>NC_044324.1:110683845-110986875 GCF_007399415.2 Gopherus evgoodei
GCCATTGCCAGCTACTTCAGAGAGAGGCACAAGAAACCCCTGCAGCAGGTTCCTATAGAATAACCTGTTCACTCAGAAAGTGATTTCCCTACCCCATTAGTGAGAAGTTGCCTTATGCCCTGAATCATGAGGGTTTATATCCTGTCCAAAGTCCTAGTGATATATTTTAGTCATTATTATAACTCTGGATGTTCTTATTATCCATGTAAATGTCCAATCCCTCTTTTGAGTCTATAATAGCCATTAATTACCAGTGATGATAGATTGGCTATTAATTTATATAATTAATTAACCTTTTAGAATAGTTTATATATAAAACCAAACCCAGAAAAAGATATTAACTTACAAAGTTTATTTTCAAATAGTACTGTATTTTGTGAACCAGCCAGGAAAGCAACCATTCAGGCTGACCTCCTTCCTGTAGTCACAGAAATCTACTCTTTTTTTTCTCCTACTCTTCTCCATAAATACGTGGTCTTAGAATGAAATGTCAACCTCAGCTTTATATTTAACATTTTTGGTTTAGGTCACTGCCTTAATGTTAATTGTAAGGTTATTTACTTGTTCAATTTACCTCTGATATGAAGCTACATTAATCAAGTTTCCACCTACACTGCAATCTGTTATAAACCAGGCCACATAAAGCCTCCTTTGCAACACTTGTCCTGTCATAGCATGTGCACTGAAGCTCCTAAAAATAGACAGAGAGAGAGGATAGACTGCAAAGAAAATGTGCTAGATCAATTTATATGAGCTCAATTCTATTCCTAGGGCGCATGGCATATTCACATTGTCACTTCCCTTGAAAAATCTGCTACTATGCCTTAGTCAGGTCAGTGCCAAGTGCCTTTCCCCTGAGGATATACAAAGGAGTTGAATAGAAGGAAAAAATTCAGTGGGTGATCACTGTACATGACATGCACCTCTCTCAGCTCTTAGAACTCTTTCAGATCAGAAGAGAGTTAGTGGGAGCTCACTCTGCATTTTGTGGTGCCCTGCAATGTAATTGTTATTAGCTTTTCACTAATTAAAAAAAAACCCACATAACTCTCCCTTTAAAAGGATGTCAAACTAGTCAATTCTCTTCCTACTCCAACCCACTCTTCAGATTATGTTGGCTTTGATATGCTATTTGTCTGCCCTTCTCATAACCGTCTTTGTGCTTTCTTCCACACTGCCCTCGATGCATGGGTTGCCCTTCCCGAGCTGGTACTCTCAGCCACTTCCTTCTCTTCATTCAACTTCTTCTTGATGACCCACTTCTAGTCTCCAGTGAGCTCACAAAGGACAAGTAAGCCAGTGTTGTGATGGTGAAAATAATCAACCACTGGTGAACCAGAGATGTGGTCATTTTATAAAGACCACAGCTTGTATATTTTAATCTATATATCATTACATTTTTGTATAATTTGAACCCGGAACTAAGTACTAAATACTAAATGTAGTGGGCAGTGATGCTATTCCTACTGCTATGATTGCCAGGGGTAGTGTAAACACACAGATAGCAGCAGCTTCCATGCTTGTATTCCCTTTTAAACTTAAAAATATTTGCTGCCATAAATGACTCCATGGCTTCTGATACCTTCACACTTTATCTGACTGAATACTAAAATCTAGCTATCAAATTTTTCATGTGAAAAAAACATTTTTGTTCTATTCTGTGGGAGCATTTTTGTTTGAAACCCAAGGACGCTGCAACAGCTGTTTGCAAGCTCCACAAATCCAAAATGAACCAGAGGAATCACATGAACTTCTGCTCTCTTGAACTATGATAAAAAGGTAAGACATGCATAAATGCATCTTCTTCAAATTTACAATAGAACTAGTAACAACTTCCAGACTGCTGATCAAGTTAGCAGTAGAGCTGGGCAGGAACCAAATTTTTCCTTTTTGCATACACTATTGTGCATTTGGAGAGGGGAAAAAGTTGTTCTGAAATAGAATGAAAGCAAAATAATTGGAAATTTCCCCCAAAATGAAATTCTGAAAAAAAAAAAACAGTTTGGGGATGATCAAAATGAAACATTTGATAAAATAGAAACATTTTATTCCAAAATTGACACTTTAAAAATATTATATAATAAAAAAAGTAACAAACATTTGTTTTGAAATGGAAATCAAAATGTTCCATTAAAAAAAATGTTGAAATGCTTTGACAGTATAAAAACATTTTTTTTCAGGTTTTCTTTCTAAACAAACTTTCATTGAAATAGAGAAGTTTACACAATGTTTTGCTTTTGATGAATCACCTGCTTTAGACAGAAAAGACATTCTTGGAAAATTCTGATCGGCTCTAGTCAGTAGGTGGTCTCGGTCTTCAGCTCCTCCTGTATGACACAAATCTTGGCAACAGGCCACCACTCATAGAAACAAAAAACCCATCCTTCCTAATTCAGCCAGTTTGGTGACAGTGTGTGCTGAGTATGGGGAAGGGGAAAGGACTTGAAGAAATAGTTCAGCAGAAGCAGTTACTCAAAGCCCCTAACAAGAAGAAGAAAGAATGATTATTGTAAATGATGCCCTCGTGAGGGGGCAGGGTGCCAGAGTCCGCGCTCCAGGCTGAGTCCAAACATCTACACTTCAATATTTAGCTCTGCAGCCTGAGTCACACGAGCCTGATTCAGCTGACCCATGCCAACTGCCACTGTGCTGTGGGCCTTTTATTCTAGAATAGATGCACCCTTCAGTTTTATCTCCCAGTGAGCAGTTGAGATAATGGTGCTGATCTGCCAGGGGAACCTGCTTCAAGTCAAAAGGCTTCTCAAAGGTAGTGAGATATTCCCCCCCTTCCTTAAACTAGTTTGGACACCTGCAGTTCTTCCCTTTGGGAGTCTGTGTGCAATGAAGTATCAGAGGGGTAGCCGAGTTAGTCTGGATCTGTAAAAGCAGCAAAGAATCCTGTGGCACTTTACAGACTAACAGACGTTTTGGAGCATGAGCTTTCGTGGGTGAATACCCACTTCGTCAGATGCATGTAGTGGAAATTTCCAGGGGCAGGTATATATATGCTAGCAAGCTAGAGATAACAAGGTTAGTTCAGTCAGAGGGGATGAGGCCCTGTTCTAGCAGTTGAGGTGTGAAAACCAAGGGAGGAGAAACTGGTTTTGTAGTTGGCAAGCCATTCACAGTTCGTTTAATCCTGAGCTGATGGTGTCAAATTTGCAGATGAACTGAAGCTCAGCAGTTTCTCTTTGAAGTCTGGTCCTGAAGTTGTTTTGCTGCAGGATGGCCACCTTAAGGTCTGCTGTAGTGTGGCCAGGGAGGTTGATCTGTTCTCCTACAGGTTTTTGTATATTGCCATTCCTAATATCTGATTTGTGTCCATTTCTCCTTTTCCATAGAGACTGTCCAGTCTGGCCGATGTACATAGCGGAAGGGCATTGCTGGCATATGATGGCGTATATTACATTGGTGGAGGTGCAGGTGAATGAACTGGTGATGGTGTGGCTGATCTGGTTAGGTCCTATGATGGTGTCGCTGGTGTAGATATGTGGGCAGAGTTGGCATCGAGGTTTGTTGCATGGATTGGTTCCTGAGCTAGAGTTACTATGGTGCGGTGTGCAGTTACTGGTGAGAATATGTTTCAGGTTGGCAGGTTGTCTGTGGGTGAGGACTGGCCTGCCACCCAAGGCCTGTGAAAGTGTGGGATCATTGTCCAGGAAGGGTGGTAGATCCCTGATGATGCGTTGGAGGGGTTTTACCTGGGGACTGAATGTGATGGCCAGTGGAGTCCTGTTGGTTTCTTTCTTGGGTTTGTCTTGCAGTAGGAGGTTTCTGGGAACACGTCTGGCTCTGTTGATCTGTTTCCTTATTTCCTCGTGCGAGTATTGTAGTTTTGAGAATGCTTGGTGGAGATTTTGTAGGTGTTGGTCTCTGTCTGAGGGGTTAGAGCAGATGAGCTTGTATCTCAGTGCTTGGCTGCAGACAATGGATCATGTGATGTGCCCGGGATGGAAGCTGGAGGCATGAAGGTAGGCATAGCGGTCGGTAGGTTTTCGGTATAGGGTGGTGGTAATGTGACCATCACTTATTTGCACCGTGGTGTTTAGGAGGTGGACCTCCCGTGTAGATTGGTCCAGGCTGAGGTTGATGGTGGGGTGGAAGCTGTTGAAATCGTGGTGGAATTTTTCCAGAGTCTCCTTCCCATGGTTCCAGATGATGAAGATGTCATCAATGTAGTGTAGCTAGAGAAGGGGCGTGAGAGGACGAGAGCTGAGGAAGCATTGTTCCAGGTCGGCCATAAAAATATTGGCATATTGTGGGGCCATGCGGGTGCCCATAGCGGTGCCAGTGATCTGGAGATATAGATGTGTGTGAGGATAAAGGCACAGAGCTCGGCAGCCAGTTGTGCTGTGGCATCATCAGGGATACTGTTCCTGACAGCTTGTATTCCATCTGTGTGTGGGATGTTTGTGTAGAGAGCCTCTACATCCATGGTGGTCACCAATGCATTGTAGTTTCCTCAGGAAATCAGTGGTGTCACGGAGATAGCTGGGAGTGCTGGTGGCATAGGGTCTGAGTAGAGAGTCTACATATTCAGACAGTCCTTCAGTGAGAGTGCCAATGCCCGAGATGATAGGGCGTCCAGGATTTCCGGGTTTGTGGATCTTTGGTAGTAGATAGAATAACCCTGGTTGGGGCTCTAAGGGTATGTTGATTTGTTCCGGCGTTAGTGTAGGAAGTGTCCTGAGTAGACGGTGCAGTTTCTTAGTGTATTCCTCAGTGGGATCTGAGGGAAGTGGCCTGTAGAATTTGATATTGGAGAGTTGTCTGGCGGCCAGGGTCGGCGCTACCATTTAGGCAGCCTAGGCAACCGCCTAGGGAGCCAGAATAAATAGTGGGCGCTGTTTTGCTGGAGGGGGCGGCAGGCGGCTCTGGTGGAGCTGCCGCTGTGGTGCCTGCGGAGGACCCAGTGCTCCGTGGCTCCGGTGGACCTCCCGCAGGCATGACTGCGGCAGCTCCACTGGAGCCGCGGAGCACCCAACCCTCCTCAGGCACCACAGCGGCAGCTCCAGCGGAGCCGCGGGACCAGTGTGAGGGGCGGAGAAATTGCCATCCGCCTAGGGTGCTCAAACCCCTAGCACCGGTCCTGCTGGTGGCCTCCTTTTGGTAGTCATACCTGTTCATGTTGACAACAGCATCTGCTTTATCAGCCTCTTTGATAATGTCAGGGTGGTTTGAGGCTGTAGATGGCATTGCGTTCTGCACGACTTAGGTTATGAAGCAAGCAATGTTGTTTTTCCACAATTTCTGCCTATGCACGTCGGTGGAAGCATTCAATGTATAAGTCCAGACTGTCATTTTGACCCTCAGGAGGAGTCCATGTGGCGTTCTTCTTCTTGTGCTGTTGGTGGGAGGGTACCTGTGTATCAGTGCGCTGTTCAGTGTTATCCTGAAAGTTTTCTTTGAGTTGGAGACAGCAAAAGTAGGCTTCTAGATTGCTGCAAAACTGTATCATGTTGGTGGGGGTGACAGGGCAGAAAGAATCCCCGAGATAGGACAGACTTTTCTTCTAGGCTGAGTGTGTATTGGATAGATTGATGATATTGCTGGGTGGGTTGGGGTACCACAGTTGTGGCCCCGTGTGACAGGTAGGAGTTTAGACAGCTTACAGTCCTTTTTCCTTTGTAGAGAGGTGACGTGAGTAATGCTGATGTTTTCTTGTTTGCTGAATAAGATGCTGATCAGGTGGTTCCTTAGTTTCTTTGATAGAGTATGGCATAATCTCTCTCTGTGGTCTGTGTAGTATGTAGATAGCAGCGGATTTTTTACCTTTAGTCCATTTGGTATGATGTCCATCCACTTGCATTTGGAAAGGAAGATATTATCTGTCTGTATTTGTGCAAGACAGAGACCAACACCTAAAAAATCTCCACCAAGCATTCTCAAAACTACAATACCCACACGAGGAAATAAGGAAACAGATCAACAGGGCCAGACGTGTACCCAGAAGCCTCCTACTGCAAGACAAACCCGAGAAAGAAACCAACAGGACTCCACTGGCCATCACATACAGTCCCCAGCTAAAAACCCTCCAACCCATCCTGGACAATGATCCCACACTTTCACAGGCCTTGGGTGGCAGGCCAGTCCTCGCCCACAGACAACCTGCCAACCTGAAACATATTCTCACCAGTAACTGCACACCACACCATACTAAAATCTAGCTCAGGAACAATCCATGCAACAAACCTCGATGCCAACTCTGCCCACATATCTACACCAGCGACACCATCACAGGACCTAACCAGATCAGCCACACCATCACCAGTTCATTCACCTGCACCTCCACCAATGTAATATATGCCAGCAATGCCCCTCTGCTATGTACATCGGCCAAACTGGACAGTCTCTATGGAAAAGGATAAATGGACACAAATCAGATATTAGGAATGGCAATATACAAAAACCTATAGGAGAACAGATCAACCTCCCTGGCCACAGTACAGCAGACCTTAAGGTGGCCATCCTGCAGCAAAACAACTTCAGGACCAGACTTCAAAGAGAAACTGCTGAGCTTCAGTTCATCTGCAAATTTGACACCATCAGCTCAGGATTAAACAAAGACTGTGAATGGCTTGCCAACTACAAAACCAGTTTCTCCTCCCTTGGTTGTCATACCTCAACTGCTAGAACAGGGCCTCATCCTCCCTGACTGAACTAACCTCGTTATCTCTAGCTTGCTTGCATATATATACCTGCCCCTGGAAATTTCCACTACATGCATCTGATGAAGTGGGTATTCACCCATGAAAGCTCATGCTCCAAAATGTCTGTTAGTTTATAAGGTGCCACAGGATTCTTTGCTACTTTTGCAGTCTATCCTGTCACCCAGGCAACCTGGACTTAGTTATACACCAAAAATCACAATATTCATATTACTCCCCATCTCAAAGGACCAGTCACTTACCCCAGGTCATTTATACTCAGATCCCAAACCAAAGACAACACCTGTAGATAATCTTGTAATAAACTGACTCATGATTTATTAACTTGAAAGCAACAAGAGAGTTGTTTAGACAGTTAAGACAGAAAACATATACCCACAAATGAGTTATAATCTCCAATGTAAAAAGTAATATAAGTTTCTATAATAAGCAGCTCTATTAAATGTCCTTATGTGTCCTGACCCATGCCAACCAGCATGAAGATCTCTTGCTTATGTTTAGGCATCTTTGGCTCTCAGTGTCTGGACAGCATAAAAAGACCCAGTTTCTCCTTATCAGGGAATTTTTTTTTTTTGGTCCCCATCACCCCAGAATCCAAGCTGTTGGGAAGAGTGCATGCACAAATTTTTCTTTTCTGGAGGGAGTTAGGAATGTGATAAATAAGGTCTGTGTCCTTTGATGCTACACAAATGCCTCATTTACCTTCAATGAGTCATCCTGTGTGTAGGATGAGCACTTTGCTTTAATTAATGCTTCTTCTCCTGTTTGGTGAGTTGCATAAGTAGAGGTTTACAATGCAAACACTGAGTATAACTTTATACTATGGGATACAGATAATATACCAGTAAGTAAGATTAATATATAAAGCATCCTACAAGGGATCCAAAAACATTAAACTCATTCTTGTAACACTATTAATGCACAGGTAAGCCAGACTGTTTTCCAACTGTGCATTTGTCAGTGTTCATTAGATTCTCGGCCTTTGCATGAGCTGGCAACTGGTCTGACCACATCACATACATGACCTCTGTATTTGGCACTGGCACAACTGCTGTCCAGTTCTAGTGCCAACAATCCAAGAAGGATGTTAATAAGTTGGAGAGGGTTCAGAAAAGAGCCATGAGAACAAATAAAGAATTAGAAAACGTTGTATAGTGAGACTCAAAGAGCTCAATCTATTTAGCTTAACAAAAAGATGGTTGATTGACTTGATCACAGTTTATAAGTATCATATTTTTCCCCGTCTAGGTAATGAGCTCTTCAACCTAGTAGACAAATATATAACAAGATCCAAAGTCTGGAAGTTAAAGCTAGACGAATTCAAACTGAAAATAAGGTGCAGGTGAGGGTAATTAACCACTGGAACAAATTACTAAGGGTTGTGGTAGATTCACCACCACTGGCAATTTTGATTTCAAGATTGGATGTTTTTTTCCCCCTAAAAGAGATGCTCTAATTGAAACTGGAATCAGTGCAGGGGAGCTCTATGCCCTTTGCTATACAGGAGGTCAGACTAAATGATCACAGTGATCCCTTCTGGGTTTATAATCTATAAATCTATTTGCCCCATAACAACCTTCAAGCGTTTGCTGAGGGGTGGCTTAGTCCCTTCCTGATTAGCCTGTAGGGAAAAACGCTTTAAAATGAAAGCAATATAATCATACAGTAAACATCCCAGTAACCAGGTCAACAAGCAGTATTCATAAATTATGACAGAGCAGCTCTGTGTCCATCACACCACTCTTAGCTTCCACAGCAGCATAGTTCCTTGGCTAAGTTGCCAAGGGCTTCCCATCCAGCTGCTGCCTCTGCAGTCGTTCTCAGGAGTGGGACTGTTTATATATTAAAAAAAAAATTGTTGTGATAGGTTAATTCTGAGCCTATCTGCAAATGGCCTTAGCTGTTAACGGGGGTCAGGGGAAGAGTTTCAAGGGTGTGTGCTTGCCCCAAGGCACCACCTCAGCCTGCCCACCCCAGCAGACAGCTCAGTCCTCCTCCCAAAGCCCCATGAATAGGCTTCTGCTGGGAGCAAGGGAAATGGCACCTTCTCCATCTATTCCTCTCTTCCTTGAAGCTGGATCTTTGCCTGCGCTGCTTGTGAGAGCAAAGGGATCATGCATCTGTAAGGTGTTAAACCCTAACTACAAAACAGGGATTTTATTTTAACAAAATGGGGTTCTCTGTACTCCTGACTTTCACTCTGACCTATGGGAAAAAGTGGCCACCTTTCAATGAATTTTAAACCATCCTTAAAGGACCCAGCCTGTAGTATCATGTCTCCTGCTTTATTTAGGCTGGGCATTAATCACAAGTCTTTTCAGTTTTGGCTCCCACTGAAATCAGCTGAATCACAGGTGATGGGGATCTCTCACATTCAGGTCCTTATTTCCCTTAACTTCAATGCATCAGCCCTGTGCGGGTGACTTAATGACCCCTGAAGATAGCTGCAAAAGCCCAAGTTTTGGAATCTGTGTCTTTCCTTCTTCACTCAATGAAATAAGCACTCCTTTCTCTGCCTTAGATTTCAGTTATGCAGGAGAAATGCAAAAAAAGAGGACCTTACTTCAGGTCCTGCCAGGTAAAAAATCCTTTTGTTAACTTTAAAATGCACTTGTTTGTAATCTTTTGTATTGAATCTGCATAGTGATATCACAGACTGTTGTTCCACTAGATAGTGTGTGGGTGTGTGTGGTGGGAGGAGATGGGTTGGCAGAGTCATGGCCCTGCATCTTCCCTGCCCCTCCTCACCACCTTTGTGTGCATTTATGCTCTGGGGGAGGCAGTGTTATGAGGGAGCAGTCTCTGTGCTCCTATGAGTAAAAGAGACTGCAATTATGCCCATCTTCCACCAGTAGGTTTTAAGGGGGTAGAGGATCTCTTTGCCCTTCATGATTACTGGGCTTAGAAACATGTACAATAAACAGCAAATTTCTGTTTAACTAGGGGAAGATCCACCTGCTTAATATCCGCATTTAATGCCAACAAAATGAACGAGTGCACAAACCCCCTTTGGCTACTACTTCAAAACCCCATAGGGTGGTGCTTTCCTAGTTGCCCTTTCCTGTCCGAGGAGTCTGGTGGTTTATGTGTGAATACAACGCTTGAGAGCACAGGGCCTGAATCTGCCACACTTAAGCTGACTAGTACTTTTTTCTGTAAGTCATTCCAGTGAAATGAAGTTGACTACTTGCAGAGTACAGTGCTACTCACTGTGAGCAAAGTGGCAGGTTTAGTCCCCCAGCTATCTCAAATTTTTGAGCTAAAAATCTCTGCTGGCGTCAATGAGCTCCATTGACATCACAGGGGAGCTGTGCCGATTTACACCATTAGAAAAGCTGACCTTTCAATCCACACAAACATACCATTAATAACTTGGGATCAGAGTTTTTAAAAAATGTTTCAATTCACTTTTTAGTCAGAAAACATCTGGTTTTTTTACACTTGAAAATGGACAAAACTTGCCACTTTGTTTCATCTGACAGGTATAAGCCCCTGTACAATAAAGCTGAAAACAGAAATGCTGGCAGGCACTGCTAAAATAAAAACTGCCAGTTCTTCTGCAACAAATTAGAACATGATCTTCTAGAAACTGTATGCAAAATGGTTTAGTAGGTAAGGGGCTGGCCTGGCACTCCTGAGAGCTGGGTTCTCTTTCCAGTTTGGCCACTGACCTGCTTTGTGACACTGGGCAAATCACTTTCCCTTTCTATGCCTCTAATTGTAAGCTTTTTGGGGAAGGAACCATCTCCTCATATGGGTCTTGTCAAGGTTTCTTCCCCACTCTGAACTTTAGGGTACAGATGTGGGGACCTGCATGGACACTTCTAAGCTTAATTACCAGCTTAGATCTGGTTTCGCTGCCACCACTCACAAGCACTGCTTTTCTTCCCTGGGCAGTCTTGAGAGACTTCACCAATTTCCTGGTGAACGCAGATTCAAACCACTTGGATCTTAAAACAAGGGGAAATTAACCATCCCCCCTCCTTTCTCCCACCAACTCCTGGTGGATCCAGATCCAACCCCCTTGGATCTAAAAACAAGGAAAAAATCAATCAGGTATTTAAAAAGAAGGCTTTTAATTAAAGAAAAGAAAGGTAAAAGAACACCCTCTGGGAGAGATTAGCATACCAGCAACTCTCACAGACAACAGATTCAAAACACAGAGGATGTTCCCCTGGGCAAAAATATTAATACACACAAAAATACCCACATTTGATAATTCCCTTAATGGTACCAAGACAAGTTACAAAGAAAATAAACATAATCCTATTTATCCCTTTCTAAAACTTACTACTCTGATAAGAGGCTGGTTCCTTGATCTTTTTCACTCAGGCTGAAACGGAAACTCTAAACAAAGGAAAACTTCCCTCCTTCCTTTTGAAACATCTTGTTCCCCCATTGGTTCCTCTGGTCAGGTGTCAGCTACGCTAGGTGAACTTCTTAACCCTTTACAGGTAAGAGGCCCTTAACTATCTGTTTATGACAAACTTATGCAAAATGGTTTAGTAGGTAGGGTGCTGGCCTGGCACTCCTGAGAGCTGGGTTCTCTTTCCAGTTTGGCCACTGACCTGCTTAGTGATGCTGGACAAATCACTTTCCCTTTCTATGCCTCTAATTGTAAGCTTTTTGGGGAAGGGACCATCTCCTCATATGGGTCTGTAGTGTGCCTAGTTCAATGGAGTCCCAATCTCTATTGAGGTAACATTAAATAATAGAAAATTAAAATAAATGATAAGCATTTTGCTCTTTCAGATCCTTTTTGCATTAACATTAGTACTAACTTCTGTGCTCTTATGGACGTCCTGTGCACTGTACGAGTGCTGAATACTTGCTAAAATAACCAGACTCTGGATCTGAGGACAGACTGCTGTTTCCCATTTGTTATGGGAGCATTTTTAAGCATGACCTCAGAGGTGAGACGCTGTCCCTTCTGAGAGCTGCTATAGTTTTGACTTTGGTCCCTGTGTATATGTAACCCACACACTTCCTGGGTGTGGTGTTCTGTCCCATCTAGTGGCGCAGAGAGAGATATTTTATATACAGTAACTCCTTGCTTAATGTTGTAGTTATGTTCCTGAAAAATGCGACTTTAAGCAAAATGATGTTACGTGAATCCAATTTCCCCATAAGAATTAATGTAAAAAGAAGGGGTTAGGTTCCAGGGAAATTTTTTTCACCAGATAAAAAACTATATATTATAGATATGCTTACAGTATACATTTTAAACAATGTAATACTGTTCACAGCTATGATGATTATGAAGCTTGGTTGAGGTGATGAAGTTAGAGGGTGAAAGAGGGTGGGATATTTCCCAGGGAACGCCTTGCTGCTAAATGATGAACTAGCAGTTGACTGAGCCCTCAAGGGTTAACATATTGTTAATGTAGCCTCTCATAAAGGCAGCACGAACGGGAGTGAGGTGAGACAGCATAGCAGACAGAGACAGATACATACCTTGTGTGGGAGAGAGAGAGAAATGTACACTGCCCCTTTAAGTAAGCTGAGCCACTCTTAAGTGCATTGTCTTTTTAAGTGAATAAGGAAGTTGAGACAGCAGCTGCTGCCCCAGGCACTCTCTGTCCATGCCCTCCCCTGCTCTATATGGAGAAGGGGTAAGTGAGGTGTAGGAGCAGGGGGGAGGGGGACATCCTGACATTAGCTTCCCCCCCACACACCTCTTTTCCCCCTGTAAAGCAAGCAGGAGCCTCTGGGATCAGCTCCAAGGCAGAGGGCAGGAGCAGCACATGACAGTGTGGGAAGGGACAGCTGAACTACTGATTGGTAGCCTGCTGAGTGGCTGCAGCACAGGGAACTTAGGGGTAGCTGATACAAGGCTGCTGGTTCACCCTGGTTCCAAGTCCCCACCAGCTAGCTGCAACGGGCTGCTCTTCCTGCAAACAGTGAACAAAGCAGGCGGCTGCCAAATAACGTTAGAAGGGAGCATTGCATAACTTTAAATGAGCATGTTCCCTAATTGATCAGCAACTGAACGTTAACCAGGATGACTTTAAGTGAGGAGTTACTGTATCTATATCTGTCTGTCTATATATGCTCTAGAGCCTTACCTAAGAGCCAGTTGGCTCTTGGCTCATGCCCTAAGCTCCAAAGGCCCCAGGTTTCATCCCACCTGCCAACAACCGGGGTCTGTTGGCATTACATATGCACAAACGAGGCAGACATGTCTTTGGCAATGCTGCCCTGTCACTGTTCTCAGACCTGATTACTGGGAACAGTTTAGTCAAGTGAGCAATTTGCCTATTGCATAAAGAAAATTATCACCTTCAAATTACAAGTCTTAAAAGGGAAGCAAATTCTGGCACTGTTTATGCCCCTTTGTGAAAATGGCAATTATTAGTCCAGATGTGCAGCCATACATATTAGAGCAGAACATACAGAAAGGTTCTAATTGATAGGTACAGTATGTTCAATAGCTTTAGAACCCTTCCTGATTGTCATCATCTGTTTGCTTTTAAACCTTGTCTTAGCTGCAGCTGTTCTTTGTGATCACATTGTGGCGTCTTTTCTTTCTTTCTTTTTAAAAACATGTTAGAAAACCCCTATTGTGGGTAAGAAGCTCATGACAAGCTTTTTTTGTCAACAGCCTGATGCATAAAAGGTTGTAGAACCTCTTGCACACTCTCTGAGGATATGTCAGAGAGTGGGAGTATATTCTAATGACCTTACTCACAGCAGTCCCATCTAGAGACCTCATGTAAGATGCAAATGAGGAGCAAGAGCTGCAGGCCCCCTGCTTGATTCCCTCATTATCTCAGGAATGAAGTTGACAGGAATGTCAGTTTTTGGCTAAATATTGAACATGAATGTTGAGTGATTGATGCAGTCTCCGGATGGAAATGTGAGAACAGTCCTGAGATAATGAGTAAATCCCACACCACATCCATATATCTGGCAGGTCACACCATTCTTAGAAATCTTAACAAACAAAACACAAAACATTTAACAGTAAAAGCAGGAAGAACAACAGGCATGGCTTCTTCTGGGTTTAATTTCCTGTCTCCCTGTTCACAACACCTCACCCTGTAAAGCAAGGACCTGTCCAGTGTGTCTAACATACTTTGACTACTGGAACTGCCACCCTGTTGTACTGAAGAATAATTTTCTGTGGAATAAAGTAATATCTGGAAACCTAGATAACTGCACATTAAACCTATACTGAGGTGCAGGATTCCTTCCTGACTCCACATATGGGGGATCAGTTAAATGTTAAACATGTGAGCAAGAACTGGCCAGCTAAGCATCTGACAGAGAGAATGATCAGTGCCAGCTCAGAGCCCTGACCTACCCCATCCAGGGTCTCACCTCCAGCCATGGCCATCCCTGGTGCCTCAGAGGAAGGAGAAAAACAGACAACAGAATGTATTGAGGAAGGAAAAGGCCCGCAGCAGTGATTGTACTTCAGCTTTTACCCTTTAGGGGTATTCTTGTGAAAGTAATTTGTGACACCTTGATGTATTTGATGGACCTAAAGGGTTAGGGTAGGAGTATCCATCACAAATAGATATTTTTCAGAGCTGACAAGGAAAACCAGTAGCACCCCTTCCAAACAAGAGGACATCAAGTGCGCTTGATGACATTACAGCAAGTGCAGCTGACTGCAGGTGCTTTTTAATTCCTGAAACAGTTAGAATGTTGTTGTGAGTGGACTGGATTGGAAATTAGTACTCGCTACAAAAAACTCTTGCTGTGGATATTGGTTGTTTGTGGATTACACATTAAACACTGGCTCCTACCATAGGGCCTAATAATGCAAGGCATTGAGGGGCTCTGCACCCTCACGTCCTATTTAAATCAATGAAAGTTGACAGGTCACCCCCTCCCAGAAGAGATTCTTCACCTTGCAGAGCTTTTCACCTTGCTGATATCTCCAGTAAAGCTGTCAACTGTTAAAATGTGGACTCACTGGCCTTTAGAGAATGGACTGTGAACACCAGCTGATGCACATAAGCCATTAACAGCGATCTGAAAGACAGGAATGAATTTCACTCACTGATGAAAGTGCCAAGGCTGCATTTGAACTAGTGACTTAGAAGTAGTGACTTATGGATAAGGTTTCATATCTGAGCCAAACACTGCCCCTCGCATTGATAATGCTAGCTATTTTTATGATGATTTTCCGCCACATGACCGTAGTACACACACTAGTTAACGTGACAGTTACTAAAACTGAGACACTATCTATCTGAACATATTTGCTTATTTCATTCTAGTGTCTGTTCTCTCAATCCAAACTTTAACTAGATTTCAGATGCTGAGCATGAACTAATATCTGACTAATAATTACAGTCTCTGCAACCATCTGGTGCATAGACCATGGGGAAATTCAATTTAAATCATTTATCACTGTTTCATGTAGGCTTCTGAGCAAATGCCAATTGAACGGGCTAGGCAATGAGCCAAGTTCCTAAAGGTAACACACAACCTGTCTTTCTGACATCTTTTAATGGATGTCTAGTAATCAGCTCAAGCTCAACAGGGCAAAAACAGAGCTCATAATTTCAACACCCAAATCTTCCCTGCTACCCCCTTTCTCAGTCACTGTGGACAACACCACCATCCTGCCGTCACTCAGGCCCATAACCTAGGTGTCCTCTTAGCTTGTGAGGACCTAGAGAGAGGGCTAAGTCAATGTCTAAGTCTCACAGATTCTCTCTGTGCCTCTCTAATAAATGGCCTGCCTCATCCATTAACACAGCTAAAACTCTTATCAAGACATCATCTCGCATCTCCGTTACTGCACCATCCTTTCCTCTTGCCTTGACAAATGCAATCTTGCCCTACTCATATCCTGTCAGAATGCTGCTGCAAAGATAATTTTCCTACTCTATCCCTTTGACTGTGTTTCCCCTCTCTGTGCATCCCTCCATTGGCTCCCTCTTCTCTGTTGTATCAAATGTCAGTTACTTGTCTTCATTTTCAAGCCCTTTGCAGTTTATCCCCACCCTATCTATCATCTCTCATTCAGTATTAACAAGCTGACTTCCACCTCTGATTGGCCCATACCACCAGCCTCTATCAGCTACTTGTTAAATTTTCAAACAAGCACCTTTGTGCTTTCTCCCATGATACTCTTCACACTTGGGAGAAGCTCCCTATAAACATCCACAGAACTAACTCATTATCTTGTTTCAAACTCTCCTTTCCTGAGAGGCCTATAAAAAAATTTGACAATAATTTAGCTGCTGGTGGGATGAGACCACAAGCTATCTTGCTGACCAGTATTGTCTCACTGTTTTCTTGTACTCCCTTGTCTATCTGTATCATCTAACCTAAGTATAAGACAGGAGACATTTAGGGTAAAGACTCTTTTTGTTCTGTTTATACAGCACCTAGCACAATGGGGTCCTGGTCCATGACTGGGGCCCGTAGTTAAACCAGAAGGCTCTCACCTTTTGAGTGCCATTTGGGGAGAAGACATATTTAAGCTATGGGGAAGTCTGCAGGAAGCCAGCACTGGTTTTAGGGACTGGGCAGTGGGCTAAGTTCTCATGGGGGGCGTGCCCGATAGAAGATCTGCAGACCAAAAGTGTTCCCAATGGCCCTAACACAACGACAGTGCCTGGATTTTGTTCAGAATCTGGAGGCCTAAAACACATGGGATCCCATGGTTGGGTCCCCTCATGACAATCTAGTGAGCAGCTAAGAGGGGGCGCTCAACTGGACATATGACCCAGCTGACCTGGATTTTAATATGTCCTTCAGCCCTTGTGTCAAGCTGTTCTTTGAAAACTCCCTTTTGCTCTTCCCTTGAGTGTTTTTATATCTTGTAAGTGACCCAGCTATCTATTTAATCTGAAAATAACATGGTGCAGGCTAGCATATTTGAAATAATGTGTAACATTTCCACCTATTGACTCTCTCCTTTTGAGCTCTTCATAGTTCTTTTTGGTAAGCTTGCCCAATCCAATTAGTTTTAGTACAAATGCCAAGCTGGTTGGAGCTGCATTCCCCCTGCTGAGCTCTCCATGGGTTGCTGAGGACACACCAGTCATTTTTTTTACAGCAGCACAGGTTAACACAAAGTATGTATCTGATTTCTACTGTTTTGCTTAAATAATACTGAGACCACATTCTGTCTCTGAGCTTCCTGCTGAGCAGCACAGGCTGATTTTCCTTCTCTGCTCCAGAATAACACCCGCACCTCTTGGAAATGAGGCAATTTTCACAGATCTCCAGTCCACCGAGTACAGGTATAGAATATCAAGTGATAAACAAAATAGTACCACTGTTGGTGGAAAGAAACACATATGAGGAAAGTCTGCAGCCATACTACCTTGGATTTGTCTAGTCAGATACTCTAATGCAAAAAACACTGGACCTGTAAATCTTTTGCATGGGAAATAACTCAGGAAAAATCTAGGGAGTAGTGGCACCTTTTATGGTGATTTGGGGAGAAATTAGAGTATGGAAAAATACACATTGAGAGCTAATATTGGACTAACAATTAAAAACAAGTAGGAGGAACAGTCAGACACTCAATCTGTCAGTCTACCATCGATCCTGAACAAAATAATGGAGTGCTGATATGGAATTTGATTAATGATGAATTAAAGAAGGGTAATATAATTAATGCAAATCAACATCAGTTAATGGAAAATAGATCCTGTCAGAATAACTTGATATATTTTTATTTTGTGAGATTACAAAATTGGGTTGATAAAGGCACTATGTAATAGACTTCTATAAGGCATTTGACTTGTTACCACATGGCATTTTGATTAAAAAAACTAGAATGATACAAAATTAACATGGCACACATTAAATGGATTAAAAGATGGCTAAATGATAGGTCTCAAAATGTAATTGTAAATGGGGAATCATCATTGAACACCTGAGTTTTTACTGTGGTCCCGCAGGGGTTGGGCCTCTGCTATTTAACATTTGTATCAATGGCCTGCAAGAAAACAAAATAATCCCTGATAAAGTTGCAAATGACATAAAAATTAGAGGAATGGTAAATAATCAAGAGAATAGGCTTGTAATGGGGTGCGACTCACCACTCTGGTGCCTTCTCAGCCTGTCTTGGGAGTTGAGTGCACCCCCTTCAGGTGGTTTATTGTTGCCATGACTTCCGCTCTTGGACCCATGTCTCTCTAAGGTCCTCTTCAATAACACAGCTTTCCATCCAAGCCACACACTGTGCTCCCCACTTCCTGGGGACATGCAGTCTGCTGTTCAGCCACTTCCCGCCACTGGCAAACTGCAGTCCTTGATTTAGCCACTTCCCATGTGGCTCCAGCACCCTTTTTACCCTTGTATCAGGGCCTCAGTCTGCAACCCCCAGGCAGCCACCCAGGAGCTGTCTCTGGCTACCTTGGCCCCTGGTTGCAGCACTACTCTGCTCAGGATGCTGCATGTTCTCTTGGCCCTTCAGGGACACAGTCCTTTTCCCTATCTTCCTCTGCCTGGCAGCCCCCTTTCTATATATGCCTACTTGGCCCAGATTGGTTGCTCCCTTCAGCCTTCCTCTGATTGTTTGCCTCTGGTGCAGCCTCCCTAGGGCTGCTTTTTAATCCTTTTTTTTTTTTTTTTTTTTTTTTTCAGTGAGGGGCAGCCACCCCATCAAAAGGCCACTGATACATGGTGATCTGGATCGCTCGGTAAGCTGGGTGCAAGCAAACAATATGCATTCTAATGTGGCTAAATCTAAATGTATACATCTAGGAACAAAGAATGTAGGCCATACTTAGAAAAGAGGAGATTCTATTCTGGGAACCAGTGACAGAGAGATTTTGGGGTTGTGGTGGATAATCAGCTGAACCTGAGTCCCTAGTGCAGGGTTCTCAAATTGGGGCTGGGACCCCTCAGGGGGTCGTGAGATTATTACATGGGGTGGGGGGAGGTCACAACTGTCAGCCTCCACCCCAAATCCTGCTTTGCCTCCAGCATTTATAATGGTGTTAAATATATTAAAAAGAGTTTTTAATTTATAAGGAGGGGGTCACACTCAGGGGCTATGTGAAAGGAGTCACCAGTACAAAAGTGTGAGAACCACTGCCCTAGTGCAACGCTGTGGCTAAATGGCTCATGCAGTTCTCGGATGCATAAACAAGGGAATCTGAAGAAGGAGTAGAGAGGTTATTTTATCTCTATATCTGGTGCTGGCACAACCACTGCTGGAATACTGTGTCCAATCCTGGGGCCACAAGAAGGGTGTTGATGAATTGGAGAGGGTTCAGAGAAGAGTCACAAGAAAAACTCAAGGGTTAGAAAACAAACCTTCAAGTGACAGACTCAGGGAGCTCACTGCATTTAGCTTAACAAAGGCAAGATTAAGAAGTGCCTTGGTTACAGTCCAAGAGTGCTTAAAAAGGGAACAAATATATAATAATGGGCTCTTCAATGTAGCAGATAAAGGTTTAACATGATCCAATGGCTGAAACATTAAGATAGACAAATTCAGACTGGAAATTAGGTATATGTTTTCAACAGAGTAATTAACCATTATAATAATTTACCAACAGTGGATTTGCCGTCACTGGCAATTTTAAAATCAAGATTGGATGTTTCTTCTAAAAGATCTGCTCTAGGAATTATTTTCAGGAAGTTCTCTGGCCTGTGTTAAACAGGAGGTCAGACTAGTTGATCACAATGTTCCCGTCTGGCCTTGGAATCTATGAAAATATAAGCAGAATGCAAGAACAATCTGAGAGATTTGTTAATCATTGCAATACCTAAGAATGACAGCTGAGTAGGTGACAGTCTCTGTCATCTGAGTTAGCACTGGAATCTGTGCCCCGATATCTTATGAGGAAGTATTCTGCTACTTGTTGGATGAGACCCACAGTCCTGACAGCCTTTTATAATTTTACAAAACCCTGGTATTGATTGCTTGAAGCCTCCCCTCCTTTCAGTACTACCACACACCAACTTATAAATGCTGGGGATGAAAATACCCATTTTCCTCTTCTAAGAAACGGAGTGATGTTGCTTATCTAGGGCTTAGAGAATTATTCCTAAATAATGGAAGAATATCCAAGGCAAACTGTTCAGGTCGGAGTTTGATTTGATTGTCAAGGGGCAAGAAGAAAATGGGGAACATAAGAGTACAGCGCACAAATTAGGGGGAGGAAGGAGTCCAATGGTCTGTGGAGGTTAGAGAGAAGACTTGAGATCAGGGAATGTTGTTAAAGAGACATTAGATTTAAATCCAAATTCAAGGACTTTTGGGGGTGGGGGAGCAGGGAAGAGTATTTTCCTTAACTTTCTATTGAAATAAATGATTCTATGACATTTAAATGTTTTGTCCTTTGCATGAGAGCCCTCCATGGACCAGAGGGGAAGGTGACTGGTGGCTGAATGAATGAGATTATAGGAAAAAAGGCAAAGAGGGAGCAAATAGGAGGGGGGGGGCACATTTCTTCCTCTTCCTGTTGCGAGACTCTTCTCAGATGCCACCATAAAAGATCCAAAATCTGATAGCTTGCACTTTAGAGCTCCTGGCAAGCTGAAAAGTGGGATGTTCCAGGACTGTCTATCTTAGAGTATGTCTACACTACGGGATCATTCTGATTTTACAGAAACCGGTTTTTTAAAACAGATTGTATAAAGTCAAGTGTATGCGGCCACACTAAGCACATTAATTCAGCGGTGTATGTCCATGTACCGACGCTAGTGTCGATTTCCGGAGCGTTGCACTGTGGGTAGCTATCCCATAGCTATCTCATAGTTCCTGCAGTATCCCCCGCCCCTTGGAATTCTGGGTAGAGATCCCAGTGCCTGATGGGGCAAAAAACATTGTCATGAGTGGTTCTGGGTACAGCCTCACCCCTCCCTCCGTGAAAGCAGCAGATAACCATTTTGCGCCTTTTTTCCTGGGTGAACTGTGCAAACGCCATAGCACAGCAAGCATGGACCCTGCTCAGATCACGACTGCAATCATGGACATTGTAAACCCCTTGCGTACTATTGTGCAGTCTGTGCTGAACCAGGACCTGCAAAACCAGGTGAGGAGGAGGCGGCTACGGCAGCGCAGCGATGAGAGTGATGAGGACATGGACACAGAATTCTCTCAAACCGCGGGCCCCTGCGCTTTGGAAATCCTGATGGTAATGGGGCAGGTTGTAGCCTTTGAATGCCAATTTTGGGCCCGGGAAACAAGCACAGACTAGTGGAACCGCATAGTTTTGCAAGCTTGGGACGATTCCCAGTGGCTGCGAAACTTAGCATGCATAAGGGCACTTTCATGGAACTTTGTGACTTGCTTTCCCCTGCCCTGAAACGCCAGAATACCAAGATGAGAGCAGCCCTCACAGTTGAGAAGCGAGTGGCAATAGTCCTCTGGAAGCTTGCAATGCCAGACAGCTACTGGTCAGTCGGGAATCAATTTGGAGTGGAAAAATTTACTGTGGGGCTGCTGTGATGCAAGTAGCCAGAGCAATCATTAAGCTGCTGCTACGAAAGGTAGTGACTCTGGGAAATGTGCAGGTCATAGTGGATGGCTTTGCTGCAATGGGATTCCCTAACTGTGGTGGGGTGATTAATGGAACCCATATCCCTTTCTTGGCACCGGAGCACCAGGGCACCCAGTGCATAAACCGCAAGAGGTACTTTTCAATGGTGCTGCAAGCACTGGTGGATCACAAGGGACATTTCACCAACATCCACGTGGGATGGCCGGGAAGGGTTCATGACACTTACATCTTCAGGAACATTACTCTGTTTAAATGGCTGCAGTAAGGGAATTACTTCCCAGATCAGAAAATAACAATTGGGGATGTTGAAATGCCTGTAGTTATCCTGGGGGACCCAGCCTACCCCTTGATGCCATGGCTCATGAAGCCATACACAGGCAGCCTGGACAGTTGTCAGGAGCTGTTCAACTACAGGCTGAGCAAGTGCAAAATGGTGGTAGAATGTGCATTTGACCTTTTAAAGGCGCACTGGCGCACATTACTGACTCGCTCAGACCTCAGCCAAACCAGTGTCCCCTTTGTGGAGCACACAGCAAGCAGCAATAACAATCTCTGTGAGAGTAAGGGGGAGACCTTTATGGTGGGGTGGGAGGCTAAGGCAAATCACCTGGCCGCTGATTATGCGCAGCCAGACACCAGGGTGATTCGAAGAGCACACCAGGAAGCGGTGCGCATCAGAGAAGCTTTGAAAACAAGTTTCATCACGGGCCAGGGTACGGTCTGACTGCTGTGTTTATTTCCCCGTGATGAACCCCCCCTCAATTGACTCATTCCCTGTAAGCAACCCACCTTCCCGCTTCAATTACAGCTTGCTTAAGGAAATAAAGTCACTATCGTTTAAAAATCATGTATTCTTTATTACTTAAGAGGGAGAGAACTGACAAGGTAGCCTGGGTGTGGTTTGGGAGGAGGATAGGAGGGAAGGAAAAGGCCACCAAGGAAATTTCAAAGTAATGACAGCCTTTTGGTTGGACTGTCCACGGGGGTGGAGTGGGCGGGTGCACGAAGCCTTTCCCCACGCATCCTTACACGTCTGGGTGAGGAGGATATGGAACATGGTGAGGGTGGTTACACAGGGGCTGCAGCGGCACTCTGTGATCCTGCTGCTGTTCCTGAAGCTCCACCAGACACCGGAGGATGTCATTTTGATCACGCAGCAGCCCCAGTGTTGCATCCCGCCACTGCTGATCTTCCTGCCTATACCTCTGATCTTCCTGCCTCCACCTCTCATCTCTAGCATCCCTCCTGTCCTCATGTTGGTCCCTCCTGTCGTCACGTTCACTGGCATCTTTCCTGTAATTTGATACCACGTCCTTCCACTTATTCAGATGAGCTCTTTCATTGCAGGTCACTTCCATGGTTTCCGAGAACATTTCGTCTTGTGTCTTTTTTTCCCACCGCCTTATCTGAGATAGCCTTCGGGATGGAGTAGGGAGGCTTGAAAAATTTGCAGCTGCATGAGGGAGGGAAAAAAGGGAGAGAAGTATTTAAAAAGATACATTTTACAGAACAATGTTTATACTCTTTCACAGTGAACAGCACTATTCACTTTACATAGCACATGTGATTTCACTACAAGGTCGCATTTTGCATCTTAATATTGAGTGCCTGTGGCTCTGGTGTTACAGATCTCACAGACGGAGGTCCGGGCAGCAGAATTCAGCTTGCATGTGTCCATGGCAAGCCATTGTCTTTAGGCTTCTACAGCCTTCATATACACAGCGCCCTCCTTTCCCAGATACCAAGCAAATCCCGTTCAGTGCTGCTTCTTTCCTGTTAACATGCAGCAGCAGAAACCACCTCCCCATCCACTTCTCTGGGATGATCGCTTTACCCCTCCCCCCACCATGTGGCTGGTATCATGGAAGATCACTGCTAGCCAAACACGAAAAAGCTCAGCGCCAATCACCACCCCACTCCCCCTGCTTGGCTACCTGCAAGGAAGGATTCCTTTTAAGCCACAGGCAAACAGCCCAGTAGGAATGGCCATCTCTGTCCCCTTAATTAAATTCCTGAATTTCAACTAGGTTGCCATGAACGATATCACTCTCCTGAGGATAACACAGCGAGATAAAGAATGGATGTTGCTTGAATGCCAGCAATCACCAGGACCATACGCAGCTAGGCTTTGTCATGCAATGATACCAGATTACTTGCTACATGCATGGCGCGGTCAAGTGTCCTACCATGGAGGATGAAATAAGGCTGCCCTGCCCAGAAACCTTCTGCAAAGGCTTTTGGAGTACCTGCAGGAGAGCTTCATGGAGACATCCCTGGAGGATTTCCGCTCCATCCCCAGACATGTTAACAGACTTTTCCAATAACTGTACTGGCCGCGAATGCATCCCTAGTCCTCAGGGCAAATTAATCATTAAAAAACCCTTGCTTTTAAACCATGTTTTATATTTACAAAGGTACACTCACCAGAGGTCGCTTCCATGGCTTCATTGTCTGGGACAGTGGCTTGGGAGGGCTGGGAGGGTAATTCCGTCTGGGTGAGAGAAAGCTCCTGGCTGTTGGGGAGAATGGAGTGCTGTGTGCTCTCTGCAAGCTCATCCCCCTCTTCCTCTTCCTCATCTTCCCCGTCTCCAGAATCCTCAGCCATGGCTGAGATTACCACCCCCACCTCAGAGTCCCTGGACAGGGATGGGATACTGGTGGCGGACCTCCCTAGAACTGCATGCAGCTCAGCGTAGAAACGGCATGTTTTCAGCCCTGCCCCGGACCTTCCGTTTGCTTCTTTGGTTTTCTGGTAGGCTTGTCTGAGCTCCTTAACTTTCACATGGCACTGTACTGAGTCCCTGGTGTGGCCTCTCTGCATCATGGCCTTGGAAATTTTTCCAAATGTTTTTTCATTTCATCTTTTGGAATGGAGTTCTGTTAGCACGGAATCCTCTCCCCATATAGCGATCAGATCCAGTACCTACCGTGAGGTCCATGCTGGAGCTCTTTTTCGATTCTCAGGAGACTGCATTGTTACCTGTGCTGATGAGCTCTGCGAGGTCACCTGTGCTGGTGAGCTCTCCAGGCTGGCCAAACAGGAAATGAAATTCAAAAGTTTGTGGGGCTTTTCCTGTCTACCTGGCCAGTGCATCCAAGTTCAGATGGCTTTTCAGAGCGGTCACAATGGTGCACTGTGGGATACCGCCCGGAGGCCATTGCCATCTGTCAAAGTTAGAATCAGGACTCACAATTTGTCAGACCACTCTGTTTTATTAGCACAGCGCTCTGCCAATAACATTCAGAATATGTGAGCGGCCATGCAAGGCCAAAACAGTCTTATTTATACAGATAAAAGAGCGGGAATCAGACAAAAGAACAAAGAAAGCAAAACTGTAAAATTCACCTGGGGCACAGCATGCATATCCTACTTCCTTACTAACTCTTTATGGATCTGAGGCTAATACTTCACCAATTGCCCTTAAATGGTGCAATTGTTCTATGTGAATGTCTGTATTCCTGACACCTGGATTGCAGCATTCCAACAGTTTTTCTTAAAGGTACAGACAGCATTTCTTTAATCCTTTCTATTTTCACAATATAATTCATTCTACTTTCACAATCCCTCCTTTTGGTCAAGCGCACGCCATGACCAACAATTACTGGGTTTCACAAATTAACCGTTTCTTATCTTTTTGTTCATCAGTGATATTCAAAATCATTATATTAGCACTCTGTTTTGGGGCAGCCATCTGGGTGACACAATTCTGGATACAACAGATTAACTGAAAGCATACAAAAATCACTAAGATTTCAAACAGGATAGTTAGGGCTCCCTGAACAACCAGTTTCCTATGCCAGAGAAATTAAACAGGTTACTTAGCCACTTCCATAAAGAACTCAGCTCTTCATGAGGAAGATATGCGATTTGTTCTAAGTGGCTATAGCAATTTATTACCTTATTGGTATTGTATAAACATACATTGTTTTCCAGTGAGAGCACAGGTCCCTCCTTTGGCCGCAAGCACTATGTCCAATGCCTGACGGTTCTGGAGGGCCACCTGTCCGATCGCCTCTGTTTCCTTGGCCAGGGCTCTTAAACTTTCTCTGGTTTTATTTGCCATTATTTAACTACTTAGGAGCCTTTTTGCCTGGTGTATTGCTCCCCCAAGTGGGGTAAAGGAACTGCCAATAGCCTCTTCCCAGGTGTCATTACTGTTCCATATTGTGTTAAACAGACAAGGTCCTCCAGTGAGGTCTGGGTAATTGAGTGGGATAGCCAGGACAGGAACACCAGTTTGAGAGTGGGCTGGGATGTGGCTGCAGACCCAGCATTTAGAAATAATAAGGGTCTGAGCTATCCACACTTGCTGCTGGATAAAAGAATTGTCATTGTGTGCACCCCAGACCTTAAGATACCAGCAGCCGAGGAACAGGCGCTACCAGAGCTGCATGTTGGAGGCAAGGCCCTTCTGGTTCTGACAACCTCAACTGAGGGAACTGCACTCACAGTTTTAAGTCCACCAGGCAGCAGGTGCTCGGCTCACTACTGCTTCTTCTTGGGCCTTGCTTTATGTAGTCATCTGCTTCTGGCAATCCTTACGAGAGCGTAGATTGTAAGGTATTGCAGGCTGTTCCTCTACGTCTTCTTCTGGAGTCAAAAAAATTGACTCTGCGTGGTCCTGAGGTGGTGGTTGGTTCACTGGGGTCTGTGCATTCTTACACTGCGAAGCATGTATCCACTCTGAGATGCCAGACAGTTTAACAGCCGTCCCTTGACTCTGGCTGTAACAATGGCCTTCACACCTTATCTTTTCCTGATGCATACATTCCTCATTCACACAAATAGATTTGAGAATACAAACAGTACTATTTTATATTGAACAAAAAAAACATTGCAAATTAAACCTTGCTAAGTTTTACAATTGATAACTAAGACAATTTACATTGAGACCCAGGCCTTCAATGTTTCTCTAATTTACTTAACACAGACACAATAGAGAATCCTGTCTCTTACTACCTAAATCTTAAAACAAAGAGTTAGAGAGGGCCCAATTTGTAATGCATATGGGAAAACAGAATCCTATAGTCCCAGGGGGTCATTTCTTTCTGCTATTTAAAAATAGTGACTAGCAGGATGAAATCAAATTATACTTTAATTCTTATGGGATATTATAAAATCCTGCTCCTACATATCCCCCTTTTGACACTAAGATTATTAATCGCCAGTGTCACTTCTTATTTAGTCCACGTAATAGAAAATACTGGGAGGTGATTTGGGCCTGTGGCTTTAGCTTTACATACATTTGTTTTATGCACCAGCACATTTTAAACATTTCAATTAAACACATACAATGTAAAACCAAAAACAATTAGGGTAGTAATATTAGTATGCCAGTAGTTGTGGGAGACCATCCAGAAAATGTTATACCAATGGTAAGCTGTTATGCTTTTATGCAGTGGCAATTTTTAACATGTCCCCATTTGCATGTATAATATAAATAGTTCAGTTTTCCACATTTTTGTTTTTATTTTTTTAGCAGCCATGTTACCTTTTTACCTTTTAACAGATGATTGGTAACTGTTTGCCATTTAATGCCAAGGTCTTCTGGTGGGTTGCTAGCACTTTTTAAACACTTTTCCCCAAGAATTAACACATACACATAGTCCATTATACAGTACTTTGGATTATCTGAAAGACAAAAAGAACAGTTTTCTACCCCTTTTGGGGTGGCATTGATTATTGCTTAAAGATTTCATTCTTTTACAAATACCCTTCCTGACTGCAGGCAAAACAGAGGAATTACCCCCATATTTTCCTGTGTTTTTTTTTTTTTGTTTTTTTTTGTTTTAAAAATAGGCAGGCCAGGTTTTAATGGCTTCTACATTTTAAGGGTTATGCAAGAATTATTTCACTGTTTAGTTATTAAATTCATGAGGTGGTGTACCTCAAGTTTTGCCTCTTATATAGCAGACCAAGTTTGTAAAGTTTTCCCTGCTGTGTTAAGCTTTAAGTTTATTCACAGGTAATAGCTGAGAAGAATCATTACCATATTACTTTAAAGGATTTTTCCAAAAATCATACACACTACAAGTTGTTACAGGGGTACTCACTAACATTAAAGTTATTTTAATGTTTAATATTAACAGTAACATTAGCATCAAATTTATTAAAGGTATCTTGTTATACCATGCCTTTTATGTAGGCAGTTTGTTTGCTGACCAGGTATGTTCTTTATTTGCAGCTTCGTTTGTGCTGGCAGTTTTCACCTTTTTTTTATCAGTTAGGTAATTTGCATCAACACAGGCTAGGCTTTTGGATTCAAAGCCATCAGCAGAGCTCAGAGACTCTGTTTTAACACACAGGGATTTGAAAAAGAAAACACAGCCTATTGCGGCTCTTTTTGGAGCCCTAATAGGATTTTAATTCAGCAGCATGTTTCATTTGCATTTTTTTTTACATCCCTTTCTACAATATGCGCTGCACATGTCCTACGGAAAATGCACATTTTTTCTATACTGTAACTTTTCAAAAACATTAGCCATATTAATTTTTACATAAGGTATAACTTTGTTTTGTTTTTTTCAGAGTTTTCATGTACTTTTATTAAAGTGACAGTCTGATTACACATAGTCATTTTAAGGCTCAGTGTTTTTAACATTGCTTCTTTTTGTTTTGTGCACCTTACCTCTGCTGTTGCTTCAGAGGGTCACTGTTAACTTCTTATTCTGTCATTACAGCTCTTATCTGCTATTGTTACAAAAAACAAACCAAACAAACAAAAAGACTCCAGAATCTCTACCTATTCTCCTGATTCTGACTGCCCTATTGCAGCCATGACTTGTCTTCATTTAAAAACATTTTAATTTTTGTAAAGAATCAAGTTACCCCTTAAGGGTTAAATGCTAAATCCCAAAGCCAAACAACACTAATTACCTGTGTCTTGCAAAAAGGTCTGTCAGTTTTGCAACTTTGAATCAAAGAGTCAAATGAATTTTTAGTGGCATTAAAAACAAAATCAATTTATCTTACACCTACAAAACAGTAGTTTTACAAACCAGATGTGTTGGTTTAGATTCTTAGAACTTTACATACACAGACAAATAGATACATACACATTTTCTTTTCCTTAACATTTTTTTTTACACTTCTTTGTTTTTGCATAGCTGTATATATATAAGGATTATTTACAGGCACTCTTTTGGAAAAGGGCCCATTTTCCCTTCAGAATGTCTGCAAAGAAACCAAGAATTCTCTCTCTTTAACATGGTCCTTTTTAACATTTTTCACAAAGTTTAACTGCTTAATTCTCTCCAGCCTCTATAGTTAACTTTTCACTCTCTTTTCTTAAAGCACTTGTTTATGTTCCAAAATGACACCTTTATCACCTTAGATTTTACCCTTTTAAGTATTGTTCCAGGGGTTCATGCCTGCACTTACTACTTTTTTTTTTTTACTCCTGACACTATTCCCTTAGGGCTTTCAACCTGTTTCTTTTCTGTTGCTTGCCTGCTTGTCTGGGCCCGATCCTGCTTTTTTCAATGAACCGTTTGTGAATGATATTGTGGTTATTTCACAATTTTGAAAGAAATGTTCAAGGAAAGGGACCAGAAAGGGTGGGGGCTAGTTGAGGAGCCCCCCCCGCCCCCAACCTTGCTGAATTGGTAGTGGGACACTATAAAGAATCAGTTTCTGAGGCAGACAACAAAGGGGAACAGAACAAGGGACTTTTTGTCCTTTTTACAATGAAATGGTAGTATGAAGGGGTTTGGATCGATCCAGGGTTTGGAGAACGGGGTAAAGGGGAGCGCTCGGTCTAGTGGTGGGAGAGGAGGCTTTTAATAAAGCTTTTAACTTATTATTTGAATAAGTGAGAGAGGCCAGTTTTGATTTTGTCCACCTATGATTTGCCTCTTCCCACCACTGCATGAAACAATTAACCTCTCCTTTAGCCAATTTAGTTTTAGGTTGGCCGAGTTTGTCCTTTAAGACGTCCACTCAGTCTTTGTTCCAAGATTTTAACAGTGGCCACTGAGTTTTGGGATCCTCCTGAGTTAGCCTAGACCATTTTCCCAGAAATTTACAGGAGTCTGGACCCTTTTTACAGGAGTCTGGACCCATCCTAAATACATAAAATGAGCCGGCGTTCATTTAGGGAACTGTCCTGACTTAGACGTCTGGTTACCAGTACAGGACTTTCACACACCAATCACACAAGAAGGAAATTCAGGTTCGTCAGAGCGATGCCTGCTGCAACACATAAAAGGAGCCCACAGGCTACTGCCTCAATTGCCCTTGCTTTCACACTAAGGGTTTTACCCAAGGTGTGGTGCGGCTGCAATTGTGCAGATTTCACTCACTCAGACCGCAGGGACAGGAACCCCTTGGTCGGCCGATCCCCAGACAGAGACGGCACCCAGACTTAAACACTCCACAAGAGGACAGATAGACACAGAGACAGGACAGTCCTCAGTCCGGACAAAACACAGAAATAATTACCTGACCAGATTCCTGATGTCAGATCCCGGGATCCCTACCAGAACAGAGTGGGAACCAACAGGTTCGATGGCGTAGACCTCACTGTGGCTGTGCGCCTTTCCGCTCTAGTGGGGGACCGCTTGGGCCAAATGCCCAGGTGCCGGCTGCCACGGTCATCCCACAAAAACAGTCAGGAATCACACAGCCCCAGTGAAGACGGTTGCCATCTCGGTGGAACCTCCAAATTGTCAAAGTTAGAATCAGGACTCACAATTTGTCAGACCACTCTGTTTTATTAGCACAGCGCTCTGCCAATAACATTCAGAATATGTGAGCGGCCATGCAAGGCCAAAACAGTCTTATTTATACAGATAAAAGAGCGGGAATCAGACAAAAGAACAAAGAAAGCAAAACTGTAAAATTCACCTGGGGCACAGCATGCATATCCTACTTCCTTACTAACTCTTTATGGATCTGAGGCTAATACTTCACCAATTGCCCTTAAATGGTGCAATTGTTCTATGTGAATGTCTGTATTCCTGACACCTGGATTGCAGCATTCCAACAGTTTTTCTTAAAGGTACAGACAGCATTTCTTTAATCCTTTCTATTTTCACAATATAATTCATTCTACTTTCACACATCGATTTGCAGCCACACTAACCCTAATCTGACATGACAATACCGATTTCAGTGCTACTCCTCTCGTCGGGGAGGAGCACAGAAACCGGTTTAAAGAGCCCTTTATATCGATATAAAGGGCCTCATTGTGTGGACTGGTGCAGGGTTAAATCGGTTTAATGCTGCTAAATTCGGTTTAAATGCGTAGTGTAGACCAGGCCTTAGATTCCACGCTGATACCTGCTAAATAAAAACCTAAGTGCTGCCACCTTCCTGGCTGTTTGCAGCTGCAGTAACTGTGAGTGCCTGCACCAGTTACCTCAGCACAAAAGACTATCTGGAGTTGTATGAGGGCAGCAGTGCCTGCAACTTCTAAAAGGAAACTGGAGGTGTGAGGTCCCCAGGCCAGACAGGCCTGCTCCCATGTCTAATTACTAGGCTTCACCAACCACACATGGCACCACTTTCACTGAGCGACTGCTGTTCAAATAAATAAATTGTAGAGTTATTCCCTGGTTTAATGTAATTAGAATAATATAGATGTTCTGCATAAGATGTAACATTAATTAAAAGATGTCAAATGGAATTCTCAGATCTTACAGCTAAATATTTGTTACAAATTTGTCTACCCATTTGGGAGTGTCTCCCTGTTAGATCAGGGAGGAGAGTAAGTGGGAGTATGAGAATGCTGATCTCTCAGCAACCAGAAACTGGCATATGAACCAATTATAAAGCCAGGATGTAAATCCACCCTAGACTGGCCTGCTGCACACTAAGTTGTCCTGTTGACCCTGCTACTGCACACTCAAAGTTTCATAGTGTACGTTCAGCAAAGAATCCTGTGGCACCTTATAGACTAACAGACGTTTTAAAACATGAGCTTTCATGGGTGAACACCCACTTTGTCAGATAGTGTACATTGACATAAGTTCATGCTAGCAGGATTGACATGGCAAATTAGGGAGACCTAATGCATTTCCCTCCCTCTGAGATCTTCTTTACAGGATGAGTCCAAAGTCTGCTGAAGTTTGTGGAAATCTTTCCATTGACTTCAGCGGGCTTTGGATCAGTCTTATAGTTGCTGAAGGCTAAGTAGTTTATCACAGTGAAGAATGTCTGAGCCTCTGAATGAGAAATTGTTTTCATAAAATCTTTACCAAATTAAGCTGGGGTGTGTGTATGTGTGTGTATATACTGCATTTTACCTTGCATCTAACATCCACATGTTCAGTCGCCATATCAATATAGTCCTATGACCCATCATAGTTGCTTATAAAAATTATGGTAACATTTCATCATTATGTTTGATCAGAGTTAAGGGAACAGACAAGATTTCTGTTTTCAGAACTGAAATGCAGAGACATTATGCTGCTAGGGCTCATGTTTATCAGGGGCCTGCAACATTTTCAATATAATCAGTTTGAACTACTTCCCTATTTTGAGGTTTAAGCCAGTTTTCTGTTTTCCATTTCTCTCTTTCTCTTTCTCATTGCTGTTGTTTCTGTAGGCCAAGACATTTCATATATATATATGAAAAGGACCTAATGATAACGTGTTGGAAAATATCAATGACTGCAAAGGAGAAATATGCAATTAAATGATTAAAGGATTATTTAAAATATGTTCTAAACCCCAATTATACACATTTCAAAGAATACAAATTATTGCCTTCTCTGTTAAGTTATATATTATGATGTTTTGTGGTTTCTTAATATAGTACAATTTAGGGAACTTTCAATTTTTTATAAAAAGAGCTTCTATCCCTGACACTGTCCTTGAACACTTTCTAAAAACACACTCTCTATAAAGATCAGAACATCTCTTCTAGCAATTTATTCCAAGCCACATAGCAATTTTAAAAAGGAAAACTAAATATAAATAGTCTACGAACTCTATACTACTGTGATGTGCAATATATTTTAAATTAACTTTTTTTAAAAATTGAACAACTCTATCCAATTAAATTGAAGCATGTAAAAATAAATAGTGAATTGTTGATTTGTATATTTTTCCTCCAATATTTACTGGGTTTTTGTAATTATTACTAGCCACATTTTCTGTTGATTTTATGTGCAAAAATGTACATTAAATGTTATGCTCAAGTGGATATGGTTAGACATCTAAATACCCATTTGTAAGTGTAGTTATGAACAAGTGGCCTTCATCTACTGAAAAGATGGCTGTAAAAATACACAACATGACATTGGTTGCAGCCAACCACCAGTCTTTTGGAAAGTTCAGTTTTTCTCTTTGTAACTGGCTGTTGAGTTCAGACATGAAAAACTGGTAGGACAATCTCAGGAGTGATTTGACACTGTGTTGAGTTGGGGCATCCCAGCAACAGCCTTGAATAAATCACATTTTTTAAAATGGATGATGGTGGGGGAATCCTAGCTTGGAAGCAATTGTGAGCGGCAATTACCTTATGTTAATCTGTGTGAATAATTACCAGTGATGCTTAGGAAATGGGTCACTTCAAAGTCCACATGAGTACCTGTTGTTCACTGAAGGACTCCCTGCTGTCACAAGAAGGCCTGAAATTGTATAAAGATATTTGGTTTGAGGTTTCATGCAGAGGAAGCCTAAGTCATAAGGACTGAGATCCCAGTTCTGACTGGGCCACCCTGAATATAAACATTGGACTATAACCTAAGAACTATTTCTGAAAGAACTCTTTGCAACTACAAAGCTCATCATCTCTGCTATGAATCTGGACCTCAAGAATTGAACTCTTTTAACGATCTTTTAACCAATTTTTTCTCTATTCTTTTTAAAATAAATTTAGTTTAGTTAATAAGAATTGGCTGCAAGTGTGTATTTGGGTAAGATCTGAAATATTCATTAACCTGGGAGGTAACGTGTCAGAGCCTTTGGGATTGGTAGAACTTTTTTATATGATGAAAATTTTCAGTAATCCTCGTCATTGCCCTCCACCCAGACACCCAAGTCAAAAATGATAACTACCAAACTGTGATGGATACAAAATAGTGACTTGCAGCTGAAAGACTCTTTATATGCCATTGCCCTGACCCATCCAGTGTCCATGACTCCTGACTTCTTAACCTGTGTCCGAAACCCACCTCTGATATTGATCTACCTTTGTATTCTTGTTTATGTCACTTAGCCTCCCTGTACTTGTTTCCCCTTCTGTAAAACAGGGTTGCAATGATTTAAGACTACACATTTTTTTGAAGACAAAATGTGCAATATGGGTATTATTACAGTAAAGACAAATGCCACAAAGTTGACTGCTGCTGAATGTAAACCAGACAATTCCCAGCTAATCAATTCATTGATATAGCTGCTTGATGACATTATTTATACAGCGTATGCTTTGTTCTGGGATGAAAACAAGGCGATTTCCCACCTCGATTCTTTCAGGCCCCATTTGTTCCAATTATTTTGATTTCATGCTTCTCTTTGCCAAAAGCTAAACACAGCTCTCATTGAAAGGAGTTGCATCACAGAGAACAACATGCTGTAAAATAACCTGCCCATCAAAGTTTAAAAACAAGTTGACCTTGCTTTATTCAAGGGAAGGCACAGAAATGCTATGTAAAGAATAAGCTGATACTCTTTGTAAACAAACTTGTTTAAAGCACACATAACTGAGCACATTCTGAATATTTATCTCTGCATATATTGATTCTTAAGGCTCTGGCTGAACCACAGGTACTGAACACCTTTGTACCTGGCCACTTCCTAAGAACTAAGAGGGATCTACTAGGAAGCACCTTGCTAAGATTTCTGGCTGGCAAATGTCTGGCTGATTCGGAGTTAGAGATGTGAAGAAGTTTGGCTCAAAAAAAGGTTGAGAGGTGGCAAGCTGGGTTTTGGTTTGGCCTATTCCTGATGTGTGGCCCATCTGTGAAGTGTGGATTTGGAAGTTCAGAGGTATTTGTATCTGGGGTTTTAGTTTGAACCCATCTCTAGTCAGACTCATCTCCAGTCTGCCATCAGAGTCCCAGCTGGGGCATCCTTCTCTCCCCTTTGCTTACCTTCCTGCTGTAACTCACTTCCCATGCTGCCAGTTCACAACTGCTCCCCTCAATTATTAGCAAACATAGCAGAGATAACATGTAGGGAAGTCAAAGACTATAATGGAACTGGCACAAAGGTCAAAGTGCTTCTGTGCAGCCCCACAGACCCCTGAGATTGCCACACTAGGAAGACTAGAATCTTCTACTACTCAGTGGAGGGGACTATGGGAAAACTAGAAAGTGGGAGAAGCTTCATTTGGGAGAAGGGAAGGAGTAGGAGTTAGGGATAAAGATGGTAATTGGTTTTACAACTCCGGCAGTTCAGATAAGGACGTTTGGATAGTATACATGTCCTGTGAGGGCCTGATTCTCTTCTTACTGAGAGAAGATTTACATAGTGTAACTGATTTCAGTGGAGTGACAACTGATTTACATCAGTGTGAGGGAAAATCGGTGCAGTGGGGCTTCAGAATTATGCTTAATATAAAAAGCAAAACAACCCCAAGCAAATAAACAATGCTTAAAATTATTTGTATTCTGGAATTAAATAATCTAGTATACAGATTTACATAGAATAAATTATTGGGTGAGGAAGTTGGTCATGTACCATTTCTTATACAGTTAAGGCTTTTCAGAAATGTTTAAAAGAAGAAAAGTATAGAAAATAAACTTATGCTTCACCAGAGGGGTGATAACTACTGGTAGTTACAGATAATTAGTACTGTAATTGTATGTCAACATTTGTGTCAAGAGAGAGATTAAAAGGTCTTTTCTCTCTTTGCGGTTGAAGCTTTAAATCGGAGTAAAAGTCACATTCACAGTGAAGAATTTCACTAAATGTCCTGTCTACAGTGTGGTACAATAAGATTGCAAAACTTCCTCCCAGTGTCAGCATCCATCCTTTAGTTCAGGTGTGACCACTTTTAGGAGCAAGTACAGTTCAATTGCCAATTGGCTTGTTTTACTGACACTGAAGGGGCCAATTGTGATGGTAGTTCTGCACTCAAGGCTCTGGACTTCATGCATTCCTGTTGGGCTTTCAGCAACAACCAGTCTAGGAGGAAGTTGAACTGGTGACCTACAGCTGTATTGTGTGTTCTGTGGTTTAGGAACACACCTCAACAGCTGGAGACATGGGTTCTAGTCCCACCTATACAACAAACTTCCTGTATGACCATAGTTATCATGTAAAAAACTTTCTGTGCCTTGGGTTACTCTGACTTTAAGGTCAGAAGGGACCATCATCTATAAAATAGAAGCTGATAATACTTCCCTTCCTTCTGGGTGTCCTCAGGATTAGTTGTTCTGATGTGCTCATATACAAGAATAATGAGGGCTATAGATAAATAAAATTAAACAGCTAATACCCTAAATCATCCAGTCATTCAAACATATAATGCACAAAGACTTCTTATCTGGTCACTCCAAACAGGATGTAGATCCTGTTAAAGTCATGTTTCCCTACCAGAATCATACAGTAGAAGCTTTGTATTCATTCCATCTTTGGGTGAAAAATCCCCCCCCTCTGTTTTTGCAATTCTGGCCCCTTCTTGTGACCTGTTACATTACCACAAGAACTTCAAAGTACAGCAGTTTCTGTATTTTTTCAGGAACCTTTTTTCCTTTTAGACTCACCCTCACAATTTTACTATGTGAAAAATAAGACATAGTGTAATAAAAGCATATTGGAGCGTTTGCTGGAAGGTGGAAATGTAAGAATGACATTGTATGCAAAGTGGTAGCCACTTTAGTCTGTATCAGCAAAAACAATGAAGAGTCCTTGTGGCACTTTAGAAACTTATTTATGCCCAAATAAATTTGTTAGTCTCTTAGGTGCCACAGGACTCTTCGCTGTTTTTATTGTATGCAAAGTGTATCAAATCAACAGATGTGAAGAGCAGTAAAAAAAAATAGCACTAAAGTCTTCTGCTCTGATAAATGTACACAGCTGATGCATTATGTATGGAGTACTGCTAGGGGGACCAGAATGGGCAAAACAAATACATTACGAACTCCCCGCTTAGTGATGTAGTGCATTGTGTGTTATTTAATGATAGAAAAATGTCTAACTCTAAGGATATGAATGGGATTCCAAGGCCAGACGGGACCACTGTGATCATTTCTAGCCTGTCCTCCTCTATAACACAGGCCACAGAACTGCCTCAAAATAATTCCTAGAGCAGATTTTTCAGAAAAACATCCAATCCTGATTTAAAAATTGCCAGTGATGGAGAAGCCACCACAATCCTTGGTTAATTTTTTCAATGGTTAATTACCCTCACTGTTAAAAAGTGATACCTTATTTTCAGTCTGAATTTGTCTAGCTTCAACTTTCAAGATGTTGATATTGTAATACTGGCCAGCCTTGAATTTCAGCAGGAACTGAGAAGTATTTTACCAGAAACTGATTGGTGCTGGGCATGACAGTCTGAGAGAGGGGAATGATGAGTAGACAACTCTGCATTTGATACCACTTGTGTTTGAATTTAGCGCATGCCTCCACTGTTCATAATGGGGTATTTTAGACCACACTTCATAAGTTGTGTTTAATTCACCTGAATCATCACTTCTTGAGCCTCCCTGTTCATCTCCAAAAATCAGCCCCCCTCAGATGGATCTATGGATTCAAGTTCTGGTGGGCCTGGACCCCTACCAGCTAGGACTCAGGGCTTGTCTACACAAACACTTAGCAGCAAGCTTGGGTGTGAACATACTCCACACTAGCCTGCCACAGACTAACTGTTTGTGTGGACCCTGCTGATGTGCTTTAACAGTTTGTTAATTTGCTTTGATTTAGTCTCATCTCAGAGACTAAAGTTTACCTCAGTTTGCCACAAACTAAATATTCATGTAGGTCTAAAATCAATGAGTTCTGTGGTTAATCTAACACTGCTTGAATGGCTCTTTAGGATCCCTCCAAATCCTGAGGTCTCCCAGGAGATTTCAACATAGCCATGCCGGACTGGTTGACAATTTTGGTTGGACATATTCCTGGAAGTTTAATTGCATAACATAATCTTTTTAATTCCTGGAGACTCCAGAACAATCCTGGAGGGTTGGCAACCCTACTACTAGCACTCAATGTATTTTTCTTTTCTAGCCTTCAGCTACTAGAAGCAAAGTGACAAAACATCTAGGTGGATCTGACTTTTCTTTGTGATGGGCTGGCTACTGTAAGTCAACTTGCAAAGATCTTTCTTCTGTTGTCTTTTTCAGGAGTTTTTAATAAAGATTTTTGCAGCCTCTAGACAGCACCAGTCCTTGGGTAAACAATAGGATTTTGTAGTAACCTTCTATTTCCATGTAATTAGCTGCATGGATTAACATAAGGCCATTATCTATCTTGCACCATTTTACAGACTTCAAAGAGAAATTAAGACAGTGATATCAGTACATTTAAATGTTAAGACCTTCTTTTGATCTCTGAATTCACAGAATATAGCATAGACACAAGCTGTTTAATTACGCTGTCAACCTCTAACAATATACACCGCTACTTTGATACAATGCCACCTGATACAACATGAATTCAGATATAATGCAGTAAAGCACCACTCTGGGGGGGCAGAGCTGCGCACTCTGGTGGATCAAAGCAAGTTCAATATAACACAGTTTCACCTATAACGTGGTAAGATTTTTTTTGGCTCCCAAGGACAGTGTTATGTCAAGGTAGATGTGTATATGTAAACACAAGACACAATAGTCTCTAAAGGTTGAATCAGGGTCAATTTAGCCTGCAAGTTGCTTAACCCTTTTTGGCCCCATGTCACACTTACCTTTTTATGTCATAATTAAAGCACTGGAGATCCTACCACCATACTGCAGTGTCAGAGTGGAGTGGTCCAGAAAAACAGAGAGGTTCTCACCTGAGCTTGTTCTTATCTGAAAAATAATGGGACTGCCTAATAAATCCATATGGCTTGAACAACAAACCAGCTGAAGTAAGTTAAGGTTTGATGATCACAAACCCTTGGAAAAAGAAGACATGTTTAGGATAAAAATGTATTTGCATTATCTTTTTGTCAAAACCTTAACTGTAGTAAAATATAATTGATCTGAATATCTTCATCTATGATTGCCTTGGTCTTCACAGACAAGGTCAGGTCCCAGATTGCTGCACTGGACAACACAGTATGGGGAGGAGATGAGCAGCCCTCAGTGGTGAAAGAACAGGTTAATGACTATTTAGAAAAGCTGGACATGCACAAGTCCATGGGTCCAGATCTAATGCATCTGAGGGTGCTGACAGAGTTGGCTGATGCGACTGCAGAGCCATTAGCCATTATCTATGAAAACTCGTGGTGATTGGGAGAGGTCCTGGATGATTGGAAAAAGGCAAATATAGTGCCCATATTTAAAAAAGGGAAGAAAGAGAACCAGGGAACTACAGACCGGTCAGCCTCACTTCAGACCTCAGCAAAATCATGGAGCAGGTCCTCAAGGAATCCATTTTGAAGCAGTTGGAGGAGAGGAAGGTGATCAGGAACAGTCAGTATGGATTCACCAAGGGAAAGTCATGCCTGACCAACCTGACTGCCTTCTATGAGGAGATAACTGGCTCTGTGGATATGGGTAAAGCAGTGGATGTGATATATCTTGATGTTAGCAAAGCTTTTGATATGGTCTCCCACAGTATTCTTGCCAGCAAGTTAAAAAATTATGGATTGGATGAATGGACTATAAGGTGGATAGAAAGATGGCTAGATTGTCGGGCTCAATGGGTAGTGATCAATGGCGGTATCAAGCGGAGTGCCCCAGGGGTCGGTCCTGGGGCCGGTTTTGTTCAACGTCTTTATAAATGATCTGGGTGATGGGATTAATTGCACCCTCAGCAAGTTCATAGATGATACTAAGCTGGGGGGAGAGGTAGATATACTGGAGGGTAGGGATAGGGTCCAGACTGACCTAGACAAATTGGAGGATTGGGCCAGAAGAAAGCTGATGAGGTTCAACAAGGACAAGAGCAGAGTCCTGCATTTAGGAAGGATGAATTCCATATACCACTACAGGCTGGGGACTGACTGGCTAAGCAGCAGTTTTTCAGAAAAAGACCTGGGGATTATAGTGGATGAGAAGCTGGATATGAGTCAGCAGTGTGCCCTTGTTGCCAATAAGGCCAGTGGCAAATTGGGCTGTATTAGTGGGAGCATTGTCAGCAGATCGAATGAAGTGATTATCATAGAATCATAGACTATTAGGGTTAGAAGGGACCTCAGGAGGTCATCTAGTCCAACCCCCTGCTCCAAGCAGGACCATCCCCAGATTTTTACCCCAGTTCCCTTAATGGCCCCCTCAGGGATTGAACTCACAACCCTGGGTTTAGTAGGCCAATGCTCAAACCCCTGAGCTATTCCTCCCCCCCCTCTATTAGTCACTGGTGAGGCCACATCAGGAGTACTGCATCCAGTTTTGGTCCCCCCACTACAGAAGGGATGTGGACAAATTGGAAACAGTCCAATGGAGGGCAATGACAATGATTTTGGGCTGGGGCACATGACTTACGAGGTGAGGCTGAGGGAACTGGGGTTATTTCGTCTGCAGAAGAGAAGAGTGAGGGGGGATTTGATAGCAGCCTTCGACTACATGAAGGAGGTTCCAAAGAGGATGGAGCTCAGCTGTTCTTAGTGGTGGCAGATGACAGAACAAGAAGCAATGGTCTCCAGTTGCAGTGGGGGAGGTCTAGGTTGGATATTAGGAAACGCTATTTCACTAGGAGGGCGGTGAAGCACTGGAATGGGTTACCTAGGGAGGTGGTAGAATCTCCATCCATAGAGGTTTTTTACGGCCCAGCTTGACAAAGCTCTGACTGGGATTATTTAGTTGAGATTGGTCCTGATTTGAGCAGGGGATTGTACTGGATGACCTCCTGAGGTCTCTTCCAACCCTAATATTCTATGATTCTATAAGCCTCTTCCCTTTACTCTACCAACACTACATTTTTTGTTCCATTGCTTTGTTAAAACCAAAGCAAAAGTTTGGTGTAGCACTGTCTTATCAAAAGTTGTCATACTCAAAACACTGGGAAAGATGAAGCTTTCAAAAGCCCATTTGTCAGATCCAGCCAAGAGCCATCATCTTTGGAATACAATCCCTGACCCCACACAAACAATGAATCACCATCGTCTGGTAAGAGTTTATATGAGATTAGGTGACTGGTGTTGCACTTGTAATACACACAAGATGAGTCACGTATTCTGAAACAGAGAAAACAAGTAGATTTATTTACTGTAAATGCTCTGACCTACATCGGACCAATGATTTTGAATGAGACAAAATCCAGCTCACTTGGAAGTTATTATTTAATAACGGTGCCTTGTAGCAGCATTATAATTATGGTTGGGTGTGTATTTTCATTACATGTCCCAGTTTTTATAACTTCCTGGTGAGAGAAAAAAAGATATTCTCAGTTGACATACATTTCTCAATTTTCTTAGCCAAAACATTAAAGACAAAGTCTAGCTTGGTCATTTTATAGTCATCTCAGCATAAATGTGAGCAACACTCTAACACTGCAGCTTCATTGTACATCATCTCAGAGGCAAACTTTCAGAGGCACCAGGCTACTGTTTCTATTAAATTTCAGGACAGGCTGGGGCTTTAGAACAGCTACTGCTGCAGAGAGCTTACTGACAAACAGTTTTGGAATAGTTAGGGACTAGCTATTTTCCTTTGGCTAATTCAAGACCTACATAATGCCCTAGGGGCATGGGTGCATTAGGGGACCCACAGGTCTAACAGGTTTCACACTAGATCCAGGGAGAAGCAGGGAAGTGTCCTGGCCCCCATGCTGTTCTGTTGCCTAATAGATTGGCTCCTGTGATGGGATACCCAGAGTCGAGCCTGAACTCAGGGTACCGCTGAGCCCTCTGTCCCTCTAACCTGAGCTCCCTTTCACCATGTGGTGCTGTAACAAGCTGAAAACCTCTGGCAGGTACTACATTCACACAGACCTCCATAGGCAGGGACACACTCAACTGAGTTACATAAATGCTTCTTCCAGCCACTCATGAACTAAAATAGAGAGGCTCCAGCCAATTCCCCCTGGTTCTCCAGCCTTACACCCCAGAGCTGTACTGTCTTGCCCTGGTCAGAAGCCTGACCAGTGTACATTTACTACTCACTCCACCCCTCCCTCAATGGAGAGAGAACATGCACAACCTTTTTTTTTTACCTGAGCTGAGTTTTCCCAAGCACTTTAACCATAACATCCTGTTTTAAATAAAGTACAAAACAGATTTATTGACTATAGAAAGATAGATTTTAAGTGACTGTAAGTGGTGGGCATAAAAAACTCAGACAGTTATCAAAGAAAATAAAAGAAACACACAATCTTGTTAAGATAAGTTCCTGTCTGCATCCTAAAACTTGCCCATACCGGTATTGCCCTGGCCTCTTCTTTTGTCATTCAGTGTTAAACGCATTCTAAACTATATGCATTTCCTCACCTTTTGGGGGCAAGGCCAGACTTTTAAGCACCTGCTCCCCTACTTGGTGTAAACTTTGGTTGTACCAATCAGAAACGAACACACAGTTTTTGGGCCCTGTCCCCTGTGACACTTCTATGATGTCATAGTGGGTATTTTAGGCTGATCTGCCATGTGCAGGCAGAAGAGGAGAAAGAAAAACGAATCCTGTGTACCTTGTGCACACCCGTAACCGAGCCTGATCACCTCGAAGCCTCTCTCAGCTCATGTGTTTTAAGTAGAGTTTCTACGTTTGCCGGTCGTTATGAGTTGGTTTGTATTCGTAAGTATTGGTTATTACTAAATGCTGCATCTGTGTTTATAAATATTGTTTACTGCATCTTTGTTTATAAATATTGTTTGATAGTAAATACTTTAGCCATTGTATGTTTTAAGTTCCATTAACCCTATTAGCTAATCATACGCTGCTCCCCTACCACTTGTAACTATCCCCAATAAAACTTTAAATTAATTAATTTTAGTTGTGTGCGTGCCTGCAGTTTGCATCATGACCCATACCCTCCTTGCATCCCCCACCTATACAGTCTATTGCCACGTGCAGCCTGGTAAATAACAGGTCTGCATTTTTCTTTTGTCCCTAAAAGTACGTGGCAATCTACAAATCTAAATCTTAAACCTTATTACATTAGGCAGTATTTAGATCAGCAATTTTCTCACCTCAATGCATGTTACAATTCTTGATACACAGGCTTCCCCTTAAGCCTGGACCAATCTTCTCAAATGAGCGTCGTCTTCTCAGCATTCTAGTTGCTTCCAGGGGGGGAGGAGAAAGGCTAAGACATGCTGCAACTGTTTCTTATTTTATACCCACAATCCACGTGCCTGGGAGACACTTGTCCAGACATGTCCTGGGGAGTTTTGCTGAGTCACAGTGATTGAGTAAACCCCCACTGTGCAGACTTGGGCAACTGTCATTGAATTGGAAATCCCTTGATTACAACTCTCCTGCTGATTAATAGTAATGGAGCATCCTCCTGGGTGGGGGTCATTTGTATGTCACTAGCAAACTTACAGCATGTTTCAGTAACAACCATACAGCAAAATCTCATAACTATGCACACTAATGCTATACATATTTAGATAGAACAAGAGATTTAAGCAGATCATGACCTTTCATGTGATATATTATGTGGCATGCTTTCTATGAAATATCACAATTACCAGACCTTGGTAAATGTGGGGGTTACAGGGTGCTATTTTGAGGTACAATGTGTCACAGTCCCTGCACATCAAACTCTGAAGATTGGACTTGAGGTCAGGATAGGGTTACTGCCCAGTTATGGACTGGTGGTGGTAATGTGGTCGCCTGCAATTAACTTGGCCATGCCAGATCAGTAATGATACTGTGGTGCTCTTAGACACTTGGAATAAAACTGTATAGTGTGATCATGGACATTGGATGTGATGGACCTTCACTGTCCAAGCGTATTGTTGTTGTAGTTACTCAAAAATGGATGAGCTTATTGGACTGGAATTTATTATTAGTTATTTATATTGAGGTAGTGCCCAGAGGCCCCAAATCAAGGCCCCAGCGTGTTAGGCACTGTATGTACAGTGTATGTACATACAATAGAAAAGACAATCCCTGCTCCAAAGATCTTACAATCTTAGTAGATGATAGAGACACAACAGGTAGATACCCTCTTTATTTGTCGTAATTGGCAGGACAAGGTCAAAATAAATCATATCTAAGATTGTGTTTAGCATAATTGAAAGCAGTCACCTCGGAATGATAGCTTGTTTAATTTGAGAGTTTGAGGGAAAAGGGCAAAACTTGGTGTAAATTTTCAATCTCACCATCGAACTTCCCCAGCTCCAAACCCAGAATGTATTACCTATCTTCCATTTCAGTCTCTAGGCCCTCTCTCCAAGGCATGCGAATATTTTCTTTCTTCGCTGGGTGTCACAATAGTCAGTTTCTCGTTTGGAATTAATAGCTTGGCAAACACTCTGTTGTGCTGAACTCGTATTTTTTTTCTGAATTAAAATAATAGAAATAGAAACCATACTTTGGGGGGGCAGCAAGATAGAAGAAAACATTTCCAGTCAGTGGGGCGGAGATGATCATCCTCCAGTAGAGTTTCTGGTTGACAAACTCAGATCAATCTTTGTTAATGAACAACTGTTCTGCTAACAAGTGACATGAGACTACAATTTGCAAAGAGTGGAGAAATCTGTAGTAAGAGTGCGAGCTTTCGCATGTGACAGGAGGAATAGTTTTGCAGTCAGTGCCCTTTTACCCATTTGAATGCAAGAAAATGAGATAAAAGAAGAACTCTATTTGGCTAAATATCTGTAGATTAAAACCTACTTTAACTGACTAGTTAAGTACTATGGCTCCAATTGTGCAGAGTTGCACACACATGCTTAACTTTACATATCAACATGCAGTCCCTCGCTGAAGTCAGAGACTACTTATAATGTATATAGTTAAGCACATTGCTGCCGCAGTCAGTCCTATCTTTATGAGACTACAGTAATTAGATTACACATACATACTTTCAATTCACATATTGTGTAATTTTAAAAACCCAGATCTCATACTTCCTAGCAGAATGTTTCATGTATCTGCAGTCACTATTCAGCAAGTTCAGGAAGGGCATCTACCAGTTTTCAAAAGCTTAGTCTTCAGTGCTTAATTTGCCTTTATTTGCACTGAACACCAATTTTGCTACCTCCAAAGACACAATGGGATATTATTCTTACGGTCGGATGTGTGTCTGGATGGCTTCCTTGATTCAGCATCAGAATTCACCTGAGGGGCCAGAGTTCATATCCCTGCTAGGATGTAATTTGAAAACTTTCTCCCATTCTTTGTCTGTCTTGTTCATTTAGACTGCAAGCTCTTAGGAGCAGGAGCTGTCTCTTGCTCTTTACATGTACAGTGCCCACCACTATGCATCTCTGATCTTATCTGGGGCCTCTACAGCAGTGGTATTTGGCATGCGGCCCAAGCATATTTCAAACAAGTCAAGAAGTTACAATAAATGCTTTGAGGCAGACTCTCTCCTCTCTTCCTTTCTCTTTGGGCTGCTCAGGTGGCAAAGGGAGGTAAAAAGGTAAAACCACCTGCTTGGCTTGACATGGAAATACCATGGGGCAGACAGAGAAACAGGCTGGGGCAACAGCACTCCAGCTAACCCCAGCTGGTGTTTGGTCTCTTGGGAAACATTGAGCTGTATGCAAGGTAGAGGTGCCCCCAGGTTGCTCTGTTATGTGCACTTTGTACCCTATCTGGTACAAAAGCCTGACCCGCTAATAACAGCACTGCTATTAGCGGGTCAGGCTTTTATACCAGATGGGGATTGATTGCAGAGCTTCCTTCTTAGAAAGAGGCACACCAGATGTGTTCGTTATAAGATCTTTTCATGTTCTGTCAGGTATGGCTGAAGTTAGTTTAAATATCATATGTTATGCACACTGCTGCCTGGTGTCTGAAGAGTATAATACAGCACTTCTTTACAGCTCTAATCTGGGTCAGGGCTGTGGCAGAGAATTAGAGAATAGTAATTAATCGTTGGGTCTCAGTTTCTCCTTTTCACACTTTCCTAGATTGTCCTGGGCAGTTGAGAGGTGGGAGCGGATTCATTACCCTAGGCTCAGGCAGAGCCAGTCAGACTCTAAGTGTGCTCTCCCTGGGGCTCTTATCCCTTGGCTAGAAAGTGAGCAAAGGAACAAACAGTGAACTATGCCACCCAGACAATTTTGGGGTGCAATTCAGCCTTCAATGCAGAGCTATACCTTTAAGGCACAATGAAGCCCTGAGAATCTGCACTGACATTCTCTAGCTTTGGGTGCTTTGGGTTAAATATGAAGGGCATCAGAGAAATTATATTCTACAGAAAAACAATTTTCACTTTCATGGACCCAATCTGCTCTGTACTTGCGTTGTCTTCAGCTATCTTCTGCAGTGAAGCATAAAAGAGAAATTCTACTTGTAACCAGCTGCTGGATCCTATCTATTTTGATCAGCAGTGTGCAGACTCACTGCAGAAACACATTGGAGAGCGAGGGTGCCTCGGCAGATGGTTTAACACCAAAAACTTGGACTCTTAACTTCATAGTTATTACAGACTACTCTGTATGTTGCCTGCCAGCCTTAACCAACTAAAGAGCTGCGAGAGACAGACAAATCTAATCATAGAAATCCTCAATCTGGAAATGGCCCAGAAAAACTGATAGGAAGAATAATCACAGGTGTTTCCTATGCCCAACTTTACCAAATGTTAGAAGGCGCAGGCACTAAAGACTAAGCACCCTTACCTCTTGGTGGGGAGTTGATCCGCTATCCCAGCATAGTTGCTTCTGTATTATTAAATTAATTTAAGATGGGGTAGCAGGAGCTACTGTTACTATTTGATACACTGCTGAAGAGAAACTGGCTGGCTGTATTCGTCAGCTGTATCTCATTCAGTAGCGGAAGCAGATGTCATTAACATACTGTGGCCAGTCAGGAGCTATTATTGTTGTCATACTCCTCTAATTCTTCTCTCCTGTACATTCTGCGTGTGGAACTCCTGTTGATACCAACATGAATTCTACTGATAGAAAAAAAGCATGACATAAAAGAGAGTATCTACATCATGGACCAAAGAGGGGAGTTTTACCTGAAGTAAATATTCCTTGCTATGACTCCTCCATCAATAAGGAAACTGGTCTGAAACATCATAAACAAGGCACCAAGAGAGGCAGCAACGGGTTTGGCATTGCTGACAAAGCTATGAAGAACCCAAGTAATGTGGACAGTAATATAAATTGTAAACTGTAAATTACTTGCAGTAGGATATAAATTTATCATGTCTAAATCTTTGAGAGATAGACTTACCTGTTAGTGGGATAAAGACCTTGGACATATACAGTCTACTTGGGGGCAGGGAAGGGGGGTTAACTATTAACTTTCATTTTATTTTTAAATAGGGCTGTGTGAAATATTGAACAAATGTAAACTGCACTTAAAATTAGCCTTGGTTCAAGTTTAAAGGGTGTCCACTATGGCTGGTTAAAAAGTTTGGTTTGTTCTCCCCATCACTGACATTTCTATCAAAGCTTGAAACTAACCTTTTCCCTCTGTCCGAAAATCTGTAACCATTTTGAAACTTCTCTTTGTGACCTTTTGGGGTTCACCCATGCCAGTAAGGAGTTAAGTCACCATCTGCCTTGTAACCCTGAGCGTCTTGCTACTGTGAAGCTTTGGTCCAGACCATTGACCCCAACTGCTTACCAGCAGCCCACAAGCCTCACTCTGGCTTTGCCCAACCTGATTATTCCTTGTAGGCTGATCTTAGTACCCTTTCAGCCCTGAATTCACCCCCAAACATTCCTACTGCAGGGATTAGTCCCTTTGACTGGACCCTCACAGAGAAAATGTTAGGCTCACTGCCTTTACAGAGAAAGTAAAACACTCTAACATGTCAGCTTTCTAGAAGCGCACACTTTACTGAACTTACACAGCACTGATGATTTACAGTGAAAGCAAAACAAAGTTATTAGCAAAAGAGTAGGGATTAAGTGATGCCATTAGAACGGCCATACTGGGTCAGACCAAAGGTACATCTACCCCAGTATTCTGTCTTCTGACAGTGGCCAATGCTAGGTGCTTCAGAGGGAATGAATAGAACAGGTAATCATCAAGTGATCCATCCCCTGTTGCCCATTTCCAGCTTCTGGCAAACAGATGCTAGAGACACAATCCCTGCCCATCCTGGCTAATAGCCATTGATGGACCTATCCTCCATGAACTTATCTAGTTCTTTTTTAAATCCTATCATAGTCTTGGCCTTCACAAGTCTGACAAAGAGTTCCACAGGTTGACACTGCATTCTGTGAAGAAATGCTTTCTTATTTTTTTAACCAGCTGCCTATCAATTTTATTTGATGATCCCTAGTTCTTGTGTTATGAGAAGTGTAAATAATACTTCCTTATCTACTTTCTCCACATCAGTCATGATTTTATAGACCAAGTGAAAGGGATGAAGGTAGCAATGGTTACAAGTAAGTAAAAGTGAAAACATGTGTCTAAAAATCTAAAACTTAATCTGTCAAGATACAGCCTTTGTTCAAGATGGTTTCTCTCATCCATAGTCTCCTTTTGAGCTTGGCCAGGACACATCACAAAGATCAAATCACTTGGTTCCTGTGTCTCCTAAAGAGAAAGAGAAAGATGGAGTCTCCCTCTGTTCCTTATATCCTCAAAGAGAGGTCAGGAAGGCCTTCTAGGGACTCAGTATCCTATGTCTCTCTGGGGTGCAGGAGCTATGTTAATTTTCTGTCTTTTGAGTTCAGGATCAGGATAACCCCTGCCGATTTAGTTCAATGGTTTTGTTTACTGTTTATATGTAAACTGAGGTAAACCCACACTGCGTTGGTAGGACAGACTGTTTATCATCTTTACTTACTCTAGGCTATCTGGTCTTAATCATGTTATAGTAATATCATACAGACGGAATTCATAACTTCACATATAATATTAACACATGCATTTTATGATATAAATAACCAGCATTTTATTTGCTTTCATATGAGACCCACAAGGCATATTTTGTACAAATATTATTGCAGTAGTATGTAGAGTATGACTACAGGGGTGCCTAGGTTCCCACTCTTCCATAATACACATAGAACCACAATTTCATTGGTCCTGTGTGTATATTCTGGTGGTTTCAACCTGACACACTTAGGTCCAGAATTCCAAAGTTATTTAGGCACCTAATTCCCATTGATTTCAGTAGGAGGAAAGTGCCTAAATACCTTGGGAAATCTGGGCCTTTGTTCTTTGATTTTTCAGAGCTGCTGAGCACCCACAGTTCTCATCAGCTGATCCCTTGAAAGTCAGGTATGAGCTGTCTCAAGTTGGACACCCCAGAGTTCAAAGATTCAAAGACTTTTAGGCCAGAAGGGATCAGCCAGGTTGTCTTTGCCAGAAAAGGTTAATGAATGCCTAGCTAGAGGGGAAAATGAAACTGGAGGGTTGCTGTATATATGCTTTCCATAACTGGGAAAAATTGCGCTTAATCTACACTGTGTGAAATGCAATAGAAACTTCAGTGAGGGGTGATCTGTAAGTTACAATAACTATAGCAAGTCATTTACAAAGTGCTATACTGTACAAACATTAGCTACTGTAATTACTTCCCTGGCCTGGCTTACTCATAGTTTTTGTATTTTTTAAATTGAAATAGTTATACCAGTACAAACCTCAATATGGATACAGTTATGCTGATACTAGTATAGTTCAAGTAGATAAGGGCTTAGTTTCACAAGAGTAAAATACCTGCTGGTTGTATCAGATGGAAGGGTTGGCCAAATAATGGAGTTACTCCAGGGATTAATTTGGCCTCTAGTGTTGGGCCTTACAGAAGCCTACACACCCTTTTAGTACCTTGTGTAAATTATGTCTGTTGCATGAGACATTCCCCCACAAAATGAAGACAGCCAGAGAAAAGGGAATAGGTCCTCCCAACGGAGTTCCTGCTGCTCCTCATTCCGAAGAAGATTCCCTGTCATCTCCTGACACTGTTGAAGGCAATAGGTGAGAAGTGAAGATGTGAGGGGCGGACATGTAGGAGAATACAAATGCTGATGAGAAGAGATGATAATCTTAGAGCCCAGGAGCAGGAACAAGACCTTTGGAGCAGTGGGTGCCACCTTAATGTCCTATTTCTCATTGCAGCACAGAGCCTGCATCCATGGCTTGTGGAAAGGGGATAATGTTGCAAATGGTGGCAGAACTGGTACTGAAATAAACAGTATTAAGTTAATCAGACTAACAGACGTATTGGAGCATGAGCTTTCGTGGGTGAATACCCAGTTCGTCGGAAGCCGTTGCATCCAATGAAGTGGGTATTCACCCACAAAAGCTCATGCTCCAATACGTCTGTTAGTCTATAAGGTGCCACAGGACTCTTTGCTGCTTTTACAGATCCAGACTAACACAGCTACCCCTCTGATAAGTTAATCAGAAAGGATCCTATCAACAGGATCTGGGAAGAATGATAAAGGAGTTTGAGGCACAACTTGTGTTCATGTCCATCCTCCTTGTTGAAGGAAAAGGCCCAGCTGGGAACCGTTGAATTGTGGAGCTGAATGTGTGGTTACACAGATGGTGTCGGACAGAGGGCTTTGGATTCTTGAACCATGGGATGTTGTTCCAGGAAGGATTGCTAGGAAGAAAAGGGATTCACCTAACAAAGAGAGGGAAGAGCATCTTTGCAGGCAGGCTTGCTAACCTAGTGAGGTGGGCTTTAAATCAGGTTCGCTGGTGACCTAAGCCCAGAGGTAAGTAGAGAAGTGGGATACCAGGAAGAAACACAAGGAGGAGGGTACAAGACAGGAAGCTTCCTGATTCTTACTGAGAAAGTAGGGCAATCAGCTAGTTATCTAAGGTGCATGTACACGAACACAAGAAGCCTGGGAAACAAGCAGGAAGAAGTGGAAGTCCTAGCACAATCAAGGAACTATGATATTATTGCAATAACAAAAACTTGGTGGGGCAGTTCACATGATTGGAGCACTGTCATGGATATGTATAAACTGTTTAGGAAGGGTAGGTATGGGAGGAAAGATGGAGGAGTTGCATTGTATGTAAGAGAGTGGTATGATTGCTCAGAGCTCCAGTATGAAACTGGAGAAAAGCCTGTTGAGAGTCTTTGGGTTAAGTTTAGAGGAGAGAGCAACAAGGGTGATGTCATGGTGGGAATGTGCTATAGTCCACCGGATCACAAGGATGAGATAGACAAGGTTTTCTTCGGACATCTACTGAAGTTTCCAGATCACAGGATCTGGTTCTCATGGGGGACTTCAATCACCCTGACATCTGCTGGGAGAGCAATACAGCAATGCGCAGACAATCCAGGAAGTTTCTGGAGAGTGTTGAGGACAACTTCCTGGTACAAGTGCTGGAGGAACCAACCAGGGGTTGTGCTCCTCTTGACCTGCTACTTACAAACAGTGAAGAATTGGTAGGGGAAGTAGAAGTGGGTGACAAACTAGGCAGCAGTGACCATGAGGTGGTTGAGTTCAGGATCCTGACAAAAGGAAGAAAGGAGAGTAGCAAAATATGGACCCTGGACTTCAGAAAAGCAGACTTAGACTCCCTTAGGGAACTGATGGGCAGGATCCCCTGGGAGGCTAATATGAGGGGGAAAGGAGTCCAGGAGAGCTGTCTGTATTTTAAAGAAGCCTTATTGAGGGTGCTGGAACAAACCATCCCGATGTGCAGAAAGAATAGCAAATATGGCAGGCAACCAGCTTCGTGTAACAGTGAAATCTTCAGTAAGCTTAAACTCAAAAAGGAAATTTAAAAGAAGTGGAAATTTGGACAGATGACTAGGGAGGAATATAAAAATATTGCTAGAGCATGCAGGGGTGTAATCAGGAAGGCCAAGGAACAACTGGAGTTGCAGCTAGCAGGGGATGTGAAGGGTAACAAAAGTTTCTACAGGTATGTTAGCAACAAGACAACAGTCAGGAAAAGTGTGGGACCTTTACTGAATGGGGGAGGCAACATAGTGACAGAAGATGTGGAAAAAGCTGAAGTACTCAATGCTTTTTTTCCCCCTCAGTCTTCACAGACGAGGTCTGTTCCCAAACTGCTGCACTGGGTATCACAGTATGGGGAGGAGGTGAGCAGCTCTTAGTGGTGAAATATCTGATTAAGGACTATTTAGAAAAGCTGGATATGCTATGGGTCCAGATCTAATGCATCCAAGGTTCCTGAGGGAGTTGGCTGATGTGATTGCAGAGCCATTGGCCAATATCTTTGAAAATTCATGGTGATCAGGGGAGGTCCCAGATGATTGGAAAAAGGAAAATATAGTGCCCATATTTTAAAAAGAGAAGAAAAGGAACCTGGGGAACTACAGACTACTTAGCCTCACTTCAGTCCCCAGCAAAATCATGGAGCAGGTCCTCAAGGAATCCATTTTGAAGTACTTGGAGGAGAGGAAGGTGATCAGGAACAGTCAACATGGATTCACCAAGGGCAAGTCATGCCTGACCAACCTGATTGCCTTCTATGAAGAGATAACTTGCTCTGTGGATATAGATAAAGTGGTCAATGTGATATATCTTGACTTTAGCAAAGCTTTTGATATGGTCTCCCACAGTATTCTTGTCAGCAAGTTAAAGAAGTATGGATTGGATGAATGGATTATAAAGTGGATAGAAAGCTGGCTAGATTGTCAGGCTCAACACGTAGTGATCTACAGCTTGATGTCTAGCTGGCAGCCGGTATCAAGCGGTGTGCCCCAGGGGTTGTCCTGGGGCTGGTTTTATTCAACTTCTTTATTAATGATCTGGATGATGGGATTAATTGCACTCTCAGCAAATTCTCAGATGACACTAAGATGTGGGGAGAGGTGGATAGACTGGAGGGTAAGGATAAGGTCCAGAGTGACCTAGACAAATTGGAGGATTGGGCCAAAAGAGAGCTGATGAGGTTCAACAAGGACAAGTGCAGAGTCCTGTATTTAGGAAGGATGAATCCCATGAACCGCTACAGGCTGGGGACTGACTGACTAAGCAGCAGTTCTGCAGAAAAGGACCTGGGATTACAGTGGATGAGAAGCTGGATATGAGCCAGCAGTATGCCCTTGTTGCCTAGAAGACCAATGGCATATTGGGCTGTATTAGTGGGAGCATTGTCAGCAGATCGAGGGAAGTGATTATTCCCCTCTATTCGTCACTGGTGAGGCCACACCTGGAGTATTGCATCCAGTTTTGGTCCCCCTGCTACAGAAGGGATGTGGACAAATTGGAGAGAGTCCAACAGAGGGCAATGACAATGATTGTGGGCTGGGGCACATGACTTACGAGGCGAGGCTGAGAGAACTGAAGTTATTTTGTCTGCAGAAGAGAAGAGCGAGGGGGGATTTGATAGCAGCCTTCAGCTACCTGAAGAGGGTTCCAAAGAAGATGGAGATCAGTTGTTCTTAGTAGTGGCAGATGACAGAACAAGAAGAATTGGTCTCAAGTTACAATGAGGGAGGTCTAGGTTGGTTATCAGGAAACGCTGTTTCACTAGGAGGGTGGTAAAGCACTGGAATGGGTTACCTAGGGACGTGATGGAATCTCCATCCTTAGGTTTTTAAGTCTCAGCTTGACAAAGCCCTGGTTGGGATGATTTAGTTGGTATTGGTCCTGCTTTGAGCAGGGGATTGGACTGGATGACCTCCTGAGGTCTCTTTCAACCCTAATATTCTATGATCTAACAGATTGGTTTAGGATCTTTCTGTGATGGGTTAGATCAGAAACCCCCCAGGGAGCGGCCAACTGATGTGCCAGGACTACCTCTGCTCCTGTTTTCCCTGCTAGATCAGGACTCCAGCACCCTGTCTTGCTGAGCCAGACACTCCTGTCTGCTCCAACACAGAGCCAGGCAGGGCCAGTGCTTCCATTTAGGCGACCTAGGCTGTTGCCTAGGGCACCAGGATTTGGGAGGAAGGCATTTTGCAGCCCTCTGCGGCAATTCGGCGGCGGGGGATCCTTCCACGCTCCGGGTCTTCGGCGGCCGCTGAAGTGCCCCGAAGACCAGGAGCGAGGAAGGACCCCCTCGCAGCCGAATTGCTGCCTACCAGGAGCGCGGAAGGACCCCCACCTAGGGTGCCAAAAACTCTGGCGCCACTCCTGGAGCCAGGGTCTGAATTACTTGCCCCAAAGCTGCAGGTTTACCTGAAAACAGCTCACAGAAATGTTCCTGTCTTTAACACTCAGATGTCTAACCCCCAATGGGATCTAAACCCAAATAAATCCATTTTACCCCGTATAAAGCTTGTGCAGGGTAAACTCAAAAATTGTTTGTCCTCTATAACACTAATAGAGAGAGATGCAGAGCTCTTTGCTCCCCCAGGTATTAATACATACTCTGAGTTAATTAATAAGTAAAAAGTGATTTTATTAAATACAGAAAGTAGGATTTAAGTGGTTCCAAGTAGTAACAGACAGAACAAAGTAAGTCACCAAGCAAAATAAAATAAAATAAAACACACAAATCTATGTCTAATCAAACTGAATACAGATAATCTCATCCTTAGAGATGCTTCAGTAAGTTTTTTCCTCAGACTGGATACCTTCCAGGCCTGGATACAATTCTTCCCCCTGGTACAGCTCTTGTTCCAGCTCAAGTGGTAGCTAGGAGATTCTTCATGATGGTTCTCTCCCACCCCTTTATATATCTTTTGCACAAAGTGAGAATCCTTTTGTCCCTCACTGGGTTCCCACCCCGTCCTTCTCAATGGAAAGGCACCAGGTTAAAGATAGATTCCAGTTCAGGCGACATGATCACATGTCGCTTCAAGCCTTCATTCCTCCCAGCCTGACTCACAGAAAGACCTGCCTGCAAACAGAGCCAGCCAGTCAATTCCCCTGGTTAATGGAAGTCATCAAGATTCCAAACCACCATTAATGGCCTACAATTTGCATAATTACAATAGGCCCTCAGAGTTATATTTTATATTTTTAGTTTCATATACAAGAGTGTTACATTTATACATATAGGATGATCATGCTCAGTAGAATATAAGCTTTTTAATGATCTTATAAGAGACTTTTTGCATGAAGCATATTCCAGTTACATTATATTCACTTATTACCATATCTTTATAAACCCATATAGACTGCACAACATCACACTTTTCTTCTGTTTAAGGTACTTATATGGCCTCTATTCCTGTCACATCTGAGCAGCTCATAGCCCCTAATGTATTTATCCTCACAACATCTCTGTGACGCAGGCAATGTTGTCATTCCCATTTTTACAGATGGTTAACTGAGGCACTAAGTGACTTGCCTAAAATCACCTCAGTGAATTGAATCTGGGTCTCCCAAGTCCTGGGCTGGTGTCTTAACCACTGGACCACCCTTCTTCTCTATTTGTCAGGCTGAAAGCAGGAAGGGGATTTTTAATAAATACCCTCCTTGCCAAATCTGTAACATTTAATCCCTATAGTTTGTTATGCTGTCATACGAGGCTGTCTTTCAGGTTATCTAAATGCAGACAGAGAGACAGCCAACACCAGTGATCTTTGCAAAGCCCTTTATGTAAACTAACACCACTACTAAACATCTGTTTTGGATTTGTGCCACATCAGAGGAAATATGCCATTCCCTAGATTCAGTTTATAATTTATTAGGTGAGTTGAAAATGTTTTTTAAAACACACCTGTCAACTTGTCACTTGCTCAAGTGAAATATAGTTTGCCACTGAAGCCTAGAATTTGGGTTTTTATGGAGTCACATCCATTTCACAAGACCTGTCTTTCCCTGACAGCATTGTTTCCTTGACATTTTAGGCAATCCTAGACTTGTTGGATATAAATCAAAATATAGTCTCAATTTTTAATTCATACAAGCAACTACCCTATATTTACTTTTCTTTTCCTATCCTGCGACAAGCTGTCAAGTGAGCTGAACACCCCAGACTCATTTCCCCACCCTTTCCTCTTTAAAAATATACAAATATGCACTGATTTATTTACAAGACAGCCACAAAATTTTAGACAGTGTCTATGTTGTGCTCCCTGCTTCAGGTCAATGCATACCTCATGGCTGTTTGGTGGACAGTTGGCCCCATCATAGAAACTACCACAACTGGTACATGTTTTGGGAGTCTCAGACTGGCCAAAGATTGAGATCCTGATCAAAGCCAACTGAAGTCAGTGGAAAGACATCCATTGGCTTCACTGACATTTGGAACTCATCTTGAATAAGCATGGAGTTTGAATAACTCTATACATTTTAGGCCCTATCTATGATAGAATAATTTGACCTACTTAGTAGGCTCCTAGAATGAGTGCAGCACCAAGGGTTGTTGCAGCATTTTAACACATAGAGAAGAATATTACCATATTAAAAATAGCTGTATCCTCTCTACACTGCAGCTTGGACATATTAAATATGGTTACCCACTTTTCTAGTGTGGATAGCATCTAGATGAAGATGTATTGGACTCTATGGAGAAGCTTGCACTACTACTGCTCAGGGTCTGCTTGTACTCTACAGCATTACTGATCTTTTGTTGACACTGATTTCACACACAAAAAAAATTAAAAAGAAAAATCATAATGAGTGTTTTGAAGACAAAAGCAATGATGCAATTGGTATGGGAGACAGAGAGAGGTGAATGCACTGTCAACAGAGTTGACAAATCACTTTGTATACCTTGAGGTTGGACTGTTGCCAACATTCATGTGACAGCGCATCTCACCCGCAGTTATGGAAAGGAAAATTAAATAGAGGCAGTGCCTTGTGGGTTGAATATGCACTTGTCCTATGCACTTGTTTGGCCAGGAGTCTGGAAACGAGTGGAAAGTGCTGAACGAGAACTTATTCAAAAGGAGAAAAACTTAAAAAAAATTTGCACATTATCAAAGCTGTCCAGTGAATATATTTTTACTGCATTTTGGGGCCATTAAATGACCTTTTTAGCATCTCCTCAGAAAATTCTTCATAATAAAATGGACGCTGCTAATAAACAGCCTTGTGATTTTTCTCGATTATGGTGATTTCTTCTTTCCCCTTTTTAAAGGCAAGGACCAACATCTTAAAGAGATACCCATACTAAGACAGAGGAACCTGTTCTTGTGGTTCCCAGTTGGGTAGCTCATTAAATTATGAGGTATCTTTGCCCCACTGTGGTTGGGAGGAGATCCCAGTAGCCATCCACAAAGTTCCTCAATTATACATCTTTAAATCTGTCCTTAAAACTCTGCCATGATGCCTACAAAAATCCTGACAATAGTTAGGCTGCTGATGGGCCGAGACCACTGCCTATCTTATTGACAATATTGTCTCATTGTTTCCTTTTCCTCCCCTATGTATCAACATCCTTCTTTTGTTTTATACTTAAATGGTAAACTATTTGGGCAGGGAACATCTTTTCATTCTGTATTTGTACAGAACCTAGCACAATGAGGTTCTGATTCATGACTGTGGCTCAGAGGTGTTATACTAAAATAAATAAATAATGATAATTATAGGACCAATGAGTCTCCAAAGCTTCAAGTTCTGTTTTTGTAACTTTGAACCCACAACGTTTTAGTAGGCTCAAAATTAACCAGAAGTTTGCACATCTAGCATTAGAGATATTGTAATAGGTATACACCAAGTCTAAGAGAGATCTTTCACTCTAGAAAGCATATTTTTGGATAACAAAAAATAAAGGTAAAGATCCTTTACTTTCACTAGTGTTCCTGGTATTAGATATGAAAAACAGATAGAATACTCAAAAATAACAGTAAGTACAGTATTCATTATAGGATTTGCCCATACTCTTGTCCAAACGCTCGTCTCAAAAAGACCCATTAGATTCTACTGAAAGTTTAAAAGCTGTCTTTTCTAGTTCACTTTTATACAGCTTTGACTCCACAATGTGAGAACTCTAACCACATCATAAAAGAGCTGATAGGGAATGTGGGATGGACTAGAAAGAGCAGGGACAATTTTGTTTTATTCAGATAATAAAATTAAAATAGTATCCTTCCCAGCAGATGCAATTTCCAGCACTGTAAAAAACGGTGACACTGCAGAACAAAGATTTAATGCATTTATATGGAAAAATAATCAGTAATAGAATAACTTTCCATTGTTAGGTTCCATAAATTAGGTTCTATGAATCTATGAATGTGCACCACAGCCGCTTGCAAGTCCAAGCCCATTTGGCTGCATATCCTTCAGACATACACAAGCTGATAAAACCCAGTGCAAATACAGTAATGACCCAATTTTCAAATGAGCTCTACACCCAACTGTAGTTATTGAAGCATGACTGAAAATATTGCATGACACATATACACTCTGTTTTATTCCAAGCCAACATCTCCCTCCCCTATGAAGGAACACTGGGCTCCCAAGGTCAACCATAAGAAGAGCCATATTGGATTAGACCAAAGGTCCATATAGCCCAGTATCCTGTCCTCTGACCATGGCCAATGCCAGATGCCCCAGAGGAAATGAACAGAACAGGTAATCATCAAGTGATCCATCCCCTGTCGCTCATTCCCAGCTTCTGGCAAACAGAAGTTAGGGACACCATCCCTGACCATCCTGGCTAATAGCTGTTGATGGACCTATCCTCGATGAGCTTATCTAGTTCTTTTTTGAACCCTGTTGTAGTCTTGGCCTTCACAACATCCTCTGGCAAAGAATTACACCATGCCCTCAGTTTCCACTCAGTCATGTTCTCTTGGTATCTTCTGATAAAAATGAAACACTGATTTTATACCTGCCACTGTATTGAGTCTGCCAGTGTATGCCCTTAGAATGCAAGGACGTCAGGGCAAGAATCCTACAGCTGCTCTGGCACAGCTCTCCAGTTGTATAATACCAGGTATACCGATAGTGTTAGATAAACAATCAATTGTGCCAAACTTCCTGTTCAACTAACATGTCATTTTTAAGTATTTGTTCTTTCTCTCCCCCACAAACCAAGATATATACAGGAAGAAGGAAAGATGCCATGTGACAATGGTAAAGTGCCGAGGTGCAACTTCCTTGTAACACTGAACAGTGAACTTTATTAAAACAAGGAAAACAGCATTATTCCTAAACCTAATCTGTCCCTCAATCTGTTTAACTGCAGAGCTTCTGCTTAAACCTTCACCAAACCTTCCCGTCTGGCTCCCTGCTTCAGATTTAAGGAACAGTAAGCACAGATATCCTCAAGGAAAGTTTCTCCTTGTATTTTTTTGTGGGTTTTTTTTCTGCTTATTCCCTCTATTATTAGTCCCTTCATCAGACCTCTCCCAGTGACTAGAAATGGAAACCTGAAAACTGAGAGAAGCATGAAAATGTGCCTCCACTCCTTACTATCCCAGTCAAGGTCCCTTGAAGTCACCTAACTAGTTCTGGTTTCCCCAATAGCATGGCAGACAGGAGAGCTGTTAAGAAGTCCGAAAAAAAGCAGCATAGAAAAAAGTAATTGCATTTTACCACTGTCGTCTACTATAAAGGATGTGTCTAATGTCCCCAAATGAGGCATACTAGGTTCGCTCTATTGTAACAGTAAACATTGGATTCAGGTGACTGGAATCCATTTGGCAACCATGACCTATCTCAGGTGACTAGGAAACAAAATCATCTTGCTGGTTCAAGATTCACTAGTGCAGTGGTTTTCAATCTTTTTTCATTTGTGAACCCCTAAAAAATTTCAAATGGAGATGCAGACCCCTTTGGAAATCTTAGACATACAGGTTGAAAACCACTGTTCTATGGTAAAGACAACCTTTCGTGGATCCCTTAGACGTAGTCTCAGGACTCCCAGGGGTCTGTGGACAACAGGGTGAAAATCACTGCATTAGTGTAACAATTAGGTGACACACAGGAGGGCTTGCAAGTGACTGAACTTTATTTCCTGGCTCCACTCACTTGACGTAGATTAGATTGCAAAAGTTCATGCCCCTGTCATCTGACAGGTTATTAACCCCCAGCTCCAAAAACCATAACCTTCTTTTGGCTGGGAAGGAGTGGAACAAAGTACATACTCCATGGAACTATGTTATTTGGACAGCATCCACTCACCTATGGAGGTTCTCGGTGATTTTTCCTCCCTGCCCTTGTAGGTAAAATAGTTCTGGCAATGATAGCGGTTAATTTACGCCCCCAATATGCAGGAAGCATTTACTATGAGTGCTTCCACTGCAGCCCAGAAGACACATCTGAGCTATTTTTATATGTATGTGGCTACACAAGTAGCTTGGTCTGAATTTTCAGGGGGAAGTGATGTGGAGAGGTGGCACTGGCAGGAATAACAGAAGGGGAGAAAAAAGTTCAGAACCTGTCCTCTTATCATCACAGGAACTGTGCCTATACTTAGCATCTTTGTGGGGCTAAGAGAAATTTAAAAAAAAATCAGATTTCATCAAGAGAACTTTGTAGACATGTATAGCTCTTATCTCTAGAAATCTTAGTGGTTGCTTGCCAAAATTTTCAGAAGTGGGTGGCTAGTGATTATGGATGCCTAACTTGACATGCCTTGATGAGTTTTGATTTTTAGAAAGTGCAGAGCACCAATGTGTTAAAAGAATCAGACTCTTTCCTGGTATCTTTGATTGGGGCCTCAAAAAACAGAGGCACCAAAAAATAACTAGTCACTTGAAAGCCTTGGCTGTTGTTCAGAAGCCCACCCTCAATTTGGGGTCCTGGCTTGCCTGACTCAGCAGTGTTTTAACATTTGTTGACAGCCGCATAAAGCTGTTAGGCTCCCAAAAGGAGTAAGTTTGTTTCTTTCAGATGTTATCCCCTATCATCAAAATTGTATTTGGACTGTATACTCTACACCCTGAATGGACTCAGATAGCTATTTTCAGAGACGAGGAGTTAGATTTCGTAGTGGGCAGGCACACTCTTGCTATCTCCTCTGTGTGCATTGGAGTGCATATCTAGCACTGACGCACAAAGGTATCTTCAGGGGACTGCAGAGAGGTGAACTATGACTATGTTCTGGTTTTGTCTGTTCCTTCCAGATAGTGCAGGTCCTGATTCTTCCTATTGGGTATATGAGGCAGGGAATGTGTTCAGGAAACCTAAAAAGGCTTTTTAATAATAGTTACTGGGGAGGTGTTTATAAACCTGTCACTTAATGGAGACTTATCCATCCATCTACTACAACAGGATATATTAATACTTAGAAGGCTGTTGCATAAATATCACAAAACTTGGATTTTAAGGTTTCTTTTAAACCACGGAATTTAAAATTAAGAAGCTATAGCTATTGTCTAACAGCAGCAGGCTGCAGCAGTACTTTCCTGAAGGATAAAGGTCTTCTACTTCACAATATAGAAAAGGTATGTCTTGCCCTGTCATGCACACCACAGCAGGGTGTGCTACTTAACACTTGCAGAAGAGTTAGAAGCTTGGCACTCATAAACAGCTGTGAATTAACAAGTTTGCCATTGTTATGTAAAATTAAATGATAACTAATACAAAATACACAGTTAATGGGGTTATTCTCTTGCATAGACTCAAGGACAGGAAAGTGGCAATTGCTGTTGCTGTTCTTGTGCAATTGCTCTTTTTGGTGAGTGGAGAAAAAGAAAGTCCCACCTTCTCCCACAATGGTAAATAGCTTCCCTTCTGTTATAAATGGGAGCCAGTGAGAGGGTTGAGAGCCTGCCTTCCAAAGGGAGGGACCTGTTCCATTTTGGTGAGATCCTAGAGGGGAAGGTCTGTGGCAGAATGAGTGTCAAACCGAACACCTCAGTCGGAATCATCTGGGCTCCTTTTTCAAAAGGACAGGTAGAGTGTCTCCAATTTTTCTAAAAATGTGCTTTGAAAGACTTGTGTTTAGGTGGTTTTAGACTGGAAATTATGAAGCCATTACTGTCTGTGACCTTTGTTCCTTGTTTCTCTTGGTCTCATTCTCTTTATTAGAAAGGGGGGCATAAAGAATATTGAGTAAGCTGCACGTCTAACACAGGTTTACACATTTCTGGATGAGAAGGCACTTTCACCTATGTCAGTCCCAAAGGCAACATTTAGCTTTGTTTTGTTCTTAGTGCAAATGTTATATTTCAAAGTTCAGTTAAATTCTGTTTGGTTTGAGAAACTGAGGTACAAAAGAACTTTCTCTCTCCCTACACCAGCTTTGTAGACCTTAAACCTCCCTTATTAATATTGCACACTTGTCATGAACAGAGCCTTCATTCATGGATGAAGGCTGGCCTTGTAAATATGAGCAAAAAGTCTAACCATAATTACACTGTAATTGTTAGCAATTTACAGTCTTTATTTGTGTAATGTGGGATTTCTTCTAATCTTAATGACATCTTGCAATGTGGAATTTGGGATATACACCTGCCCGAGCACATTGAAATCAGTACAGTCATACTTATTTCAATAATTAGGCATGGCCTACACAATGCCTCTGATGTGATTATACTTGCTTTCAGATCACACCCTCCACCATCGTATATGTAATAATATGCTTCCAAGAATTATGTTTACTCATTTAATTATGAAGATGGTAACTCTCCCCTCCCGCCATGATGTTCATGGCAGTGGCATAGGAAATAAATGCACAAGAAAAGAAAGCATACTGGTATGGAAATATTAGCTCAGTAACTTTTGTGAAGCACTGCTATTCAAAAACAAATACAAAGAATAAAAAGCTGGTTGGAAAATGTTTTTCTGCAGGAAAAAATGTTTTCAAAGAAAAATTAAAAACTGAAATATTTCAGTTCTGAGGTTTTGCCACTGTGTCTCATGTGAGTTGTAATTCAGGTGTATCTTGCTCCTGTTCTCCTCTACAAGCCAGGCTCCCTGGTCAGACTCCATCTCTCATAATGTATAACAGTCTCCCCTCAGTGGGGTTGTAGGGGTGGGAGGGTGAGGCAGCATGGGAATCATGTGGCCATGGTGCATCATGAAAGATGAAGTCCAGCCGGGGGCCTGGACCACAGATGAGAATAGCAGCATGAGGCACCACAGCAGCACTTCACAAGTGAAATGTCTGGGTATTCAGTTTTCGGGGGGGGGGGAAAAGCAGATAATTTTAACAAATAAATTGTTTAGTCAAAATGCAATTTGCCATTGAAAATCAGGTTTGATGGAAATTTTCAATCAGCCCTAGTCTGTTTAGAAATTCCTACCTCAATCAGCTTTACATATTGGTCCAGTGGCAAAGCTGACCACCGTCTGGTGGTCTTCGTATATAAACAGTATGACTATATGACTAAACAGTGTTATATAGAAAACTAAATTTGGCACCTTATTTTCAGGGGTGCTGAGCACCTGCCCCTCCAGTTAAAAATCAGTGGCAGTTGTAGGTGTTCAGCACTTTTGAAAATTAGGTCCTCTTTTGTAAGGCTTTCCTTCAGATACACTTACTATCAGGACCGTCCTTAGGCATAGGCAGAATAGGCAACGGCGCGTAGGGCCTCACTCTGCCTGGGGGCACCACTCTGCAGGCAGCCCAGACAGTGTAGAAGCAGGGCTGCTGGGTCCTAGAGAGAGCCGACTGCAGCACAGTCTGAGGGACGGGATTGGCTGCTGGGGTCTCTGGGAAGGAGAGGGGGTAGGGGTTGGAGAAGGAGCTCACCTGTGAGTGTGACTCTTTCCCCCTGGCTGAGGTGAGGTGAGGCAGGCTCTGTGGCTCTGGAACCAGTATCCTTTGTTGTCCCCCATAACATCCATTCTTCTCCCCCCCCTGCCCCACGGAGCACCCCCTCCTTTCTCCCTCCTCCCCAGGAGCACCCCTCTCTCTCTCCTCCCTCCCCTCCGTCAGGGCTGGGTTGGGTGAGTGTGACGAACTGGGAATGTTCCTAATGTTTTCTCTGAATACTGTGTTGGTGCCTCAGTGTCCCCTAGGCAGTTCTTAAGTATCTGGCAGAGCAAAGGGCCGGTGCACCTAAATGCCTGACACTCTGTCTCCTAGCAACTGATGGCCTGGGCCCCTCCCTCTGCAAAGATGCCAGCTGAAGGTGTTGGAGACAAAGAGGTCAGGTGACCTCCTGGCCCGGGAAAGGAGCTGAGCAGAGAGGAGGGGCTGGGAGGGGTTGTTAGGCTGGAGCTGGCTGAGGGGAGACCTGGGGGTCTGGCTCACTGCCCCCAGAATGGACCCGGCCAAGGGGTCCGGTTCTCTGTACCTACAAGCTCTGTTTTAGACCCTGTTCCTGTCATTGAATAAACCTCTGTTTTACTGGCTGGCTAAGAGTCATGTCTGACTGCAAAGTGGGGGTGCAGGACCCGGTGGCTTCCCCAGGACCCCGCCTGGGTGGGCTCGCTGTGGGAAGCGCACGGAGGGGCAGAGGATGCTGAATGCTCCAAGGAGAGACCCAGGAGGTGAAGACGTGTGAGCTTCTTGCCCTGAACAAGTCTGCTCCAAGGGAGAGGAGGCTCCCCAAAGTCCTGACTGGCTTGGTGGGGAGCAGTTCCAGAGCATCGCCCGGGGACTCCGTGACAGTGAGGTGCTGCGGGGGAGGGGAGGCTGGCTGGCTACCTGCTGAGGAATGAAAGTGAAAGTAACTCACTTCCTGGGCAGCGAGTCAGGATTGGAATGTCACACAGGGCTGGGTTGGGGTTAGCCAGATGTGTGAAAAATCAGGACAAGGGGTTGGGGTAGATATCCCTATTTTATAGGGCCATTCCTGATATTTGGGGTCTTTTTCTTATATAGGCTCCTTTTATACACCCCCCCCCCACTGCTTGTCCTGATTTTTAACACTTGCTGTCTGGTCACTCTAAGTGGAGGTAGTTGGTGCCTATATAAGACAAAGCCCCAAATATCAGGACTGGCCCTATAAAGTCAGGACAGCTGGATCTGGCCACCCGAGCTGGGGAGCGCCTCTCCCCCGGGCTGGCAGCTGCCAGCGATTCGTCTCATCCGGGGGGAGCTGCACAGGGCAAGATGAGCTGCTGTGGCTCCATGGGTGACCTGTCTGAGATCAGATGCTGTGCTAACTTCACCATGGTCCGTAAGGCTGGTGGTGGTGCCCATTGGCGTGTGATTGCACCTGAGGGTTTGCTGCTGCTGTTGCCACTCTGCACCCCAAGAGGTGGATTTTGGGGTCTATTGCAGCTGTTGGACCAGCAGGCTGGGGGGGTGAGCCAAGCATGAAAGCAGTACTGTGTTGCCATTTAGATTGTCATTTAACAACTTTGTTTGCCAAAAATTCTTGCTAACAATCCTGAATCCAATTTCAATTAAAAAAAAATCAATATCTTAGCCAAAAACAGAAAATTAAGTTGTTGACAATTATTAGTGACAGGTTTGGTTTGAGGCAGGGAGTGGGCCAGTTTTCATCAGAGAAACAAAAAATGTTGACTGACTTTCCTATAGCCTGTTACTCCTGATAAGAACCCTCCAACAACTGTAATATGCTCATTTCCTTGCTAGTGTATAAAGCAGGGGTCGGCAACCTACGGCACACGTGTCAAAGGTGGCAGGTGAGCTGATTTTTGATGGTATGCAGCAGCAGGCTGAGTGGCTCAGCCCATCACTGCTCTGGGGTTCCAGCTGCTGCCCTATTGCCAGCTGGGATACCAGCCATCGGCCCCACTCAGCACCTGCTGCTGGCCTGGGGACCCCCAAGGAACCCCAGGCTGGCAGTGGGCTGAGCAGGCCAGCTGAACCACTCAACCTGCTGTCAGCCTGGGGTTCCATTCACTCAGCTGGCAGCGGGCTGAGTGGGCTGGTGGTGGGTTGAGTGGCTCAGTCTGCTGCTGCTGGCACCCCAGACTGGCATTCAGCCTACTGCTACTCCGGGGTTCCGGCTGCCGGCCCCTTGCCAGTCAGGAGCTCCGCCGCCAGCCCCACTCTGCCTCTTGCCAGCCTGGGTGAGCAGAATCCCAGGCTGGTAGCGGGCTGAGGGGGGGTTGGCGGCTGGGATCCTGGCTGGCAGGAGTTGGTGGTCAGAACCCCAGACCAGCAGCGGGCTGAGCAGGGCCTGGGATCCTTGTCTAGGGTTCCAGCCACCAGCCCGCTGCCGGTTTGGGGTTCATTTACTCAGCTGGCAGTGGCCTGAGCAGGACCGGTGGCCAAGACCTCAGATAATAACAATAGTTTATTTATATAATATAGACATAGAGAGAAACCTTCTACAAACATTAAAATGTATTACTGGCACGAGAAACCTTAAATTACAGTGAACTTGGCACACCACTTCTGAAAGGTTGCCGACCCCTGGTATAGAGTGACCATATGCTGTACTAAGATTCTCCTGCTTTTTTTTTCCCCTGTGAATCAGTATAACTTTTGCCAGCCCAGAATTTGGGCAGCCAATGTTTTACGTTTTCACAATGTTTTCTCCAACTTTCATAAAGTAAATACATAGTTAATATGAGTTAAAAAGGCCAGGGACACTTCTTTGTGAAGAATCTGTACAGCAGATCATGCCCATAGACGATCCAGAAAAGAAATTTGAGGTTGAATTTTTTAATGTTGTGATGGATAAAGCAGTATCTGCTGTTGATGAAAGGTTTAATACCTTGCAAGTACACCATGAACAGTTTGGATTTTTGTATGACATAACTAAATTCAACGAAACAGGAAAACAAGAGCAACTAATGACAAAGTGCAAGAACCTAGAGAGCCTCCTTAAGCACGGTGATAGTTTTGATTTAAACGGACTTGAAATGTACGAAGAATTGAGTACACTGTCATCAATGTTGCCACATGCAAAATCGGTGATGGACATTGTACAGTTTATTCATACCCGCAAACTTGTTGACATATATCCTAATGTGTACATTGCCACTCGTATTCTACTGACAATTCCTGTAACAGTAGCATCAGGAGAACGGAGTTTCTCAAAACTAAAGCTCATTAAAAACTATCTCCGCTCTACCATGAGTCAGGAACGCTTAACTGATCTTGCTATTCTTGCAATCGAACAAGACACGACTTTGTCTTTGTCATACGATGACATTATTACTGATTTTGCAGCCAAAAAAGCCAGAAAGATTGCTTTTAATTAAAAACAAATCTTTGTTTCAATAACTCTTCATATAAATTTCCAATAAATTTTTGATAAATTAAAAAAAAATATTATTTGCATCATTCTGTCATATCAGGATTTTTTCTATAGTGCTGCTTCGTTAGTGCTAGTCCATCAGCATTACAGTGTGCTTAATTAAGTTAAACTGGTTTTAATAACGTGAATGTGGCAAGTTTTCCAATACTGTAAGCTTATGTTTGTGTTGCTAAGAGCAGATCAGGCACAGGGGCACCAGTTTAATAATCTCGCCTAGGGCACCATAAATCCTAAGGCCGGCCCTGCTTATTATATCAATCCCAAGCTGAGCTTTTCCTTAGGAAAAACCCTGCCCTCTTCAGCCTGCTGTAAGGGCATGGTCTTCAGTCCCTTTTTATTCAGCTAGCAGCATTACCCTGTGCTGTAGCCCATTTCAGCTTTGTCTCAGAAACAAAATTACATACACTGGAAAAGAAACAGATTCTCTTTCCAGCCTGGCATGTGCTTCCTCTTGTTACCAGCCCACTCTCTTTTTACACACTCCATTTCCAAACTGTAAAGTGCACCTGAGGGTGAGGGCTTTCCCCTCCTACATGCACTAATTCAGTGGTTCTCAAGCTATTGTACTGGTGACCCCTTTCACATAGCAAGCTTCTGAGTGCAACCCGCCCCCCCCATACATTAAAAAAACTTGTTTATATATTTAACACCATTATAAATGTTGGAGGCAAAGTGGGGTTTAGAGTGGAGGCTAACAGCTCACAACTCCCATGTAATAACCTTGTGATCCCCTGAGGGGATCCCAACTCCCCATTTGAGAACCTTTACACTAATTAAAGTAACATGCCCATTTATTCTTTTTGGGAGTTATTCCATTTCTGCATTCCATTCCTTAGAAAACTTACCCCAAATATCACAAAAAATTATAAAGTCTAGACTGATACAAACATGCAATACATAATGTTCCGCTTTGGCTGAGATGCTTGTACTCAGAGGTGTTAGCTGGATTTGCTTTTCTTTCCCCTTAATTAGCCTACAATATTGTGATGTGTAAACAGTTGCAGCCTTTGGGGTTCCAAAGTCCCAGAATGAATGTGTATAATGTAGGGCCAGATTTTCAAAAGAGCTCAGGCTCCAATGTTCCAAGTGCTTTTGAAGATCTGGCTCCAGCGGTGAGAGCTGATGACTTTCAGACATTATCATATCTCAAAAACACACAAAGAAAACCCCCAATAACAAGCAAGGAATTTAAAGCATGTGTGGAGTGGAATCTGTTAAGCAACACTGAAAATGAAATTACTAACATTTGCAGTGTGAATATCTCAGTTATATACTGCAATAGCCCTGTGCGTGCTCCGCCCCTTTGAAAATCAGATAGGATTCAACATTTGTAAGTTATATACACCCTCTTGTTTCTGAGCATAAGTGAAGCCACTAACTGATGTGGTTAAAAAGAAACATTCTATGGGGGCAAGTTATTTCATATTTGTCTATTTTAGGGATTCTTCCATCTTCAAAGGGAAAAAATTACATTTATTTTCTAGCCCAGTTAGGTGGTATCAGTCAATCATAGAATATCAGGGCTGGAAGGGACCTTAGGAGGTCATCTAGTCCAACCCCCTGCTCAGAGAAGGACCAATCCCCAGACAGATTTTTGCCCCAAATGGCCCCCTTAAGGATTGAACTCACAACCCTGGGTTTAGCAGGTCAATGCTCAAACTACTGAACTATCCCCTGGAGACAGGATATGGGTGTAGATGGAACACTGGTCTGATTCAGCATGGCTGTTTCTCATGATATAATTTACTGGTCTTAGAATATAGCTATTTCATTTTAAATGTGTTTGTTTCAAAAACTCATTTTGGTGTTAGATAAGATATCTCTTTCTACCATGAAATAGTTTGTAGTAGAAAGATAAGAACAGACGGGAATAAACTATGACAACTTTGTTTTGTATTTCTGGCACTGGACTGGTACTCAGGAGACCTGGGTTCAGGTCATGCTCTGCCACAGACTTCCTAAGTAACCTGGGCAAGTCATTTAATCTTTCTGAGCCTCAGTTCCTTATCTGTAACATGACAATAGTTCTTTTCTCTCATTTTTTGTTCTAAATAGATTGCCGACTCTTCAGGGCAAAGACTGGGTCTTCCTATATACAGGGTGTTGTGACGATAAGCACATTAGATTCTGAGGTGCTCAGATACTTCAGTAATGTGGACAATATAAGTAACTAATCTAGCTGGGGCTTGTAGGTGCTACTGTAACTAAAATAATATATTTTATTAATGTTACGTGGATGTCTCCATTGAATCCAGCTGTCTCCTGGCAATAATTCATATCCTAGTTTACATGTTCCGTTCTCATTTTCCACTGCCAATAACTGAGTCCTGCAAGTCTTGCTCATACAAGTAATTCTCATGCGCACACATGGTTTCATTGACGTCAAGGGGATAGCTCTGATAAGTAGAGCTCATAAACATGAGTAGAGCCTTACATGATGATGCCCTGAATCTGGAGTGTCAAACTTCCGACGTGGTGTTGTCTGTAGCACTTCACAGCTATTACTGAATCCAGGCACACGGGAGCTATTTAAATCTGCCTGTTTTGTGCCTTTGAGGCCTCTGGCAGTCTCTCCTCCCTCATGCAGCTGTGCGGTGCACTTCAAAGACAACTGGGCTGCTTTAAAATGTAGCTTGTACTTAAAGCACTACTTTGGGACCAGTCAGTCAGTTCCCATTTCAACTTTTTAATTAAAAGTCAAACTCTAAAGCAGCCCAGCCACAGCTCGTGCTGGAGCTTGACTAGAAGAGAAATGTAATTCTCCCTTCTGAAGCTGGGTTACTTCAGAGGAACAAGGCGAGAAACTTCAAAGGCTGCTGTGTCTCTCCTCCAGTCTAGCTGCCAAGTTTCCAAAGCAGTCGGCCTCTGACAAACCTTTACCTATAGATCTGAAAAGGAGCCAATTTATTTTTAAAACAACTCAACTCCCATTAACATTTGTGTGAGCTATCAGGCAGATAGACTGGGCGCAATACAGCAGTTGCTCTCTATGGCAAAATGAGTTCATTTCCAGTCTCAGAGCTGGCTAATAATTATTTTAAATGATAAAGAAAATGATCATCTCCTTTTCAATGTAATAGGCAATAGAAGAAACCGTTACCCTTACAAAAGATATAAATGCTCTTGTGAACTTTGTAGTGAATGTTTGTTTCTGTATTGTTAACATTCCTGACATCCAGACTGTTCTTTTTCTTGCATGTTACTTATGCCTTGTCTACACTACTGCTTAAATTGATGAAAGTTACATCGTTCAGGATGTAAACCCCTCCTGCACGAGCGATGTAACTTACATTGACTTAACGCAGTGTCTACACCTTGCTGGGTTGGCGGGATACGTTCTCCCATTGACGTAACTTCTGCTTCTTATTCAAGTGGATTAATTATGTCCATGAGAGAGCGCTCACCTATCAACTTATTGCATCCTCATCAGATCCACTAAATCGATACTGCTGCATCAATCGCAGCAGCACCAATATAGCGTGCTATGATGATAAGCTCTTAGATAGAAGCTTTCAGTAATTTCATATAGAACAAAACATATACAAGAGGACAATGATTTTTGCTTTCACTTATTTGAAATGACCAGAGGTCATGCTTGAGAATTCCTAGGCTAGGTTGGATGTGAAAAAGATCAATTTTGTTAGCTGATGGAACTGTTCAAACACAGAGAATGGCTGATGTTCCATTATCTGAAAAATTTAGAAAAAAGGGTGTTTTTTTTTCTTCTTTCAAAATAGATTCTGCTTGATGCTTGTAAACTACCTTTCAAGGGCCTGGGGTCCCTTAAGGTGCAGTTATGTGCACCCATGAATCTACTGCAGCAATTTATTTTCTGTGCCCTATTTCAACTACAGCCCCAAATCTGCACTTGGGTCTATGTGGGTGGACCCATGCAGAGCCTGATTCATTTCAGCATGGACCAGCTTGAAGGATAGGGACCCAGATTTATTTCCTGGATAGATTTTTGCCTCCTGTACTTACATCAGAACAGAATAGGTGCTATACTTGTATTTCTTCCAATCAAATTATTTTAGAGCAGGATATTTGCACAGAATGTGGTGTTTAATGTAAATTTTGCTCCAAAACAGGTTTTTCTATAACATAATTGCTCAGGTACATCATCTGCCTGACTTATTATATTTCTTATTAATAGGCACGGCAAGGAACGGAAGAAGGGCCTGCAGTGGTGAAGGAAGCTGGCCTGATAGATAAACTAACAGCCCAAGGTATTTTTCAAATGGAAAAACAAATTTAAATACAATTAACATTATCCATTATAAACTCACCAACAAGTATGCAAGCAATGCTCTGACATCTTTAATGAAAAAAAATGACTGAAACGTTTAAATAAAACCAAAACACTATGTTTGAAATTTGCAGAAATTGCCAAGTGCCTAAAAATCACAGAAGCTATACAAGTTTTGTGCTCTCAATTATTTGTCACCTGACAGGATTCCTTAAGTGTTTTGAGACACTTACCTTCTCCATGCAAATTGACCCAGAAGCCTCTATTCTACCCTGCCCCTCCCCTTGGCCAGGAAAAGTGTGTACTTATTTTAGATTTCTGGGATGTCATCTTAGCAGATACTCACTTCGTAAGTTGAAAAGTAGACTTCCCCCCACTCCCCCAGTCGCTTACTGTGTAACTTTATATTTTGTGAAGTCTGACCAAAGGAGGACTAACTATATATCAAGCCTGGCCTTTCAAATGTGTGTGAATGAAAAAAGCAGGCTTAGGCTGAAAATATGTTTCTGACCCGCACCCCTCCAAGCTCAAAACCACTGGAGAGATGTTCTTCAAACGCTTCTGGAGCGAAGGGAAGCTCCCTATGTCACAGCCCCAGTGGTGCTTGGGAGGCTTAGAACTCTGCAGAAGTAGCAGAACCCAACATTTGTTTAGCATTGAATGAAATGCTGCCTCCCCATCTGACGGAGCGCTGCCTTGTACTTGTACACTGCTGCCTACCTGGTACTTATAGCCCCCATTGCCGTAGTATCCGAGTGCTCTACAGTCTTGGATGTATTTATTCTCACAGCACCTGGGAGATGGAGAAGTGCTACTAGCCCCATTTTTCAGCAGGTGAACTCGGGCGCAGACCAACAAAGTCACTTGCCTAAGGTTACATGGGCAGCCTGTAGCAGAGCAGGGAATTGAACCAGCGACTCTCAAAACTAGGGCAACACCGCAACCAGGGCACCATTATTATTATTGGTATTCCTGCAGCACCTTGGAGTCCAGGACTCCACTGAGCTGGGTGCTGTACAACCACAGAACAAAACACCAATCCCTGCCCCCAAGAGCTCCTTCCCTGTGACCTAGTGGCGAGCTCCTTCCTCACCTGCCCTTGTTGATCATCTCCTAGCTACTCAGGAGGGTGAAAGTTTGCTCTCCTACACATAGGCCTCTGGAAGCCATGCTAGTAATAGCAGTGTAAGCTCCAGCCTCCGGATTTTCAGAATGGTAACCTAGGCAAACGAGTGAGTTGGGTTAGCAGCTGCTCAATAAGGAGCTAAAGAAGAAAAGCAGAGTTATAGATTAAGATGCAAACTAAAAATACATCTAAGCATAAAATAGGTTTACAAATTACCTGCTACACACTAATGTTCAATTGTTTTGAACAGGAAATTTTAAATGAAAACTGTACTTCCATGTGACCTTTACCTTTTTCCTTCCACTGTGCTAATCACAGGGTGTGATGTTAAAGATTATGGAGCCTTGCAGTTTGATGACATTCCTGATGACAGACCATGTCATAATGCAAAAAATCCCAGAACTGTTGGGTGTGCAAATGAGAAGCTAGCCAGCGCTGTGGAAGAAGTGAAGAAGGATGGAAGAACCTGTTTGGTAGTTGGCGGGGATCACAGGTCCTTTGTTATACTTGTCTGTATAAAAGCATGAGTGGCTTTCAGAGCTGCACAAACTATCCAAATGAAGAGCCAGTTCCTTTTTAGCTAAGTCCTTCCAGTTCAATTTTAAGACTAGCAACTGTCTGTTAAATCTGATCAAAAGCCTTTCCCTATTCCAACACCCCTTTTAAAAGGTTCGTAGAAAAAACAATCAGCCATTCAAACAAAGCAAGGCAGTTTCCTACACAGCAGTTTGCATTTAAAAAAATGTATGAGGAACCCTCATTCCAGCAGAGGTTAACCTTGGAGTTTTATGTAGATTTGGGTCCCTAATTTTATGCAGTGCAAATAGTTCCAGTAAGGGAGGGGTGGGTAGTTAATGTGGCTGTTCACGAAAGTGCAGATACAACAAAGAACTCAAGCATGAACGGAGCTTTAAAGAATGTAAATAGAGTTGGGATTCCCTCAGAGCTCTGGCTTCGTTCAGTACCCCAAGATCTCAGTTCGACTCTAGATTTTGTCACTCGGGTATCGTAATTTGGCATACAGCAATGCTGGGCTAAGTTGATCAGGGAACATCACAGCTCCAAAGTTATACAGAAACTATTTCTCTTTATACACATTCACACATCTCATTACATTTACTAGACAGTCCATCACAAACTTAGGATCAGATTGGTTAATCTGTAGGAACCGATCCCAGTAGTACATGCTCTATCCATGTTCTGTCCATTTTAGACTTCCTTTTTACCTCATTCTCTACACTCCTAATTTACTTTGTCCCTTGTTATCTAGTTCATAGTAAATAGTTCCCTGGGTGTTCTCCCTCTTCCAAAGAATGAGGCCTCCACATAGGTGTTGATTACTTCAGGCCAGGTCTCAACAAGAAAGAGTCTCATTCAGTTCATTGGGACTATTCAAACTGTGCATCTTTAAGCACTTGTGTACTCCCAGCAAAGTGAAGAGGACAACTCATGTTTACACATGCTTGAGTGCTTTGCTGGATCAGGGCCCAAATTACCATTCTGGACCAGGGCATCTGTGCAGTATGTGAACTCGCTAGCCATTCTCCTGCCAATGTTCCAGTGTTTTGCCCTGTGCTTCTGGGATAGTGTTGATCCCGAGCTCAACTCCATAGTTCACAGAAAGCCACACCCTTTCCTTTTCCAGCCTTCCTTTTCCTGGCTTCTCCCCACACAGAAGAAATATAGCATTTCCAGTGCATGAGGAGCCTTCCTTGGCTGCATAGCAGGCTGCAGATTTTCATTGTCAGAGAACGTTTTACAACAAATACTTCTACAAATAAGTTTAGCATGGTGATGTAAGAAGGAAAATATGTTACGTGCTGTGCCATGTAATGCCTGTGTTTACCCACAACTCTCTGTCTATTCAGCTTGGCAATTGGAAGCATATCTGGCCATGCAAAGATTCACCCTGATCTTGGTGTAATTTGGTTTGATGCCCACACTGATATTAACACTCCATTGACATCATTATCTGGGAACATACATGGGCAGCCTGTGGCTTTCCTGCTAAAGGAACTGAAGGACAAGGTAATACAATTGCCATTACTTCTTTACATTGCAAGTATCTTGGAAACTCGTCCTAAACAGATGTGGGTTCTTGCTCATCCTCTGTTCCCCCAATTACTACTGTAACATTTAGAATTATTAATGGAACCCGCCCACCTACTTCTTCATATTGGGACCCCTTCTCCCCCTTGGATCACCCATGGCTCCTGTGGGAAAGAAGCCTGACAGCCTCTGCCCCGAAACCTTGGGGTCAGCAAGGGGCTTCAAAGCTCAGCCTCTGGTCGGGAGCCATGGTAAAGGAGGACGCCCAAAGACCCAGTGTCCTATGGCTCTGATATGGGGGCAAGATTTGATTTTCAGGCTGCTCTCAAGCCATCCAACCTTTCTACACTCATGTTTTGGGCTTTTTAAGAAGTCAAACCTTATTCTCCCCATCCCACCCCACTTTGGGAATGAGGCTGTTTGTTGTGGGAGTAACATAGTAAAAATAAAACCTCTTTTGATCCTCTGAGATGCCTGATATTCCAGGATTCTCGTGGATAACCCCATGCCTCTCTGCTGAAGACATTGTGTATATTGGACTAAGAGATGTGGACGATGCTGAACAGTGAGTCTAGTTCCTCTCTCAGTAGTGCTCAAATGCCACATTTTCCTTGCCTAAATGGATGTGTGGTGTTGCTGCAGACTGCAAAATAGGTGCCTCCTTGACCAGTTTGAGGCTTCATGTGATGTGATTTGGAAACAACTGGCTAGGTGGTAATACTGCAGAAAATAATCAGGGTATGGGGCGAGGGAGGGGGGAGCAGGATATAGTGGATCACAAATAGAATATGAGCCAATAATGTGATGCAGTTGTGGAAAAAGTCTAATATCTGGGGTATATTAACGGAGTGTTGTATGTAAGACATAGGAAGTAATTGTCCCGCTCTTCCTGGCCCTGGTGAACCCTCAGCTGGAGTACTATGTCCAATTCTGGGCACCACACTTTAGGAAAGATATGGCTGAATCAGAGTGTGTCCAGAGGAGAGCAACAAAAATGAGAAAAGTGTTAAGAAAACCTGGCTTCCAAGGAAATGTTAAAAATGTGTTTGTTTAGTCTTGAGAAAAGAAGACTGAGGGAGGATCTGATAATAGTCTTCAAATATGTTAATGGCTGTTATAAAAAGGATGGTGATCTATTGCTCTCCCTGTCCACTGAAGATAGAACAAGAAGTAATGGGCTTAATCTGAAACAAGGGAGATTTAGGTTAGATATTTGGAAAACTTTAACTATAAAGGATAGTTAAGGACTACAATAGGCTTTCAAGGGAGGTTGTAGAGTCCCTGTCTTTGGAGGTTTTTATGACCAGATTAGACAAACACCTACCAGGGATGGTTTAGGTTTACTTGGTCCTGCCTCAGCCCTAGATTTCTATGATTCTATGATAAGAGAAAATAAAGCAGAAAATAGGCCCAACTTCCCCAAAGACAGACAGCCAATGGACAAAATCTGCAATTTATAAATTAAGAACTGCAGGGAGCAAACACTATCTTTAAATATCATCTCACCTCAAAAGATCAAGCTACATTCACCAGGAGTGATTTCCCTCCTCTCCTCTCATATCTGATTCCTCCACTCACATTCATGAGTGAAATGTTGGGGGGAAATCCAGTGACTACGAAGATTTCCTCCCAAACTGCTCAACCCCTTTTTGCTGACTGAAGGAAGCCTGCACCCACAGCCATCAACACCTCTCCTCTATCTTTGACTCTCTCCTCAAACCAGCTGCCTGCTGCTTTCCTGTGCTGAGGAGTGTCTCCAATTTCTTCAAACAGAAAAGATGCAATCCAGCAAGAACTCCCACCTTCCTGCCCATCCCCTACTCTGTACATTTCATCTTTGTTACCTCAGTCTATGTCTCACAGGTCTGTCTCCTTGTCCTCTAATGCCCAATCCATCCTCTCTACATCATCTCCTTAGCTTTCCCTACTTTTCTTTGCCTCCTCTCTTATCCTCACCCACCCAGCTGGTTCTTTCATCTTCAGTCATCTGCTTCTCCAATCAAAAACTATCTTCGATCAATTCCTGCCTGTCCAGCTATTGCTCCTATCCCTTCCTCTGTTTGCCTAAACCAGTACACGTATAAATATATACATTTTAAATCCAAATTTAAGAACTTAAATACTGATCTGTAGGGATCTAAATGGTGACTTAATGCATCCAAATTCCAAACTAAATACATATTTCAAATATAACCAATAAAGATTAGGTGCCTATATATGTGCTCAGGTACCCAAGTTCAAAAATTAAGCACTTCAATATAAGCAGAATACTTTACCCCGCACTCTTGCCTTTATAATTCATTCATCTGGTTGATAATTTGTAAATAGAATTAAAATGTAAAATTTACTTAATATTTGTACTTAGTTCTCTGATGGAAGATAACACTTCAGAGATCAGTGCATTTACAAAATGCTGAAAAAACAATGTACTTTTAGTTGCATTCATAAGCAGTTAATGTGTCTGCCATGTCTCTTTCAGCTGTATTCTGAAATCTCTGGGTATTAAATACTACTCGATGACTGAAATAGATCAACTTGGGATTGGGAAGGTGATGGAAGAAGCACTTGATTATTTGCTGGCCAAGTAAGTAAAGAAACTATTTCATTTTTTTTTAATACAGGATAAAAATTACACTGCAACCCATTCTCAAAAATGATCAGGTAAATCACCCCAGAATTTTGAGATCCTGGTCAGTCACTGGAGCGCGCCAGGGATGCTAAATAGATACCTGCCAGGACCGTACAGCAAAATTGTTCTAGGACAGTGGGAGAAGAGGTCCTCTGTATGTAAGAGGACTATGTGATTGTGTTAAAGTTCAACAGATCTAAGAGAACACGGCACATTTTGCCAGATACTCATGCATATAAATCAAGCTCAGTTTATGTACTGACAATCTGAACACAAAGATCAGAGACGCAAAATTTCTGCCTTGACAGTTACAGGAGACCCACTAACTATCGTTGATCATATGGTTAAAGATCACTTCGAAACTCTCCTGTCTGCATGGGCAGCAGGTTTGTAGAAATTTTGGTGGTTCCCAGAACCCACCCCCGCCCAAACTCTGCCCCCCACCTGCCCAAGGCTCTGGGAGAGAGTTTAGGTGGGAGAGGAGGTCTGGGGTGCAGGAGTGGTGCAGGGTGCAGGCACTGAGAGGGAGTTTGGAGATGGGAGGAGGTGCGGAGGGAGGGGGTGCAGGTTCTGGGAGGGAGTTTGTGGGAGGGAGAGGGTTTGGGGTGGGGCTGGGGATGAAAGGTTTGGGATGTGGGAGGGGGCTCAGGGATATGGTAGAAGTCTGCGGTGTGGGGTGAGTCTGGGGCTCATGATGCAGGAGGGGGCTCACGGTTGGGGCAGATGGCTAGGGTGCAGGGGGATGAGGGCTCTGGCTGGGGCTAGGGATCAGGGGTTTGGTGTGAGAGGGGCTCAGGGCAAGAGTAGGAGTGTGGGGGTGAGGGCTCTGGCTTGGACTGGGGCATTTGGGGTGTTGGAAATGCTCAGGGTTGGGGCAGAGGGTTAGGGTGCAGTGGAATGAGGGCTCTGTCTTGGGCGGGAATAAGGTGTTTGGGGCTGCTAGGGTGCAAGGGGATGAGGGCTCGGGCTGGGGATGAGGGGTTTGGGGTGTGGGAGGGGCTCAGGGCAAGAGTAAGAGTGTGGGGGTGAGGGCTCTGGCTTGGGCTGGGAGGTTTGGGGTGTTGGATGCGCTCAGGGCTAGGGTAGAGGATTGAGGGTGCTGTGGGGGGGTGAAAGCTCTGGCTGGGGCTGTGGGCTCTGGGATAGGGCAGGGCTTGGGATGAGTCTAGGGTGCGGGCAGGCTGCTCTGGGACTCCCCCCCCAGCCCTTTCCCTGCTGGCAGCAGCGAGCTCTGGGGGAGGAGACCCCCATTCCCACCCCCCCAGCAGCACACTCACCCCCACCACTGTCACTGCATGTGCTCCTAGGGCCCCTCTCAGGTCCAGGAATCTCCCGTGCCTCCTCCTCTGCTGTTGCCCCTGCCTGTATCCTCACTGGGGATGGGGGATAGGGCTGCCTCCTTGCCCAGCATGGGGCAGGAGTGGTGACTGGTGAGGCAAGGGGTCCCCCTGTGCTGCTGGAGGGTCCCATTGGAAAATGACAGGGTTTAAGGGGAAAGGGTAGGCTCAGAGTCAGTTTGCCGTGGCAGTGAGTGGGGGCACTAGGACCCTGCAAGCAATGGAGCTGCACGGAAGAGGCAGGGACACTCTGCTCTCTCTGGGGCTGGGGGGCACTCTGGGGAAGCACAGGGGGGTGGCAGCTGGGGCCGGGGGGGGGAGATCCAGCCCCAAACATTGGTGGAGCTGGGCTCTGAATATTGCCGGTGCCTGGGCACCATGTGGGTATATAGCTCGCAGCCCAGGCCTGTATGATGTACATTTAAAACATAATGGTTCATTTTAATGGTATTTAAATTGGTATCTAATTTTAAAAGTTTGAAGTGAATACTCAACTCACAGCTGTGTCTAAGTCTCTCTTTGGCACTGAATGAGTACAATGGAAGTCATCAGGCACTGGTCTAGGTACCTGGGTAACTTTAGAAGCCTCTAGTGTCTTCATTCCATGTACTTTATGGCAGGGACTCTTTCTGTTGTTTATACAGTGCCTACCACTATGGGGTTCTGGTTCATGGCTGGGGCGCCTAGGTGCTATGGTAACACAAGTCATAAGTGCCTCTATACTGTCTCTAAGATCTTCTTCCCACCCACAGATCAAACAGAGGTAGGCTGCTAAGGGCTTCCCCCACCCATTGCTACTGTTGGAACTCTCCGCTGCTCAAGCAGGGATTCCTCTCCATCCTTGGGGCCTACAGTTTCATTGAGGGTATTAAAAGAGGGCAGTAGTAGCAGGAAGGAGTGATAGGATTAAATTTAAAAAGCAGCACCACTTTAGGCAGAATTCAGGGAAAGCTTCGTCGCAGGGAGATTGTAAGACTAGAACAGTCTCACATCGGGAAATGGTGACAGCATCATCAATTTAGCTCAGTTTAGTTCATTTTACGCTAGTGAATATATTCACAAAAATTCACAGCCCGTGACCTGTCCATGACTTTTACTATATACCCCTGACAACAATGGGAGGGCGGCCCAGGGGGTAGGGGGGTGGTGTTGCGGCCCAGGAGGGGTATTCCATGGGTGCTCAGGGGTGTGTGTAGAGTCATGGCCCAGGGGGTGCCATGGGGGGCTGAGGCAGGCTCCCTATCTAGCTCCTAGGAAGCAGTGACCCTAGCTCCACGTGCTGCCTCCTCTCTGCCCCAACTTCCGGTTGTGCAGCTCCCAGTGGCTGGGAACCATGGACAATGGGAGCTGTCGAGGTGGTGCCTGTAGGCGGAGGCAGCACGTGGAACTAGGAAGGAGGGGAGCTGCTGTTGTCCTTCTGGGGAGTGCCACCTCTCCCCTGGTAAGCACCGCCCTGCACCCCAACCCCCAGCTCTGAGCCCCCACACACCCAAACTCCTGCTGCTGGGGAACTGTGAGGCCCGAGACTGCTCCAGCACCAGCCGCTGCAGAAGTCACAGAAGTCATGGAATCCATGACTTCTGTGATAAACATGGAGCCAATTTAGAATCTATTCCTTGCTTCACTGTGCTGCCATCCAAGGCAATATGACATTCCTTAACTTATTTATGTGGCACAAATATTTTCTAAGTAGGATTCAAGAAGCCTCAGTCAGGGAGCGTAGGTTTTTCCATTGTTTGTGAAGAATATTTTCACAGGACCACTTTACAGTTTTTCTAAACAAATGTGTTTAATTTTATTTTCTTGTTTTCCACCAATAAAGTAAGAAGAGACCAATTCACTTAAGCTTTGATGTTGATGGCTTGGATCCCTCTCTGACACCAGCTACAGGCACCCCAGTTCCTGGAGGAGTGACTTTGAGAGAGGGTATCTATGTAGCAGGAGAACTTTATAGAACAGGTACAACAAACACCTGAAAATTCTGCATACAGGTTTATATTTAACATTTGCAATGTCTACCTACAGCATTTGAAGTGTTATAGTGAGGGATTTTCTATCTTTGAGGTACATATTGGATTTTTGCACTGCTTTAGTATAAGAGGAATTCACAAATCAAATAAGAGAATGTGATATTCACTACTGCATAGTGGTATTTAGTTTGCGAAGTACTTTGTCAATTCATTGGAATGCAGGTGTTCGATAAAATGTAAAAACAGACACAAAGAAAGTTAGAAGTCACCTGCAACTTTGTAGTATGGGAGCCCCAACAGGCATACAGCTAATGTAGCTGGTTCCTATGACTTCTTCTTTACACCCCTTGGCTCAGACGACATATTCGGGGTGGGACTGAATGGGTCCTGGGCAGGGAGGAGGAAGTAGCCAGAGCATTCTGCACTTTGGTTGTGCCTCAGGTAGTGTATGAATCCTTGGGGACAAAGCTAGCTGGTTCAAATTAGAGTAGCCTGTGAACGATGCCTGAGGCTGAGGATTAGAGTCCTAACTAGCTCTCTGATACCAGCTCCTTGTTGTGGTGTCCAGCTAAAGATGAGCACAGTAGAATATCTGACTCTATCTTCATCCTACGCTGGGAAAAGGCACACTACTGGTTGAGTCTTCTTATACCAGCCTTTGTTAATGTTGATAAAGAACAAAGGCAAAACCCAACAGGGGAAAAACACATCCTGCCTTGGAACCTCTGTGGTAGTGAGTTTGGAATTTCTTGACCTGAAAAGAAAATTATGTATCAATTGAAAGTTTTCTCAGTATAACTATCATTTGTTATTGCAGGGTTGCTATCAGCAGTAGATATAATGGAGATCAATCCGTGTCTTGGGAAGACACAAGAAGGAGTTGACTCAACGGTCAACACAGCTGTTTCAATTATCTTATCTTGTTTTGGTAAAGCTCGTGAAGGTTCTCATAGTTCCAGTTACCGTATACCCAAGCCACAAAAATCCATCTGAACATATACAATTATGTTCCAAGAAGTTTTTCAGTCCAAAGTACACCTCTACCCCAATATAAGGGGATGCAATATAACACGAATTCGGATATAACGCGGTAAAGCAGCGCTCCGGGGGTGGGGGGCAGGGCTGTGCACTCTGGTGGATCAAAGCAAGTTCGATATGATGCAGTTTCACTTATAATGCGGTAAGATTTTTTTGCTCCCAAGGACAGCGTTATATCGAGATAGGGGTGTATAATATTTTGTTAATGACAGTTGCTTACTGAATGACTTTGGTAACCTCAAGCAAAAAAATAAGCTTTTCATTGAAGCTCAGCCACTAATGAGACAGTAATTCTCACTCATGCTAATGGAGGCTGGTGAAGTAAAGTGTCAGATTTGCTCATGCTGTTTTCTACTTCATGACAAATTCTAAAAGTCAAGTCAAACCATTTATTACCACTATAGCAGTAAATCACATTATTACTTCTATTTACTGACCCTGTTTTTGTTGCTCTCTATAAAGTTCTTGGTTCATTAAAAAGAAAGTGGACATTTTTCTTATGCACTAAACTAAGAGATTGCAAACTGTTAGTACTAGATAATCCTTCAATAAATTTCTACATGCAAAAACAACCCCCTATGTAGTAAGTAACATTACTTTAGCTCACCTTCTGCATTACTAAAACTTGAGTCAACCCATCTAACATGTTATCTTACAAATTAAAAAGAAACTGACATTTTAAAATACCAAGTAACTGCATTTGGGAAGTAGTTTTATATTGGGCATGTATGTTTCATTATAAATATATTAATTAACATTATATTGAAATTTTTCAGACAGACTAATGTACAGATGTGCTCTAGACATTATTTTGGGGAAGTTCTATTGCCTGTGTTCTACAAGAGGTCAGAATATATGATCACAATGGTCTTTTCTGGCCTCGGAATCAATGGCTCTATGAAACCATGGAATGAGAATGCACCATGTGAACTCCCTCTGGATTTTGAACTTCTTCCAGAGTCTGATCTCAGTTAAGTCAGATAACTTTCGCATTACAGACAGTTGTTCAAGTCTTACTAGATGAGTTTCCTCTGATCAAATACATTATATACAAAAAATACCTAGGGTGACCATATTTCCCTAAGGGAAAACAGAACACTGTGGGAGGTAGCCCGAGTCCCCTTCCCCACTGCTCCCCCACTGCTCACTTGAGCCCTGCCTCCCCCCAGAGCATGGGGCTGGCATTGCTGTTCACCACCTCCCTCCCCTGCATGTTCCTCTGCACCATACCCCACTTTTCTGACAAATGTGGGCATGTGTCCCATTTGCTCTTGAGAATTGATCAAGCTGGCAAAAACAAACAGGACACACGCCCACTTTTGCCAAAAAAGTCAGAACAGCTGGGCTAGGGCTTCAAAAAGGGACTGTCCTGGCCAAAACAGGACATATGGTCACCCTAAAAATACCAGATCGTTAAAAACAGTCAGCTAAGTGCATGCCTCTGCATTCTCATGCTGCCTCCTACACAGAGAACAATCTCTCAATTCTTATGCAGCAGGCTCTTCTTTCACCTCCTGCAAAGCTGATTGATTATTCATACCTGCTGTGTTTGTCACAAACATTAATCCATGCTGCCATTGCCTGGGCAGCTGAAGGTCTCACCTTCAGTTTTAAACTCTATGATCAGTCACCCAAGTGTAGGATTGAAATTGTACACAAACTATGCTTTGCTGTGATAGTCATTTAAAGCATGAGTAAAAAAGCACAGCTTCTAACCTAGAGCATTCAGTCCAAAGTAGGCAACATTAGGCAAACAATCATTTCTTTTTAGACCACTGATGGTTAAGATAAGAGATTAAAGGACTCTCACATCAAACAATGCTGGTGTCTGTTTCTGTTGGTCAGGTACCTTATTCCAATGGTCTAGGGCAGCAGTTCTCAACCCATGGAAGTAGCTCAGCTCAGCTGTCTGCTAAAGGCCCACCTGCATGCTCAGGGTCTACCGGGTTCCCAGCTGTCTAGTGTGAAAGGGTCCGAGTTGCCAAGTGTGGAGGGGTCCAGCCAGATTGCCCCACTGCCCAGGGTGGCGGGGATGGGGTGGGGGTTCCTGGCCTGTCCTGCATGGTGGGAAATCCAGAGTCGGGGCTGCTAGCAGGCCCCATGGGGTCAGGGGCTCCAGCAGGGTCTGGGTCCAGGGCACTTACCCAGCCCCATGAGCTCTGGGGTCCAGGTCCAGGGCAGCCAGCCCACCCCTCGTGCTCTGGGCAGCCGGCCGGTCCCGATGGGTCTGGGGCTGCTGGCTGGACTGGCAGGGTCCAGGGGTCTGGGCAGCCAGGCGGTCCTGCGAGCTCCAAGACCTTATTGAAATTGCAGGAGGCAGGCAGGCAGAAGCCCATCCACATCTAAAGGCCCCTCCCGTAGCCTTTCAGGAGGAGCCACTGGACCCAGGATCCAACTGAATCTAGGGGACAACTAAAGAAGAATGGGGAAAGGAGTGGAGGTCAAAGGTTCAAAATTAGGAATGCAGATGGGGACACCGAGCAGAGAACCACAGACAGCCCCAAAGTTATCTAGGAAGCCAGCAGATACAGTCCACAGGAACTCTGTCCGGATATGTGAGAGAAGGGAGGAACCGATAGAGGCGCCACAGTCGCAGAGCACCTCCCCGTCCAGCATCTTCCTCCTGGAATTGTATATATGGCCACTTTGGAGCTTGCTAGTTCACTTTCAAACCGTGCCAAGGGAACAACTCTACACGGCCAGGAGAAGACTGACTAGGAGGTCTCGCAACTACGTGGGGCTATGGACAGGGTGTGTATATGAAAAGATGTGGGGAGAAGTGCAGCCAGAACCTCAACTGAAGGTTCTGGAGTAGCCAGGGGCTGCAGCCTGGTGCATTCTAGATAGACATGCACCAGGGTCTCCCTCACACAGCAAAAGGGGCAGGCTTCAGGAATGGGGGTGAACAGTGCCAGGTACATGCCCATGCTCATGGCTCTATTGAGGAGCCACCAACCGACATCCTGGGCAGGCCATGGGACTGGGGTGGAATATAGGCTGGTGTCATAAACAGAAAGCTAAGGGTTAATGTCTCTTTCACCTGAAACACCTGACCAGAGAACCAATCAGGAAACCGGATTTTTTCAACTTTGGGTGGAGGGAATTGTGTGTCTGAGTCTTTTGTCTGTCTGCCTGCTGTCTCTGAGCTTTGGAGAAGTAGTTCTATTTTCTAATCTTCTGTTTCTAAGTGTAAGGACAAAAGAGATCAGATAGTAAGTTATATGGTTTCTTTTCTTTGGTATTTGCATGAATATAAGTGCTGGAGTGCTTTGATTTGTATTCTTTTTGAATAAGGCTGTTTATTCACTATTCTTTTAAGCAATTGACCCTGTGTTGTATCATCTTATACAGAGAGAACATTTGTATGTATTTTTCTTTCTTTTTTATATAAAGCTTTCTTTTAAGACCTGTTGGAGTTTTCTTTACTTCAGGGAAATTAAGTCTGTACTCACCAGGGAATTGGTGGGAGGAAGAAATCAAGGGGAGATCTGTGTGTTGGATTGCTAGCCTGATTTTGCATTTCCTCTGGGTGAAGAGGAAAGTGCTTTTGTTCCAGGATTGGAAACGGAGAGGGCAAGTCCCTCTGTTTGGATTCACAGAGCTTGTGTCTGTGTATCTCTCCAGGAGCACCTGGAGGGGGGAAGGGAAAAAGGATTATTTCCCTTTGTTGTGAGACTCAAGGGATTTGGGTCTTGGGGTCCCCAGGGAAGGTTTTTCAGAGGGACCAGAGTGCCCCAAAACACTCTAATTTTTTGGGTGGTGGCAGCAGGTACCAGGTCCAAGCTGGCAACTAAGCTTGGAGGTTTTCATGCTAACCCCCATATTTTGGACGCTAAGGTCCAAATCTGGGAATAAGGTTATGTCAGCTGGTCCACTGGGGTCTCTCCCCCTTTACGGGTAGTAAAAGGTCCTGCCACTTGGTATTGTGGTGGGACATGACAGTGAAGAAGTGAAATGTGTGGAGAATGAACTTGTAGAGCTGTTCCCTTGGTGTGGTTCAAAAGGTGTCTGGGGTGGGCAGCCGCTGTCCCCGCGGGGCCCAGGACAGCTGCATGGCGAGGTCCAGGGTAGCCAGCCGGCCCCACAGGTCCAGGGCAAGCAGTGGGGTGGCCTGCACAGTGAGGGACGGGGTTGAGGCTGCCGCTGCCATGCCACCTGGCCCCAGTGGACCACAATGGGTAATCAGTTGAAAACTACTGGTCTAGGCCAACAACCTTGGAATCCTGCTAATGATTTGCACACACATCAAAAGGAGACTATAACCCAACAAGTTTATGTATTTAAAAAATACTTAAACCCATTGGACAGTAATTCTACCACCTAGCTAAAGACAGAATGACTCAGGAGACTGTTAATGAGACAGAGAGCCTTTCAGCTTTAGGTCACAGGTTCAAACCCAAGCTGGTAGTGGCCAAACATTATCTTTTGATGGCTTCAGTCCAGTTTCACATTTTGTCATCTCTGCATAGGCCAGGAACTAAAGGAGCTTAGACACTGAGCTACTGAACCCATTTACGTAGATGGATGGAGAGGGCTAATTTACATTGTTGCAGCTTGTTTAGTGAAGAAACAAAAGGTTTCAGGCTCCAGTTTTAAAGGATGAGAAAAATCTCACAGGTTTTAGAGTTACCAATAGCTCTAAACATTTGTTCCTAAAGGCAGGAGGCCAAATTCTCTGTTACTCTCCATGTAAGACCAATGATGCTACAAAGAACTGCAGATGTATATTCTAGTTCCAGGCCAATCCCAAGAATTATTTCTACATAGTATAGGACTATCCTGTAGTGTGTGGGCACATAGTAGTTGCTATTGCTTGGTCGGAGGGCACGCACGCACAAGTAATGAAGCTTGATACTTATACAGTATTTTTCATTCATACACCTTAATGATGTTTAGAAAGGTGAGCAAAATATCATCTCAGTTTTGAGAGAAGTAAATTGAAATAGAGAGAGGAAAGTGATTTGACCAAAGTCATATAGCAGACCTGAGAACAGAACTCAGCCCTCCTGTGTCCCAACCCTATCAACTGACCCTTTGGTTCTGCCCCAGAATAACCTCTGGAGAGGCCTCTGGAGAAGCAGACTAAACTTGCAAGATGTGTACTGGATTTCTGGAGGGCACCTAGGTGCAGTGCGTTACCAAATCCAGTCTTGCAGACACGAGAATCACTTAACTCAACTTTGGAATGGAGCAAGACAGCTTTTCAAGCAGCATGCAGAAGTAACACTGTTCCTTTCCTAAACTGTTGTGAAGTTGTATCCCTTATGCAAACTGTAAGATGAATATAGGTAATATAATTACTCACACTGGACCACTTGTTAGAATCTCAGGGGGTATGTATGATTTAAAAGATAGAAGGCACTATATTGTCAAGATGCTAGCACTATGCTAGGTGTTGACTATGCAGACTGATATGAAGAATTCTTTCTACAGAATAAATACTATTTTTATAGCACCAGTGCTTTTAGCAGCAGGTGCTCATGAGGTCTAACCTTACTAAACTTGAGAGTTCTGTGGAGATCATCGTCTGAGATGGTATTGTTGTAGAACTGAAGATTTAGGACACAGACTTAGATGTTCTAATTAACCCCTATTTTTAAACTGAAGAGCATGGCAAATAAATAATAAGGCATAAGATGGCAAATAGTATTACCATAAACTTCAAGGGTTTTTTTAATTAAAAAATTCTTTTAAAATGTCAAATATGATCAATATTTTACAAACCTTAATTGAGACTATTTTTTCTTTTGTTATCCAGTCATACTTGGTAAACAACTGACAGTACAAATACACAAATAACGTTTGAAGAATTAAAGTAGTGCATTATAAAAACCTAAAATAAAGCTTACATGTGATAAAAATCCTACTGTGACTAATAAAAATTACACCATTTCCCAGCTAGGGAAAATAAATATCAACCAGCAAATCGTAATTGAATCCACAGATTTTAACACAGTTCCATTTTAGATGGTCTTTGGCTAATAATCTAGCAGTCTGTTAGTTCACACTAAATCAAAGCCACTGCTCATCTATTTACTTAAATGAAGACATCAGTAAATTCCCAAGTTTACAATGAGTCATTCATAGTCATTAAAGAAATTAAGGCCAGGTCTACACTACAGAGTTATATCGGTATAACTATGTTGCTAAAGGATGTGAAAAATAAACCCCTTGAGTAACATAGTGAAACCAACCTAACCCCCAACCGTAAACAGTGCTGTCAATGGGGGGTGGCTTCTCCTGTTGACATAACTACCACCTCTCATGGAGGTGGATTAGCTAAGCCGACACAAGATGCTCTCCTGTCAGTGCAGCAGTGTCTTCACTAAAGTACTGCAGCTATGCTGCTGCAGTGCTGTATGTGCAGACAAGCCCTAACTCCCCAAACGAAGAAAGCATTTAAATACATCCTTAACTTTAATCAGATATGCAAATCCCATTGACTTACATCACTGGAACTTAAGCATGACTTCTTTATTTTTCTCTTTGTCATTCTGCAAACATAGAGGGAAAATCAAATTCGGCTTTTGTGTAACTTTAAGGTTTTGCCAAGAGGAAAATCCTCTGTGTTTTGACTCTGTTGTCTGTGAGATCATCTTGCTTTCTAATTTCACAGAGGTATTCTTTTCACCCTTTTTCTTTAATTAATAGTCTTCTTTTAAAAACCTGATCGATTTTTGCTTCTTTTTAAGATCCAAGAATTTTGGATTTGGGCTCACCAGGAATTGGTGGGGGGGATTTTCTTAAGTCTACCCAGAAAAAAGGAGTATAGAGACTTTGGGGAGAGAAATTAGTCAAATACTGCCAGGAAATCAGGGATAAGGACTGGGTAAAATTGGGGGAAGGCAGAGTACCCAAATGGCTCTCCCTCAAACTTTTTTTTAAAACATTTGATGGTGGCAGCGACTGTTTTGCCTAAGCTGGCAAAAATAAGTTTAATGGTTATTCATGCAGGTACCCCTATCTGTACCCTAAAGTTCAGAGTGGGTGGGGACACCGTGACACCTCTTTAGCCATTTAAAAAAATTTTACAGAGACCTTGGCCTGGAACTTTTGGGCAGCCATATGTTTACCCCCCAAGCACTGTCCCCCCTCTTCTTTACACCTGAGTGGATGTACCCTTGAGGGTGCCCCTTGTACCCAGCCCCTTTCCACGAATAGTCATGCCTGCTTACAGCCACCCTTTGGAAAAATTGAAGTATTTTCAAAAAATCACCCGCCAGAGCTTTTGCATTTTTGATGTAGTTTCCAGCCCTCTTTTCTTTTAGAACCCCTGAGGAACAGAGTCCATCAGTTTTCTGAATGAGGCATCATACTTTTCCCAAATACTAGAATATGGGGGAGCTGTGAAGAGCTTATGGTGTTGGGAGAGTGGTTTGTCAGTCCTTGGTTTTTTATTCACAACCCCTAGAGCATGTGCTCCGGGTTTGTGAATGTGGGCGTTTTCGCTCACAGTTTTCTCAGGACTTGGTGTGGTGGTGGCCGCTGAGGAACTGGAGTTGTGTTTGCCTGGTTGGTTTTTACTAGAGTCTTTTGTTTTGTTCTTGGATTTGACGAATATGAGGATTGGACTGTCCTGATACTTCATCTGCACTCTTGTGCTGTTTTGTGCTGGCGTTGTTAAAGGTCTCAAAGCAGATTCCTGGTTCTTTGGCGGTTCTGGTGGAGGTGTCCCTGTAGCTCCAATTACAGCATTGTTAGGAGAGCTGCACTTGCCTGATTAGAGGGAAAAAATCATTTTCCAAAATTTAATTTTACCATCTTTCTCACCCACACCTATGTATTTACTTAAAATACGCAACCTCATAAAATAATCAAACCAATAAGCAAAATATATTTAGTGGGCTTCATCCATCCATCAGCCATTGATGCTGGTGAATTTTCCATTTCAGCTGTTTCTTTCCTTTTTCTTTTGAGCTTGTTTACCTTTGGTCTAAGGATGTCTAGTGTTTTGACTGTACTGTGGAGCAGACAACATTATTATTTAAAACAGACAAAATGGTCTTGTAAACTTAAAAAATAAAATACTCATTAGGTTGTTTTTCTATTTAAAAAGTCACAGCTTTAAAACAAAATAATCCACTTCAGGCTGTACAACAAATACAGCTTTTGAGTTTATTTCTACCACTTAAAAAAAACACAATAACCCACAAACATTTTCAAAAACACATCTCATTTTGCAGAATAAAAGCCAAACTGTTTTAAAACCAACTTTAAAAAAAAACATTTTGCACAGAAACTCCTATTAGCTTGAAACATGCATACCATCAACTTGCAGCCAGTAGTTTACAACCAAGAGTTTGCAACAAAATACTTTTCAATAAAGCCAATTGCAGAAAGTTACATTCTACCAGAGGATAAAGGGTTGCCGGCACATGGTTGTTCTGTTTCCCCATCATGTGGGTTTGGGCCTTTGGGTAAAGAATAAGCAAAAATTTTAGTTAGTATTATTCCCCATCTACATCAAACTCCTATAAACAAACAACCCATTTTAAAAACAAATCACATTTTGCAGAGTAATAAACCCTGTTAGTTTGTAACAAACATTTGGCAACCATGTGTTTTTTTTTAAAGTATATCTATGTTTTGCACAGACCCCTATCTCTCACACACAAAAACTAGCAGCTTTAAACAAACCCAATCAACAGTTTGCAACCAAATACTTTTAAAAAACCACACCTATGTCTCGGATAGACCCCTATCTCTTTCTCACACACAAACAGCAGCTTTAAACACATCCAACCAACAGTTTGCAACCATACTTTTAAAATGCCCACCCTTATCTCTAACTTAGGCCCTTGAATCATGAACAATTTAAACATTAAAGCCAACTCTTTTAAGACAAACAACCCATTTTTTTTAAATATTTTTTTTGCAGAATAAAAACCAAACTGCTTTTAAAAACCAATTTTTAAAAACACATTTTGATACCCCTATTAGTTTGAAACATACCATACCATCAGTTTGCAGCCATAAAACCCCAGCGGTTTAAAACCCACAGTTTGCAACACAATACTTTTCAATAAACTCACATGCCTTTTAAAGCCAATTGCAGAAAGTTACCTTCTACCACAGGATAAAGGATTTCAGGCACATGGTTGTTCTGTTTTGGGGCCTTTTGGGTTAAAGAAGAAGCAAAAATGTTATACCTGAAGTTTTTTTTTTAATTTTATTTTAACAGTATTAAGCACAACTATAGTTAAAAATTGTTTTTACCTTGGCCTGGTGGTGAAATGCAGCTTGTTTCATGCTATACAGATAACACTTCAATAAAGATAGGTGATAAACCAATAAAATAAAACCCAGCAAGATCTTATTAAAGGGGATAAGGCAAAATGCCATGTTTATTGTGAATACAGAAAGAATCAGAGTAAGCAATCAGCTATAGCTATAACATCTCATTCACTCACACACACACACAAGTTCTGCAAAGTTGTTATAGTTACCAACCTAGGAGTTGCTCCTGCCAAGTCACTGGCCAGGTGGGCTGGACAGGAAGGTGGAGCAGGGCCTTGTGAGATGCGCATCCGAGGCTCCTGGAGGTTGGTTTGCAGAATTAGACCCAAAGTCTTCAGTCTTTAGGGTCTGTTTTTATAGGATTTCTCCTCATACAAATTTATAGGGTCTGCTTCATTATGCTGTTCTAAGTAATAATCAATCACTGTTTTCACGTTTGAGGTGATAGTCAATCATGCAGATGGCACAGCAATAATGAACTGACAGTATGTTGTTATCTTGTTCCTCGGCTCTTTGCTCCTTCATCCTCCTTAGGACAAGTATGCCCTCAGGGTTATCGGGCTTTCTCGTCCACTGCTTTCTTCAGCCAGATGATCTTAGTTTAAGGCTGGCACCTCAACCTTTAGTCTTTCATTCCCCATTCAATCATATATACATACAATCACACTCCAACGTATATCCTTTCACATCTGCATTTTAATCACCTACCCATCCTTTAACAGAACCATTCTAAAATCAATGGGACATGGCAGACTTCAATAAGTCTATTCATCCCACTTGTTATATCTAAAAGGAAACAAACAAGATAAGAATGAAAGAGTGGGGGGTTCACAAATCTTATTCTGGAGTTTAGGAAAACAAAGTTGTACCATCAATAAAGAACAACTGTTATTCTGTTACTTTTAGAACAATTTCTTTGTCTCTGGATGTGCTTCGACAATTAACACTGACCTTGTAAAACTGACAGGCAATTTCAATCAACACAGGCTCGGCAGAAACATAGTTCTTTCTAATGGTCAGGCCAAATTCTGGGGTCTTCTGTAAAGTCACTCTTTCTTACATTTCCCATATCAGAAATATACCAGTTATCAATTTAGTTCATCTGAAGAAGTGTGGTTTTCACCCACGAAAGCTTATGCTCAAATAAATCTGTTAGTCTTTACGGTGCCACCAGACTCCTTGTTGTTTTTGTGGATACAGACTAACACGGCTACCCCCTGATACTAGTCCAACATAGTTACCATTATTTAGTAAGGACAGCATGGCCAAAAATTGACATTATATAATATATATTTTCAGTGTTAAAAACAGGGAGCATACCTCCTCTTGCAGTCCAGCAGCAATTCAGGAGAGTTTCTGTTGAAAGAGGACAGTCTCCAAAAACTGAGGTTTCTATACCATCCTAACTCTTTGTTTCAAACAGACTTCAAAAGTCTGTAACACTGCTATACAGCCAAAATGCTTCTGAAATAAATGTAGTCCAACTTTACTAATTCTGGGTCACTGAGAATGAAAATGATGCTTAAAATTGTTGATTGGCTCTAGTTTTCAAGATATGCTATTGGGTCAGTATATACGCCCCTTGACTTGGGAATGGCGGAGGATAAGTGAGTTATAAAGGGAAGGGATCGCAAGTTAAACCAAAAATGACTAAAATACATCTTTGACTGGATCTATGAATAAATCTATGACTGGGTTTGGACAGCAGTTGCTTTTTAGGCAAAACAATGAATGATGCAATCTGAAGCTGGTATTGCATCATACGTGATATGAATTGCATCCTGTTATTCCTAGAAGTCATGGATGATGCAATCATAACAAAGCTTACATCACTCTGCTGAACAAATTGCCCTATATCAGTTCTAGAAATCATACAGTGTTGTGCTTTCTTATTTGTCAGTGTTTGATTTTGCAAAGGGACACATTTCTGTTTAGCCAAAGTGAGCAGAGATGCCTCGTACTTGTGTAAACAGTGCAGATAACTTCTGCTATGTTTGTGGTGAAGTGACTTTTGCATCACAAAAGCGCAGTATAACCACTATGGTTAAGAAAGCCTATCACCTTTCTTTTGGCTGCAAAATTGGAGATCAGGACAAGAGGTGGGCCCCACACATATGCTGCAACCCTTGTGCAACAAATCTTCGCCAGTGGTTGAACAGGAAAAGGAAATCTATGCCTTTTGCAGTGCTAATGATTTAGAGAGAGCCAACAGATCATACCAGCAATTGTTCCTTCTGCATGGTGCCTCCAGTTGGGAAAGGTGTGTCAAAGAAGAAAAAGTGGACTGTGCATTATCCAAACATTCCATCAGCTATACGCCCAGTACCCCACGGAGGAGGACTGCCGGTTCCTGATGCACCAGAATCATTCTCACTTGAGTCAGACGAGGAAGAGGAAGAGGAGGAAACTTCTGGTCCTGAACCATCAATGTCACAGGACCCACATTTTCTCCCATCCTCCTCCTCTGAACCACACCTCATAACACAAGGTGAACTGAACGACCTTGTCAGGGATTTGGAACTACCCAAAAGTAAGGCAGAGCTGTTGGGCTCCAGACCACAGCAGTGGAATCTCCTGGCAGGCTATCAGGGCAAATGGAGCCCATCAATGCTTGCAGACTATTGCTGGACAGTGACAAGAGATGCTCCATTTAATGAATACAAGAGATAAGCCAAGAAGCGCCGAGTAGACACTGAATAGGACTAAACTATGTACATAATAGTTTTTTGCCTTTTGTTTCATAATAAATTTTATTGATATAACCCTTTTGCTGATTTTTAAAGTGTTACATAAACAGGACAGGTGAAATATTATCATGTAAAGCAACCATAAACACATGAAAAGACCTAGGTTTACAATTTATGATTAAAACTCTACTACCTACACAATATACATAGACATACAATGTAAAAACTTAAATATCTTAGAAACAGTAGCCAGTTGTTTTAATTGTCATATATGAATTCAGCACATCAAAATACATAATAAATAGCACATTTTATCTCTGAAGCAGACGACTTCTCAAAAATTGTAGACCACTGTAATTAGCAGGTTGACTCAATCACCACAACTCTGAATTAATAGGTACTTAAGGACTTTAGGCACCCCTCCCCTAACATTCCCTTTTGTGATGTGGGATGGGGAAAATTAAATTTGTTTGCACAACTAGGCTGCTTTTGGCTATTTTTTTTTCCTTTTAGTTAAAATACATTTTTCTGTAGGGCCTTTTTACCATATTAAACAGTAAATCATCAGTCCTTTGTTACTGTATCCATTCCTAAATGGGGGCCCTTTGCAGATATCAATGTCTTGGGGCTGGTTTGTTTGTTTTTTAAACATTTTCTTTCACGCTTAAAATCTGGGGGCTGTTTTTGAAATAAAATGGGTGTATCACAACCATTGTGAGCAGCCTAATAATATCCATAGTTTTTAAATGTTTGATGGGCTTTAGAGCAAATGCTTGTTCTAAAGTATTGTGGTGGTTTGTGAACAATTGAAATATTTAAGTTTTGGGTTAGACCCTGGTTTATTTTTTGTAAATATGGTATTTTAAACTTTTAATGACTTTAAGTTGCTAGAAAAAGAGTGACCCATAGCGTTCAACCAACTCCTGGGTTATATTTAAACTGTCCAATAGAGTTCTACCAACTCCAGGGGTTCTATTTAAACTGTTCAATAGCATCTGTGAATTTCTGAGGTTTTATTTCATTTCATATTAATCAAAACTCACCATTCTCACCCTACCACCTCCCTTACTGTGGGTGCACACCCATCAAATTTAATTACTGATCACTAATACATTAACCCTGATGGCACCCTGGACCCATCTAGAGAGCCTTCTGGGGAATTTTCTAAATCAGACTCTGAGTGAGAGTCATCACCACCCCACAGGTCGGATTTCACCTCCCCATTTTCAGACGAGCCAGTTTGAGAGCTTCCAAGAAGGGGCAGCTTTTTGGTTTTTTAACTTTACAAGACTGTTTCTTGTGTTTTATAATAATAATGTTGTCTGCTCCATAGTACGGTCAAAACATGAGAGATCCTTAGACCAGAGTGTTACCAGTTCTGCCCGTTACTTTGGGGTATGCTCATTTATTATCGTTACTCTTCGGGGGGAGGGGAGGTGTTCTGTCATTCTATTAATGTATTGCTTGTGTCATTCGTGTTTTCCTATGGAGCTCTACTCTTCCCTTCTGCAAGTCCCCTAACGATGGAGCTATCCTGCAAGACCTAGGTTCCCCAGAGCTGGGTTCCTCCAGCCCCAGAATCAGATGAGCACACGCACACAAACACATACACTAACAAAGCAAGTCTGATTGGACCGGGTCAATCAGCACTCTCAAGCTTATAGGCCACAGTACTGCACCAGAATAGAGTAAGCCTGAGCAGGCTGGGTCGAACAGCACTTCCAAGCTGGCATCTTCACATGTCACAGGTTCAGCACGTCCCTATCCCCACTTTCACGTCACAACTGTTCTGGTAGTAACCCACTAGATGGGTCCCATCTACTTCTGATGACCCTCATGGAGTCTCACTCTCTCCATGTACACCTCTGCATTTTCAAGGTCACTTGGGGGTTCCTCTATGGGACCATCATCGGCATCTTCGACATCAGATGCTATTTGAGAGTCAGACTCTGAGGGGCTTCTGTGAGAGTCATCAGGAGTCACCCTGGACCCATCTAGAGAGCCTTCTGAGGAATTTTCTAAATCAGACTCTGTGTGAGAGTCACTACCACCCACAAGTCAGATTCCACCTCCCCATTTTCAGATGAGCCAGTTTGAGAGCCTCCAGTAAGGAGAATCTTTTTGTTTTGTTTTTTCCTCATTACCTCTTCAGTCTTTTAAAAAAAATTTACAGCAACCCTGGCCTGGAACTTTTTGGCAGCCATATGTTTATCTCCCACGCACTGTCCCCCCTCTTCTTTACACCTGAGTGGATGTACCCTTGAGGGTGCCCCTTGTACGCAGCCCCTTTCCACGAATAGTCATGCCTGCTTAGAGCCACCCTTTGGAAAAATTGAAGTATTTTCAAAAAATCACCCGCCAGAGCTTTTGCATTTTTAATGTAGTTTCCAGCCCTCTTTTCTTTTAGAACCCCTGAGGAACAGAGTCCATCAGTTTTCTGAATGAGGCATCATACTTTTCCCAAATACTAGAATATGGGGGAGCTGTGAAGAGCTTGTGGTGTTGGGAGAGTGGTTTGTCAGTCCTTGGTTTTTTATTCACAAACCCTAGAGCACGTGCTCCAGGTTTGTGAATGTGGGCATTTTCGCTCACAGTTTTCTCAGGGCTTGGTGTGGTAGTGGCTGCTGAGGAACTGGAGTTGTGTTTGCCTGGTTGGTTTTTACTAGAGTCTTTTGTTTTGTTCTTGGGTTTGACGAATATGAGGATTGGACTGTCCTGATACTTCATCTGCACTCTTGTGCTGTTTTATGCTGGCGTTGTTAAAAGTCTCAAAGCAGATTCCTGGTTCTTTGGCAGTTCTGGTGGAGGTGTCCCTGTAGCTCCAACTATAGCATTGTTAGGAGAGCTGCACTTGCCTGATTAGGGGAAAAAAAAACATTTTCCAAAACTTAATTTTACCATCTTTCTTACCCACGCCTATGTATTTACTTAAAATACTCAACCTCATAAAATAACCAAACCAATAAGCAAAATATATTTAGTGGGTTTCATCCATCCATCAGCCATTGATGCTGGTGAGTTTTCCTTTGCAGCTATTTCTTTCCTTTTTCTTTTGAGCTTGTTTACCCTTGGTTTAGGGATCTCTCATGTTTTGACCATACCGTGGAGCAGACAACAGTATTATTATAAAACAGATGAAATGGTCTTGTAAACTTAAAAAATAAAATACTCATTATGGTGTTTTTCTATTTAAAAAGGCACAGCTTTAAGACAAAATAATCGATTTCAGGCTGTACAACAAACAGCTTTTGAGTTTATTTCTACCACTTAAAAAAAACAACAACCCACAAACATTTCAAAAACACATCTCATTTTGCAGAATAAAAACCAAACTGTGGTAAAACCAACTTAAAAAAAAACATTTTGCACAGAAACCCGTACGTTTGAAACATGCATACCAAGAGTTTGCAGCCATAAAACCCCAGCAGTTTACAACCAAGAGTTTGCCACAAAATACTTTTCAATAAAGCCAATTGCAGAAAGTTATCTTCTACCAGAGGATAAAGGGTTGCTGGCACATGGTTGTTCTGTTTCCCCCCATGTGCGTTTGGGCCTTTAGGTAAAAAATAAGGAAAAATTGTAGTTGGTATTATTTCCCATCTACATCTAACCCCTATAAACAAATAACCCATTTTAAAAACACATCACATTTTGCAGAGTAAAAAACCTTTTGGCTTGTTTTGTTTCAAACTAACACTTGGCAACCATGTAGGTTTTTTTTTAAACTTATACATAAGTTTTGCACAGACCCCTATCTCACACACACAAAAAGCAGCAGCTTTAAACAAACCCAATCAACAGTTTGCAACCAAATACTAGTAAAAAACCACACCTATGTCTTGCACAGACCCCTATCTCTCTCTCTCTCTCTCTCACACACACACACGTGCTCAAACAGCAGCTTTAAAAACACCCAACAAACAGTTCGCAACTTTTAAAAAACCCACCCTTATCCCTAAAGCCAACTAGGGTGACCAGACAGCAAATATCAAAAATCGGGAAGGGCGTGGGGTGTAATAGGAGCCTATATAAGAAAAAGACCCAAAAATCGGGACTGTGCCTATAAAATCGGGACATTTGGTCACCCTAAAGCCAACTCTTATAAGAAGACAAACCACCTCATTTAAAAAAAAATCTTTTTTTTTTCAGAATAAAAACCAAACTGCTTTTAAAAACCAACTTTTAAAAACACACTTTGCACAGAAACCCCTATTAGTTTGAAACACTCCATACCGTCAGTTTGCAGCCATAAAACCCCAGCAGTTTAAAACCAACAGTTTGCAACAAAATACTTTTCAATAAACTCACATGCCTTTAAAAGCCAATTGCAGAAAGTTACCTTCTACCAGAGGATAAAGGGTTGCTGGCACATGGTTGTTCTGTTTCCCCCCATGTATGTTTGGGTCTTTAGGTTAAAGAAGGAGCAAAAAAGTTAGTTAGTATTACCCCCAAATCCCTATGCAACCTGTGTAATACTGAAGTTTTGGGTTTTTTAATTTAACAGTATTAAGCACACTATTAGTTAAAAATGGTTTTTATCTGTGCCTGGTGGTGAAATGCAACTTAAAGTTACTGGTTCCACGCTAAACAGATCACACTGCAATAAACATAAGTACCATTACTTAGTAAAGGACAGCATGGCCAAAGATTGACATTATATAATATATATTTTCAGAGTTAAAAACAGGGAGCATACCTCTTTTTGCAGTCCAGCAGTAATTCAAGAGAGTTTTGTGATGTTGTGCAGTCAATATGGTTTTATAAGTTAATATAATGTATCTGAGATATGCTTCATGCAAAAGGTCTCTTGGTAAGGTATCATTACAAAGCTTATAATCTACTGAGTGTAATCATCTTATTTCTATTAATGTACCATTCTTCTATCTGAAACTAGCATGTGAAATATAATTCTGAGGGCTTATTGTAATTATGTAAAGCATGGGCTGTTAATGGTGGTTTGGAATCTTGATGACTACCGTTAACGAGGACCATTGTCTGGAAATGGTTGTGTTTTACCTGTAAGTCTTCCTATATACCTGTGATGGTGAAGGAGTTCATGTTTCCTCTCAGCCTTTCCATGATTTCTAAAACATGCATTCTTGGTAAGAGATGGCCTCTTCTGCCCGGCGCTGGGACTTATGAGGTGATAGTCCTGCACTCTGATGGCAGAGATCAGTGGGAGGAGTTGTTAGAGGGCTCACAAGACCCTCTTCTGGGAGATTCATCCCACTCCAGAACTCCCCCCCGGGGTGGGACACCAGCAGGGCCGGAGCTTCCATTGAGGCGAACTAGGCAATTGCCTAGGGCACCAGGATTTTTGGGGGGCAGCATTTTGCTGGGGGGGGGCGTGGCAGGTGGCTCCGGTGGACCTGCCGCAGTCTTGCCTGCGGAGGGTCCGTTGGTCCGCGGCTCCGGTGGATCTGCCGCAGGCATGCCTGAGGATGGTCCGCTGGTCCCTGCAGCTCCAATGGGCCTCCTGCAGGCATGGCTGCGGCAGCTCCACTGGAGCCGCGGACCAATGGACCCTCCACAGAAATGGCTGTGGAAGCTCCACCGGAGCAGCGGGAGCGGCACGTGGGGCGGCGAAATGGCCGTGCGCCTAGGGCGCGAAAAACTCTAGCGCCGGTCCTGGTCACCAATGGCTGAAATCGCTCCTGATTGGTAGAGGGCAGTGGGAGGAGTTGTTAGAGGGGGTCACACAACCCAGTTTCGGATGGGTCATCTTGCCCCCGAGCTCCCACGATAGGTCAAATCTTTTGGGGCAATCCCATGGGTGCAAAACACCTCCTGATTGGTAGAAGGCAGTGGGAGGAGTTCTTAGAGAGGTCAAATGACACAGCTTGCTTCCAGTCAAGTGTCTGGTTTGACCCCAGAAATAATACCCCCATTGACGGGACTTCCGGTGACAGATGGGCGGGGCTTAAGGGGTCAAGGGGCGGGGTTGATGTTTGATTGATGGTGGGGCCCTTATACTATGCTGTCCAGGGCGTCTGGGTCCTATAGAAAGGCATCGTTGAGCTGTCGAGAGATTTTTCAGAAAAGAAACAAGTATAAGTTCCCACTGCTTGTTTTTAGATTTACACAACCCCGGTTCCTAACCCCATTACACACACACAAATCCTCTAACGTTACTTCTAAATTGTTAATTTACCTGAGCGACGTCTTTTCTGTTCACCTTTTCCGCTGGTGACTCCCCCGAGCTGCGAGATATTCTCAAATCTATCAGTATGCACCACAGGCACTTGCAAGTGCAAGCCCATTTGTCTGTGTATCCTTCCGATGTGCGCAGGCTGATAAAAGTCCATGCAAATAACGTAATGATCTGATTTTGAAAAAAGCTCAACACCCAGCAGTAGTTATTTAAGTATTACTCTAAAAAATACTATCAGCGCTGCATGTCACACATACACCCTATTTTTTTCCAAGCCAACATCTCCCCTATGAAGGAATACCGGACTCCCAAGGCCAATCATAAGAACGGCCATAGTGCGTCAGACCAAAGGTCCATCTAACCCAGTATCCTGTCCTCTGACAGTGGCCAATGCCAGGTGCCCCAAAGGGAATGAACAGAAAAGGTAAATCAAGTGGTCCATCCCCTGTTGCCCATTCCCAGCTTCTTCCCCCCACAAACCAAGATATACACGGGGGAAGGAAAGATGCCATGCGACAACAGTAAAGTGCCGAGGAGCAACTTTCTTGTAACACTGAACGGGGAATTTATTAAAACAAGGAAAACAGCATTATTCCTAAACCTATTCTGTCCCTCAGTCTGTTTAACTGCAGAGCTTCTGCTTAGACCTTCCCATCTGGCTCCCAGCTTCAGATTTAAAGGAACAGTAAGTACAGATATCCTCAAGGAAAGTTACTCCTTGTACGTTTTGAGTTTTTTCTGCTTATTCCCTCTAGTTTTAGTCCCTTCATCACATCTCGGCTTTCCTGATGGGCGGATGAGCAGGGTGTTTCCTCCCATTTGGCCTGTCCACTGCCCCCAGGATGTTTACAAAGCGTATGTCGGTGGTAGCGGCCTACCTCAGGCGTGGTGGGGTCCAGATCTTCCCCTATCTGGACAACTGGCTGGTCAAGGGCAGCTCTCGGTCACTGGTGCAGGATCATGTGGCATTCCTTCTGTCCACGTGTGCCACTCTGGGCCTGTCGGTAAATGACACCAAGTCCACGTTAGTCCCGGTGCAACGCATAGAGTTTATCGGGGCGCTCCTGGACACCATGTTGGCCAGAGCCTCCCTCCCACCGGAGAGGTTTGAGACCCTAAAAGAGCTCATCGACATGATCACAAGGTTTCCAGTGACAACAGCCAAAGCATGACTCCAGCTCTTGGGTCACATGTCAGCGTGCACATATGTGGTCCATTGTGCAAGACTCAGGATGAGGCCCCTCCAGCTATGGTGGGCCTTGGCGTTCTCCCAGGTCAGAGACAGGGTGGATAACTGGTGATCGCCTCCTTATGATGGTGGTCCTCCCCAAGGAACATGCTCCACGGAGTCCTATTCAGAGGCAGGCCCCTGTGGATGGAGCTGGTGTCCAATGCATAGGACCTGGGGTGAGGAGCCCATGTGGGGAATGTTCAGACCCAAGGTCTGTGGTCTGCACAGGACCTAGCCCTCCACATAAACTTCAAGGTAGTCCGGCTGGTGTGCGTGGCATTCCGTAACACCTGAAGGGCTGGGTGTCAGGGTTCTCCTGGACAACATGGCCTCGATGTTTTACATAAACAGGAAAAGCAGGGTCTGATCCTCTGCCAGGAAGCCCTCAGGCTGTGGGACTTCTTTATAGCCCATGACATTTGCCTACAGGCTACCACCTACTGGGCACCTGGAACTTGTGGGTGGCTTGCTTGAGTAGGGACTTCTCTCAGCACGAGTGGTCTCTTCACCCAGAGGTGGTGCACAGATCTTTCCGAGAGTGGGAAATTCCCCAGGTGGACTTGTTTGCGACTCGTCAGAACTGTCGCTGACCCCAGGGGGACTGGGACGGGACGCTATCTCCAATGCCTTCCTCCTGTCCTGGTCAGGCCAGTTCCTCTATGCCTTCCCCCCATTCCCACTGATAGGCAAGTCCTGGAAAAGATAAAGACGGACAGGGCCCGGGTCCTCCTGGTTGCCTCGGCCTGGCCAAGGCAGCATTGGTATGAGACCCTCACGAGCCTGGTGGTTGCCCTGCTGTGGCCGTTGCTGTCTCGCCCGGACGTGGTTTCCCAGGACCAGGGCCACCTCTTCAACCCCAACCTAGTGGCACTCCACTTCACAGCATAGCTGCTCAATGGTTAGGCCAGGAGGAAAAGGCATGCTCGGAAAGAGTTCAACGCGTCCTCTTGGAAATCAGGCGACCCTCCATGCGCCGAGCCTACTTGGCAAAGTGGTCTCAGTTTTCCTAATGGGCGGATGAGCAGGGCATTTCCCTCGTAGCTTCCTCGATCCAGCTAATTTTGAACTATCTCCTTCACCTTAGAGCCCATGGCCTGGCGCCCTCGTCCATCAAGGTGCACTTGGCGGCCATATTGGCCTTCTACTCACCAGTGCAGGGCCACACGGTGTTTTCCCATGCCATGACTGGCTAATTCTTTAAGGGATTGGATCGTCCCTTCCCGTACATTCAGACCCTGCTCTGCCAGTGGGACCTGAACCTAGTGCTGGCTCGCCTTGCGGCCCCCCCCCCCATTTGAGCTGCTAGCTACATGCTCCTGGTGGCACCTCTCAGGAAGGTAGCCTTCCTGGTGGTGATCACGTCGGCTAGGCATGTCTCAGAATTTGGGGCCTTCACCTCTGAGCCCCTGTACATGGTATTCCATAAGGATAAAGTCCAGCTTCGTCCACATCCTTCGTTCCACCTGAAGGTGGTTTCTGCCTACCACATGGGTCAGGACATTTTCCTGCCAGTCCTCTGCCCCAAGCCCTATGCGTCCAGTGAGGAGAGCCGTCTCCACATGCTGGATGTGAGACAGACTTTGGCTTTTTACTTGGAGTGGACTAAGCCATTCAGGAAGTCCTTGTAGCTGTTCATCGCCTTGGCCAAGCGCATGAAAGATCAGCTGATCTCCACTCAGCGGCTCTCCAATTGGATCACCTTGTGCATCCATACCTGCTATGACCTGGCGGGAATCGCCACACCATCAATTGTGAGGGCACACTCGACGAGGGCTCAGGCCTCGTCGGCTTCCTTTTTGGCCCATGTCTTTATTCAGGACATTTGTAGGGCTACCACGTGGTCTTCAGTTCACACTTTCACCTTGCATTATGCGATCATCTCCCAAACCAGGGAGGACACTGGGTTTGGCAGGGCTGTGCTCCATCCCAGAAATTTGTGAACTCCTACTCACCTCCAACAGATATAGCTTGGAATCACCTATTGTGGAATACACATGAGCAATCACTCGAAGAAGAAAAAACAGTTACCTTTTCCATAACTGGTGTTCTTTGAGATGTGTTGCTCATGTCCAGTCTACATCCCACCTGTCTTCCCCTCCGTTGGAGTTGTCTGGCAAGAAAGAACTGAGGGTGGGGGCAGCACGCAGTGCCCCTTATACTACGCCATGGAGGCGTCACTCCAGGGGTCGCTAGGGGTGCTTCCCTGTGGGTAGTGCTAGGGCAAAACTTCTGACACCGGTGCACATGGTGAGCATGCACACCTATTGTGGAATAGACATGAGCAACACATCTCGAAGAACACCAGTTACGGAAAAGGTAACTATCTTTTCTGCTTTTGCCAGTAGGTTGGCAGCCAGAGAGCTGTTTAGAAATCTGAAAAAAAGCAACATAGGTGAAAGTAATTATTTTTTACCACTGTTGACTACTATAAAGGATGTGTTTAATGTCCGTATATACTATATACTGTCCCTATATACTAGGTTGGCTCTGTTGTAACAGTAAACACTGGAATCAGGTGACTGTAATAAATTTGGCAACCGTGACCTATCTCAAGTGACTAGGAAACAAAATCATCTTGCTGGTTCAAGATTCACTAGTGCAGTGGTTTTCAACCTTTTTTCATTTGTAGACCCCTACAAAATTTCAAATGGAGATGCAGACCCCTTTGGAAATCTTGGACCTACAGGTTGAAAAACACTTTCTATGGTAAAGACAACTTTCTGTGGATCCCTTAGGCATCATATGAGGACCCCCAGGGGTCCATGGACAACTGGTTGAATATCACTGCACTAGTGTAACAATTTGGTGACACACGAGGGCTTGCAAGTGACTGAACTTTATTTCCTGGCTCCACTTACTTGACATAGGTCAGATTGCAAAATTCATGCCCCTGTCATCTGACAGGTTAATAACCCCCAGCTCCAAAAACCATAACCTTCTTTTGGCTGGAAAGCAGTGGAACAAAGTATATACTTCATGGGATTGTGTTATTTGGACAGCATCCACTCACCTATGGACATTCTCGGTGATTTTTTCCCCCCTTGCCCTTGTAGGTAAAATGGCTCTGGCAATGACAGTTCTTAATGTACTCCCCCAATATGCAGGAAGCTTTCACTATGAGTGCTTCCACAGCAGCCCGGCAGATACATCTGAGCTGTTTTTATGTGTATGCTGCCAATGCCAGACAAGTAACTTGGTCTGAATTTTCAGGGTGAAGTGATGAGGAAAGGGGGCAGGGAGAATACAAGGGGAGAAAAAAGTTCAGGAGAACCTGGCCTCTTATCCTTACAGGGACTGTGCCCATACTTAGCATCTTTGTGGGGCTAAGGGAGACTTGAAAAAAAATCAAATTTCGTCAAGAGAACTTTGTAGACATGAATAGCTCTTATCTCTAGAACTCTTAGTAGTTGCTTGCCACAATTTTCAGAAGTGGGTGGCTAGTGATTATGGATGCCTAACCTGACATGTCTTGATGAGTTCTGATTTTTAGAAAGTGCTGAGCACCAGGGATTTCCCTACACCCTCTCTGAATTCCCCCCACCCAGTTTCGTGAACTAGTTGCATGCAGTGTTGCCAATTTAGTGATTGTTTGGAAATTTGAATTGAAACATTAATACACACTTTAAAAGCATATAAAGTGTATGATAAAATACACTTAAAAAGTATAATGGATTTGAAAAGTATGAACATAGACTAGCTTCCTTATACAGCTGTTGTTTTTTATGACAATGTCGGTGCGTTCATTTCGGTGATGTTGGCCAATCTATTAATTTCAAATGATGATTTGTAAGCAAAGTCTCAATGAGCTTTCTCTGACAGCTAGTGATGAGCTGCGGGGGAAAGGCTTCAGGACCAGATTATATTTACATTCACACCTAATCTACCTAGGTATCCAGCAAACAGAGCTGTGTTGCCCAAGTGATAGATTTTGGCTGGGGTTGGGTTACAAATCACTTGAATGTGGGGGGAGGGGGGAGAAGGGGGTAATGAAATGTTGTTCTTTCAGCATGGGTAAAGGGCAGTAGAACTGTACTGAGCTTGTGCTGATTGAGGGCATCAAGAGAGAGAGTGGGGACAGGTGTTTAGCTTGATGGTCTGCCTGAGTCACAAGTACTATTTGACCTGCCCCTCTCCACTGTTTAAAGACAGAGCTGATTAGGCTCCATAGATAATCTTTTGTTTTGTTAAGTGACCACTGCAGCTAAAATCACTGATAATCAGGTCTAAATGCTTAGACCTGCTGTGGGACAGTGTTTCTGTGTAAGAGACAGCCCAGTCTGCATTAGCAGTAAGGTTCCTCCACTGAGAGCTCAGCTGAAATCACTGAGAGCTGAGTGGAACCTCAAGAGACCAACTCACAGACATTACAGTGGCAGGTGGCAGCAGAAGGTGACGATGCAGGGCCATTGGGAACAGAGCGATGGAGTGAACGGTGGCACAACAAACAACCATGGCCAGAGCGAACAGTGAGCAGCTAGAGGAATGAGCAAGATGCCTTCTTGCCTCCCACCTGGGAGGTGAACTCATGTGAAAACATCTCTGAACTCTGCGTCTCCACTGACCAAGGACAACACCGGTGAGTGTTAATGAGGCTGTAAAGAATGCTGGAGACACAACACAGTTCCTGCGAACAAACAGGGCTGTGGCATCATACTTTTTTATTTAAGCAAGAGATACCACACACTACAAACTGGAGGCCAATGTTAAGTGCATTGTCACTTGTTCATCCTGAAGTTGAACACTGGTTCCAAACAAGAGCAGCAAATGTCACTATCTTTCTTCAAGAAACTCAACTGACTGGCTAGAAGCATGTGATGCAACAGTGAAAGACTCAACAGTTGAAAAAGTGAAGAACTCTCTCATCACATTCAAAAAATTTGCATACATGGCTGAAGAATGCACCGATGCAAATGGGCATCAAGTATTAAGTCATTGTGTACGTTATCTTGATGTCAGTGGTAGGCCAGCAGATGCATTTCTAGATGTTCAAGTTATAGAAGACATATCGGCTGCATCTGTGACAACCCACATCTTAGAAGAGTTAAATGCTTGACACCTGGACCCCAAACGGATGGCTGCTTGTGCATTTGATGGAGTTGCAAACTTCTCTGGAAGACATGGTGGAGTACAAGCTTTGCTCAGAGAAAAGTGTAACCCTAATCTCTCCTATACACACTGCAGAGGCCATCTACTCCAACTAGTGCTAGTATGAGCTGCAGACTCTTTAAAAGACATTTTAAAAAGCTATAAATTTAATGTCTTCATTATATTCTTTTTCAGCAAGAGTCCAAAAAGACTGAATATCTTGGAAAATATAGAAGATATACTGGGACTGAAGTTCAAATTAGTCCAACCTGGGAAAACCCTCTGGCTCTCTCTTAAGTGATTCTTGGCTGTTGTCTTAAAATTACTCCAGTCGTTATTACTGGCTTTGGAAAGTATCTACCAAGATGGGATGGATCTAAGTAGGGAGGCTGGTGGATTACTTTTGCTACTATGTTCAGACATGACTACTGCCATTCTCTCTCTTTTAAGTCTACTGTTGAAACCACTTGGGTCATTAAACAATGCCATCCAGGCATCTGCTACAACAGTAGATCTTTGTCCAGCAATAGAAGCTACATTTGGATCAATTAAAGAGCTATCCATTGAAAAAGTACTGGAAGAAGCAAAGACTTCAGTCCAGAAGTTGACTAATGAAGGAATTTATATTGAATCCTTAAGTGAAGAGGACAAGTGTTTGTTAAGACGACTGAAAAAGTACTGAGACTTGATTCTTAAAAATCTACAGCAGCAACTTCTAGATTCTACTCAACCTCTATGTAGCTTTTACAGATCCCTGTCCTATAAAACACTGACTGTTGAGGTGAAGTGAGGCACTACCAGCAATGGGGCTGCCATCATGTGCTCAGGACAGAATAGAGAATTTGAACACAGAGTGGAGTATCATACGACAAATGAATGAAGATTTGACTTCAACTTCTTTTTTATCATCACTAGTGGCTCAACCCGATCTTTATGCTATGTCTCCCGGGCTGAAAGAACTAGGAAATCATCTCTTGCTATTTCCAGTCACAACCACTACAGCTGAGAGTTCTTTTTCATCATTGAATAGAATTTTGTGTTCTGAAAGAAGTCACCTTCTGCCTGATCTTGTGAATGAACTAATGAGCATATCAATTGAAGGAATGGAAATACTAGACACAGTGAACGCATTGCATTCAAGAAGTTCATTAACAGAGTTGTGCAAAATTATAACAAGAAACCAAGAAGGATGTAGATGTCGTGCTTCATAGAAGGCTTGAGTAACCAACTTTAATTTGTGTGATGATTTAAAAACATGAATTAAATCTAATAAAATGGTTATGAAACATTTTCCAGTTTTTACTGGTGCCATACAGCCCACCTTCACTCTCATGGTCTCACCCCTCATCGGCCCGAACCACTCCCCTGCCCCACCCGTAAATTCAGAACACCTCCTTCCCCCAATTTCAATTCTGGGGAAAACACTGCTGAGCACCAATGCACTAAACGAATCAGATTCTTTCCAGGTATCTCAGATTGGGTCCTCAAAAAATGGAGGCACCAAAAAATAATTACTCACTTGAAAACCTTGGCTGTTGCCTGACTCAGCAGTGTTTTAACACTTCCTAGACTTGTTAACAGCCACATAAAGCTGTTAAGCTCCCAAAAAGAGTAAGTTTGTTTCTTTCAGATTTTATCCCCTATCATCAAAATTGTATTTGGACTATACACTCTGCACCCCGAGTGGACTCAGATAGCTATTTTCAAAGACCGGGAGTTAGATTTCGTAGTGGGCAGGCACACCCTTGCTATCTCCTGTGTGTGCACTGGAGTGCAGATCTAGCACTGATGCACAAAAGTATCTTCAAGGGACTCCAGAGATGTGAACTATGACTATGTCCTGGTTTTGTCTGTCCCTTCCAGATAGGAAGGCTCAGGACCTGCACTATTACAGGGCAGATCATACTGATTGGGTAATATGAGACAGGGAATGGGTTCAGGAAACCTAAAAAGGCTTTTAAATAATAGTTACTGGAGTGCAGGGGAGGTGTTTATAAACCTGTCACTTAATGAAGTCTTATCCATTTATCTACTACAAAAGGATATATTAATACTGAGAAGGCTGTTGGATTTTAAGGTTTCTTTTAAACCACGGAATTTCAAATTAAGAAGCTAAAGCTATAGTAGAACAGCAACAGGCTGCAGCAGGTGTACTTTCCTGAAGGATAAAGGCCTTCTACTTCACAATATACTCAAGAAACGTATTGCCCTGTCACGTACACCACAACAAGGTGTGCTACTTAACACTTGCAAAAGAGTTAGAAGCTTGGCACTCAAACTGCTGTGAATGAACAAGCTTGCCATAATTATGTAAAATTAAATAATAATGAATACAAAATACACAGTTAATGGGATTATTCTCTTGCACAGACTCAAGGACAGGAAAGTGGCAATTGCTGATGCTGTTCTTATGCAATTGCTCTTTTCAGTGGGTGGAGTAAAAGAACTCCCAGCCCCTCCCTTCCACCCATAGTTTCCCTTCAGTTATAAATGGGAGAAAGCTAACCTTTGCCAGTGAAAGGGTTGGGAGCCTGCCTTCCAACAGAAGGGACCTGTTCCACCTTGGTGAGATCCCAGAGGGGAAGGTGTGTGGCAGAATGAGTGTCAAACCAAAGACCTCAGTCGGAATCATCTGGGCTCCTTTTTCAAAAGGACAGGTAGAGTGTCTCTAATTTTTCTAAAATGTGCTTATAAATGCTTGTGTTTAGGGGGTTTTAGACTAGAAATTATGAAGCCACTACTGTCTGTGACCTTTGTTCCTTGTTTCTCTTGGTCTCATTCTCTTTATTAAAAAGTGGGGCATAAAGAATATCGAGTAAGCTACACGTCTAGGACTTTCACCCATGTCAGTCCCAAAGGCAACACTTAGCTTTGTTTTGTTCTTAGTACAAATGTTATATTTCAAAAAAGTTAGTTAAATTCTGTTTGATTTGAGCAACTGAAGCACAAGACAACTTTCTCTCTCCCCACACCAACTTTGCAGACTTCAAACCTCCCTTATTAATATATTGCACACTTGTCATGAACAGAGTCTTCATTCATGGACGAATGCTGCTCTTGTAAATATGAGCAAAAAGTTGGGTAAAACATAATTACACTATAATTGTTAGGAATCTGCAGTCTTTATTTGTGTAATATGGGAGTTCTCCTTATCTTAATGACATCTTGCAGGGGAGAATTCCGGATATACACCTCCCCGAGCACACTGAAATAAGTGAATCATGCTTATTTCAATAATTAGGCATGGCCTACACAACGCCTCTGATGTGATTATACTTGCTTCCAGATTACACCCTCCACCATCATATATGTAATAATGTGCTTCCAAGAATGATATTTTCTCCTTTAATTCTGAAGATGGTAGCTTCCCCCCGTCCCCCCTCAGACATGAGTTCATGGCAGCGACATAGGAAATAAATACACAAGTAAAGAGAGAATAGTGTTATGGAAATATTAGCTCAGTAACTTTTGTGAAGCAATACTATTCAAAAACAAATACAAAGAATAAAAAGCTGGTTGGAAAATGTTTTTCTGCAGGAAAAAATGTTTTCAGAGGAAAATTAAAAACTGAAATATTTCAGTTCTGAAGTTTTGCCACTATGTCTCATGTGAGTTGTAATTCAGGTGTATCTTGCTCCTGTTCTCCTCTATAAGCCAGGCTCCCTAGTCAGATTCCATCTTTCATAATGTATAACAGTCTCCCCTCAGTGGGGTTGTAGGGGTGGGAGGGTGAAGCAGCATGGGAATCATGTGGCCATGGTGCACCATGAAAGATGAAGTCCAGCCGGGGGCCTGGACCACAGATGAGAATAGCAGCACGAGGCACCATAGCAGCACTTCACAAGTGAAATGTCTTGGTATTCAGTTTGGGAGGGGGGCGGGGGGGGAAGCAGATAATTTTAACAAATAAATTGTTTAGTCAAAATGCAATTTGCCATTGAAAATCAGGTTTGATGGAAATTTTCAATCAGCTCTAGTCTGTTTAGAAATTCCTACCTCAATCAGCTTTACGTATTGGTCCAGTAGCAAAGCTGACCACCGTCTGGTGGTCTTCCTATATAAACAGTATGACTATATGACTAAACAGTGTTATATAGAAAACTAAATTTAAGTCACCTTATTTTCAGGGGCGCTGAGCTCCTGCCCCTCCAGTTAAAAATCAGTGGCAGTTGTAGGTGTTCAGCACTTTTAAAAATTAGGTCCTCTTTTGTAAGGCTTTCCTTCAGATAAACTTACTACTTCACTCCCAAGCTGAGCTTTTCCTTAGGAAAACCCCACCTTCCTCAGCCTGCTGTAAGGGCATGGTCTTCAGTCCCTTTTATTCAGCTAGCAGCATTACCCTGTGCTGTAGCCCAGTTCAGCTTTGTCTCAGAAACAAAATTACACACACTGGAAAAGAAACAGATTCTCTTTCCAGCCTGGCATGTGCTTGCTCCTGTTACCAGCCTACTGTCTTTCTACACACTCCATTTCCAAACTGTAAAGTGCAACTGAGGGTGAGAGTATGACTTGTAGTTAGCTACAAAGTCCTTGTTCTACAACAAACCGAGATTGGTTAGAAGAACTGAGAGGCGGTGGGGTGCTCCATGCTGTCGCCCAAGCTTTCTGAAGGCTATCATCTGCTTTCTGCTCAGCCTGGAGCTGTTCCTTTGAGGCTGGAGACATCAGTTCCTCCTTAGACTATGGTCCCTCTGGAAGCGATGTAGGTGATGGGTTTGTTTTCATTGATTGTGAACAGCTGTCCGCTGGTGCACTAGGTGATATTTCAGGCTGGGCCTCTTGGGTAGGGTTGTCTGCTGTTTCTGCCAGTTCAGGCCCGCTGGTGCCCTCTGGCGTTGAAGTGGTAGATGGGTTTGCAAGCACTGGTGTCAGTGCTGGCAACGGTTCTGGTGCTGGTTGCTTTTCCAGTTCCAGTTCTGGGACTATGCACTATGGCTGTTGCAGTCGTTGGCAGGGGATCCTGTTCCACCACCGCTGTCTGGGTCTCTGGTAACATAGACGGGGCCCTTGTGGACGGCTCAGGAACAGGGATGGGGATGGGTGGGGAAGCTTGCCTGACTTGGCTGCGGGTGACCATCCCCCATCCTCTTGGCCAGGTTTACCTGGTTGGCCAAGTCTTCCCCCAGTAGCATGGGGATGGGATAATTGTCATAGACTGCAAAAGTCCACATTCCTGACCAGCCCTTGTACTGGACAGGCAATTTAGCTGTAGGCAAGTTTAAAGTTTTTGACATGAATGGGTGAATTGTCACTTGGGCCTCTGAGTTTGGGGTTCACTAAGGATTGGTGGATAGCTGACACTTGTGCCCCGGTGTCTGTCCACGCGATGGACCAGCTAGCAGGATAGGGACCCAGATTTCTTTCCTGGATAGGATTTTTGCCTCCTGTACTTACATCAGAACAGAATAGGTGCTATACTTGTTTTTCTTCCAGTCAAATTATTTCAGAGGAGCACATTTGCACAGAATGTGGTGCTTAATGTAAATTCTGCTCCAAAACAGGTTTTTCTATAACAATTGCTCAGGTACATGATCTGCCTGACTTCTTATATTTCTTATTAATAGGCACTGCCAGGAACACAAGAAGGGCCGGAAGTGGTGAAGAAAGCTGGCCTGATTGATAAACTAACAGCCCAAGGTATTCTTCAAATGGAAAACACAAATGTAAAACACAATTAACATTATAAACACACCAACAAGCAGGGGTGGCACCAGGCGGCGCGTGCTTGGGGTGGCATGCCACGGGGGGCGCTCTGCCAGTCGCCGCGAGGGTGGCAGGCAGGCAGCCGTCGGCGGCTTGCCTGCGGAGGGTCCGCTGGTCCCGCGGCTTCGGCGGACCTCCCGCAGGCACGAAGGCAGCCTGCCTGCCGCCCTCGCAGTGACTCGCAGAGTGCCCCCCACGGCATGCCGCCATGCTTGGGGCGGAGAAATGTCTAGAGCCGCCCCTGCCAACAAGTACACAAGCAATGCTCTGGCATCTTCAATGAAATAAATGACTGAAAAGTATAAATAAAACCAAACACTATGTTTGAAAATCTGCAGAAAATTGCAAAGTGCCTAAAAATCACAGAAGCTGTACAAGATTTGTGCTCTCAATTATTTGTTACCCAAGAGGATTCCTTAAGTGTTTTGAGATGCTTACCTTCCTCGTGCAAATTGACCCAGAAACCCTTATTCTACCCTGCCCCTCCCCTTGGCCAGGAAAAGCGTGTACTTATTTTAAATTTCTGGTGATGTCATCTTAGCAGATACTCACTTCGTAAGTCGAAAAGTAAATTCCCCTCCCCACCCCCCAGTCACTTCCTGTATAACTTTATATTTTGTGAAGTCTAACCAAAGGAGGGATAACTATATATCAAGCCTGGCCCTTCAAATGTGTGTGAATGAAAAAAACAGGCTTAGGCTGAAAATATGTTTCCCATCCCCACCCCTCCAAGCTGAAAACTACTGGAGAGATGTTCTTCAAACGCTTCTGGAGCGAAGGGAAGCTCCCTATGTCACAGCCCCAGTGGTGCTTGGGAGGCTTAGAACTCTGCAGAAGTAGCAGAACCCAACATTTGTTTAGCATTGAATGAACTGCTGCCTCCCCATCTGACGGAGCGCTGCCTTGTACTTGTACACTGCTGCCTACTTGGTACTTATAGCCCCCATTGCCGTAGTATCCGAGTGCTCTACAGTCTTGGATGTATTTATTCTCACAGCACCTGGGAGATGGAGAAGTGCTGCTAGCCCCATTTTTCAGCAGGGGAATTCGGGTGCAGACCAACAAAGTCACTTGCCTAAGGTTACACAGGCAGCGTGCAGCTGAGCAGGGAATTGAACCAGCGACTCTCAAAACTAGGGCAACACCGTAACCAGGGCACCATTATTATTACTGGTATTCCTGCAGCACCTTGGAGTCCAGGACTCCACTGAGCTGGGTGCTGTACAACCACAGAACAAAACACCAATCCCTGCCCCCAAGAGCTCCCTTCCCTGTAAGCTAACAGCAAGCTTCTTCCTCACCTGCCCTTGTTGACCATCTCCTAGCTACTCAGGAAGGTGAAAGTTTGCTCTCCTACATATAAGCCTCTGGAAGCCATGCTAGTAATAGCAGTGTAAGCTCGAGCCTCCGGATTTTCAGAATGATAACCTAGGCAAATGGGTGAGTTGGATTAGCAGCTGCTCAATAAGGAGCTAAACAAGAAAAGCAGAGGGCTTGGCTACACTGGAGAGTTGCAGCGCTGGTGGTGGGTTTACAGTGCTGCAACTTAGTAACTGTCCACACCTGGAAGGCACATCCAGCGCTGCAACTCCCTGGCTGCAGCGCTGGCTGTACACCTGGTCTGCTTGGGGTGTTATGATTGCAGCACTGGTGATGCAGTGCTGCTCATCAAGTGTGGCCACCAAAAGCGCTGTTATTGACCTCCAGGGTATTAGGAGGTATCCCAGAATGCCTGCTCACAACAAACCGGAAGAATGGCTGAACTCTGAGCTTCCCCAAGCTGCTTATCAAAAAAACAAACACAGCTGCTGTTTGCTCCAGCGAGCAAGCGGAGGCAGGCAGGGGAATTGCTTTGGAAGGTACACAGCTGTTTGCTTGAAGACAGAAGTCACACGGCAGAGGGGGAGGGGGGAATCCGTGTTGAGCAGCTGCTTATGTGGCCTGAAGGCTATTTAGGAGTGCGTAATTTGCATTTAGTGAATAAGAGAGGGGTGGGGAAAGGGCTCAAAACTTTTAAATTGATTGCAGGTTGGTGATGTGTATGTTCTAGTCCTTAGAACTTGCAGCACGGAGCTGACAGATGCAAAAATCCACTCTCTCTCTCTCCCCCATGTTCCCCCTCACCCCCCTCTTTTGAAAAGCACGTTGCAGCCACTTGAACGCTGGGATAGCTGCCCACAATGCACCACTCCCAACAGCGCTGCAAATGCTGCAAATGTGGCCACCCTGCAGCGCTTTCCCTACACAGCTGTACGAAGACAGCTGTAACTCCCAGCGCTGTACAACTGTAAGTGTAGCCATACCCAGAGTTATAGATTAAGATGCAAGCAAAAAACACGTCTAAGCATAAAATAGCTTTGCAAATTACATGTGATTTTCTCCATATTACCTGCTACACAATAATGTTCAATTGTTTTGAACAGGAAATTTTAAATGAAAAATGTACTTTCTTGTGACCTTTAATTTTTTCCTTCCACTATGCTAATCACAGGGTGTGATGTTAAAGATAGAGAGTTGAAGATTGATATCATTCCCAATGACCTCCCACATCATAATGCAAAGAATCCCCGAACTGTTGGGTGTGCAAACGAGAAGCTGGCCAGCGCTGTGGAAGAAGTGAAGAAGGATGGAAGAACCTGTTTGGTAGTTGGCGGGGATCACAGGTGCTTTGTTATACTTATCTGTGTAAAAGCATGAGTGGCTTTCAGAACTGCACAAACAACCCAAATGAAGAGCCAGTTCATTTTTAGCTAAGTTCTTTCAGTTCAATTTCAAGACTAGCAGCTGTCTGTTAAATCTGATCAAAAGTCTTTCCCTATTCCAAAACCCCTTTTAAAAGGTTGGTAGAAGAAATAATTAGCCATTCAAACAAGCCAAGGCTGTTTCCTACACAGGAGTGTTTGCATTTAAAAAAAATATATGAGGAACCCTCATTCCCGCAGAGGTTAACCTTGGAGTTTTATGTAGATTTGGGTCCTGATCCTTAAACATTTATGCACACGCATAATTTTACGCAGTGCAAATAGTTCCAATAAGGGAGGGATGGGTAGTTAATGTGGCTGTTCACCAAAGTGCTGATCCAGCAAAGCACTCAAGCATGAACGTAGCTTTAAAGAATGTAAATAGGGTTGGGATTCCCTCAGAGATCTCTCTTCATTCAGCGTTACAAGAACTACAAATTTTGTCACTCAGGTATCATAATTTGGCATACAGCAATGCTGCGCTGAGTTGATCAGGGAACATCATAGCTCCAAAGTTATACAGAAACTATTTCTCTTTGTACACATTCACACATCTCATTACATTTACTAGACACTACATTTAGGATCAGATTGGTTAATCTGCAGGAACCGATCCCAGTAATACATGCTCTATCCATGTGCTGTCCATTTTAGACTTCCTCTTTACCTCATTCTCTACACTCCTAATTTACTTTGTCCCTTGTTATCTAGTTCATAGTAAATAGTTCCCTGGGTGTTCTCCCTCTTCCAAAGAATGAGGCTTCCACACAGGTGTTGATTACTTCAGGCCAGGTCTTAACAAGGAAGAGTCTCATTCAGTTCATTGGGAGTATTCAAACTGTACATCTTTAAGCACTTGTGTACTCCCAGCAAAGTGAAGAGGACAACTCACGTTTACACATGCTTGAGTGCTTTGCTGGATCAGGGCCCAAATTACCATTCTGGACCAGGGCACCTGTGCAGTATGTGAACTCGCTAGCCATTCTCCTGCCAATGTTCCAGTGTTTTGCCCTGTGCTTCTGGGAGAGTGTTGATCCCAAACTCAACTCCATAGTATGCAGAAAGCCAGCCACACCCTTTCCTTTTCTAGCCTTCCTGGCTTCTCCCCACACAGAAGAAATATAGCATTTCCAGTGCATGAGGAGCCTTCCTTGGCTGCATAGCAGGCTGCAGATTTTCATCCTCAGAGAATGTTTTGCCACAACAAATGCTTTTAGAAATAAGTTTAGTATGGTGCTGTGAGAAGAAAAATACGTTGTGTGATGTGCCATGTAATGTCTATGTTTACGCATAACTCTGTCTATTCAGCTTGGCAATTGGAAGCATATCTGGCCACGCAAAGACTGAACCTGATCTTGGTGTAATTTGGTTGATGCCCACGCTGATATTAACACTCCACTGACATCATTATCTGGGAACATGCATGGGCAGCCTGTGGCTTTCCTGCTAAAGGAACTGAAGGTAATACAATTGCCATCACTCTTTACATTGCAAGTATCTTGGAAACTCGTCCTAAACAGATGCGGGTTCTTGCTCATCCTCTGCTGCCCTTGATTACTACTGTAACATTTAGAATTAGTAAGGGAACCTGCCCATCTATTTCCTCATATTGGGACCCCTTCTCCCTCATGGATCACCCATGGCTCCTATGGGCAAGAAGCCTGGCAGTCCCTGCCCTGAACCCTTAGGATCAGCAAGCAAGGGGCTTCAAAGCTCTGCCCCTGGTTGGGAGTCATGGTAAAAGAGGACCCCCAAGGACCCAGTGTCCTATGGCTCTGATTTGGGTGCAAGGTTTGATTTTCAGTCTGCTTTCAATCCATCCAACCTTTCTACACTCACATTTTGGGCTTTTTAAGAAGTCAAACCTTATTCTCCCCATCCCACCCCACTTTGAGGAGGCGGCTGGTTGTTATGGGGGTAACGTAGTAAAAATAAAACTTCTTTTGATCCTCTGAGGTGTCTGGTGTTCCAGGATTCAAGTGGTTAAAGCCATGCCTGTCTGTTGAAAACATTGTGTATATTGGACTAAGAGATGTGGACAAAGCTGAACAGTGAGTCTAGTTCCTCTCTCAACAGTGCTCAAATGCCACACTTCCCTTGCCTAGCTGGATGTGTGGTGTTGCTGCAGACTGCAAAGTAGGTGCCTCCTTGATCAGTGTGAGGCTTTATGTGATGTGATTTGAAACAACTGGCTAGGCAGTAGCACTGCAGAAAATAATTGGAGAGAGGAGGAGGGGAAGTGGGATATAGTGGATCACAAATTGAATATGAGCCAATAATGTGATGCAGTTGTGGAAAGTCTAATATTCTGGGATATATTAACAGAGTGTTGTATGTAAGACATAGGAGGTAATTGTTCCGCTCTACCTGGCCCTGGTGAACCCTCAGCTGGAGTACTGTGTCCAATTCTGGGCACCACACTTTAGGAAAGATGTGGCTAAATCAGAGTGTGTCCAGAGGAGAGCAACAAAAATGAGAAAAAAAGTGTTAGAAAATCTGGCCTCCAAGGAAATGTTAAAATTAAATTGCGGGGGGGAATCTGAAAACGGTCTTCAAATATATTAATGGCTATTATAAAGAGGACGGTGGTCTACTGCTCTCCCTGTCCACTGAAGATAGAACAAGAAGTTATGGGCTTAATCTGAAACAAGGGAGATTTAGGTTAGATATTTGGAAAACTTTAACTATAAAGGATAGTTAAGGACTACAATAGGCTTCCAAGGGAGGTTGCAGAGTCTCTCTTTTAGGAAGTTTTAAAGAACAGATTAGACAAACACCTACCAGGGATGGTTCAGGTTTACTTGGTCCTGCCTCAGCCCTAGATTCTATGATTCTATGATAAGAGAAAATAAAGCAGAAAATAGGCCCACCTTCCCCAAAGACAGACAGCCAATGGACAAAATCTGCAATATATAAATCAAGAACTGCAGGAAGCAGATACTATCTTTAAATATCATCTCACCTCAAAAGATCAAGCTACATTCACCAGGAGTGATTTCCCTCCTCTCCTCTCATATCTGCTTCGTCCACTCACGTTCATGAGTGAAATGTTGGGGGGGAAATCCAGTGACTACGAAGATTTCCTCCCAAACTGCTCAATCCCTTTTTGCTGACTGAATGAAGCCTGCACCCGCAGCCATCAACACCTCTTCTCTACCTTTAGCTCTCTCCTCAAACCAGCTGCCTGCTCCTCTCCTGTGCTGAGGAGTCTCTCCAATTTCTTCAAAGAGAAAAGATGCAATCCAGCAAGAACTCCCACCTTCCTGCCCATCCTCTACTCTGTACATTTCAACTTTTTAACCTCAGTCTGTCTCTCACAGGTCTGTCTCCTCCTTGTCCTCTGCTGCCCAATTCATCCTCTCTACATCACCTGCTTAGCTTTCTCTGCTTTCCTTTGCCTCCTCTCTTATCCTCACCCACCCAACTGGTTCTTTCATCTTCAGTCATCTGTTTCTCCAATCAAAAACTATCTTCGATCAACTCCTGCCTGTCCAGCTATTGCTCCTATCCCTTCCTCTGTTTGCCTAAACCAGTACACGTATAAATATATACATTTTAAATCCAAATTTAAGAACTTAAATATTGATTTGTAGGCATCTAAATGGTGATTTAATGCATCCAAATTCCAAACTAAATACATATTTCAAATATAACCAATATAGATTAAGTGCCTATTTATGTGCTCAGGTACCCAAGTTCAAAAATTAAGCATTTCAATATAAGCAGAATACTTTATCTCCCACTCTTGCCTTTATAATTCATTCATCTGGTTGATAATTTGTAAGCAGAATTAAAATGTAAAATGTACTTAATATTTGTACTTAGTTCTCTGATGGAAGATAACATTTCAGAGATCAGTGCATTTACAAAATGCTGAAAAAACAATATACTTTTAGTTGCATTTATAAGCAGTGAATGTATCTGCCATGTCTCTTTCAGCTATTTTCTGAAATCTCTGGGTATTAAATACTATTCGATGACTGAAATAGATCAACTTGGGATTGGGAAGGTGATGGAAGAAGCACTTGATTATTTGCTGGCCAAGTAAGTAAAGAAACTATTTCATTTTTTAAAATACAGGATAAAAATTACACTGCAACCCATTCTCAAAAATGATCAGGTAAATCATCCCAGAATTTTGAGATCCCGGTCAGTCACTGGAGCGCTCCACGGATGCTGAATAGATACCTGCCAGCACAGTATAGCAAAATTGTTTTAGGATAGTGGAGAAGAGGCCCTCTATATGTAATAGGACTATGTGATTATGTTAAAGTTCAACAGATCTAAGAGAACACGGCATATTTTTCCAAATACTCATGCATGTAAATCAAGCCAAATTTATGTACTGACAATCTGAACACAAAGATTAGAGAAACAAAATTTCTCCCTTGAGAGTTTTACAGCTCTACTGTACATACTAGATACTTTATAGATAGGTTTAGTCACGGGTATTTTTAGTAAAAGTCATGGACAGGTCACAGGCAGTAAACAAAAATTCACAACCCTTGACCTGTCCATGACTTTTACTATATACCTCTGACTAAAACGGGGACGGGGGGGGGGAAAGAGGGGGCACTCAGGAGGGCAGCCTGGGGGACGCCGCAAGTGCTTGCAGGGCGAGTGGGGTTTGTGGCCTGTGGGGTTCCACAGGTGCTCAGGGTGGGGGAAGTCTCGGCCCGGGGGGTGCTGCGGGTGTGCGGGTTGGTCGGGCTGGGACAGGCTCCCTAACTAGTTCCCTGGGAAGTGGTGACCCCAACTCCTAGCTTCACATGCTGCCTCTCCTCTGCCCCAAGCCCCGGTACTGCAGCTCCCATTGGCTGGGAACCGTGGACTGTGGGGTGGTGCCTGCAGGCGGAGGCAGCACATGGGGCTGGAGCTGAGGGAGTGGAATTGCTGTCACCCTTCCAGGGAGCACCCCCCCAAGGTAAGCATTGCCTCACACCCCAAACCCTAGCCCTGAGCGCCCCCCGCCCCCCACCCCCAAACTCCTGCTTCTGGAGGACTGGGGGTCCAAGACTGCACCAGCACCGGCCACTGCAGAAGTCAGAAGTCACGGAATCCGTGACTTTCGTGACAAACAGGGAGCCAATTTAGAATCTGTTCGTTGCTTCACTGTGACGCCGTCCATGGTAGTATGCCATTCCATAACTTCTTTATGTGGCACAAATATTTTTTAAGTAGGACACAAGAAGTCTGAATCAGGGGGCTTAAGTTTTTCCATTGTTTCTGAAGAACATTTTCACAAGACCACTTTACAGCTTCTCTGAACGTGTTTAATTGTATTTTCTTGTTTTCCACCAATAAAGTAAGAAGAGACCAATTCACCTAAGTTTTGATGTTGATGGCCTGGATCCCTCTCTGACACCAGCTACAGGCACCCCAGTTCCTGGAGGAGTGACTTTGAGGGAGGGTATCTATGTAGCAGAACAACTTTATAAAACAGGTACAACAAACAGAATTGCTGAAGAGTAGAGCTCATGAAAATTGAAATTGGAAGGGACAGAGAAGTGAGTTAAATAGCAGGTTTTGCATACCGAGATGATCTGGAACCAAAGGTTCAAATCTCCTCAACATGTCCGCATCCTTCCTTCAGAGAGATAAACTACCATAGAGCTTACTCTCTGCGCCGGGTTTTTGGGAATGGCCTTTAACTGAGATCCTCCTATCTGCTCTCATAGCACATCTTGCATAAATAGGGATTTACTACTGTCCAGAGGCTACATTTCCCATGCTGTTCCTACTTTGTAGCACTCTGGGATCTGCATAGCTGTTGCACTCCCACCACAGCTACCTGTGTTTTAGTGGCATTTAGTTTGTGAAGTGCTTTGTCAATTCACTGGAACGCAAGTGTTTGATAAAATGTAAAAACAGATACAAAGAAAGTTAGATGTCACCTGCAACTTTGTAGTATGGGAGCCCCAACAGCATAGAGCTGATGTAGCTGGATCCTACACCCCTTGGTCTAGACGACATATTGGGGGTGGGACTGAATGGGTCCTGGGCAAGGAGGGGGAAGTAGCCAGAGCATTCTGCACTTTGGCTGTGCCTCAGGTAGTGTATGGACCCTTGGGGACAAAGCTAGCTGGTTCAAATTAGAGTAGCCCCCGAACGATGACTGAGGCTGAGGATTAGAGTCCTAACTAGCTCTCTGATACCAGCTCCTTGTTGTAGTGTCCAGCAGAAGATGAGCACAGTAGAACATCTGACTCTATCTTCATCCTACGCTGGGAAAAGGCACACTACTGGTTGAGTCTTCTTATACTAGCCTTTTTTAATGTTGTTAAAGAACAAAGGCAAAACCTAACGGGGGAAAATACATCCTGCCTTGGAACCTCTGTGGTAGTGAGTTTGGAATTTCTTGACCTGAAAAGAAAATTATGTATCAATTGAAAGTTTTCTCAGTATAACTATCATTTGTTATTGCAGGGTTGCTATCAGCAGTAGATATAGTGGAGATCAATCCGCGTCTTGGGAAGACACAAGAAGGCGTTGACTCAACAGTCAACACAGCTATTTCAATTATCTTGTCCTGTTTTGGTAAAGCACGTGAAGGTTCTCATAGTTGCAGTTGCTGAATATCCCAGCCACAAAAATCCATTTGAACATATACAATTATGTTCCAAGAAGTTTTTTAATCCTAAAGTATAACAACATTTTGTTAATGCCAATTGCTTACTGAATGACTTTGGTAACCTCAAGCACAAAAATACGTTTTTCATCAAAGCTCAGAAACTAATGAGACAGTAATTGTCACTTGTGTTAATGGAGGCTGCTGAAGTATTACCATAATTTTATTACCACCATTGCATTAAATCACATTATACTACGATTTACTGATCTTGTTGTCATTGCGTTCTATGAAGTTCTTGGAAAAAGAAAGTGGACATTTTTCTTATGCACTAAACTAAGTTTTCTGGAAGAAAATGCAAACTGTTAGTACTAGATAATCCTTCAACAAATTTCTACATGCAAAAACAACCCCCTATGTAGTAAGTAACTTTACTTTAGCTCATTTTCTGCATTACTAAAACTTGAGTCAACACATTCAACATGTTATCTTACAAATTAAAAAGAAATTGACATTTTAAAATACCAAGTAACTGCATCTGGGAAGTAGTTTTATAATGGGTATGTATGTTTCATTATAAATGAAATATCAATTAACATTATATTGAAATTTTGCAGACAGACTAATATGCATATGTGCTCTAGGCATTATTTTGGGGATGTTCTATTGTCTGTGTTTTATAAGAGGTCAGGATAGATGATCACAATGGTCTTTTCTGGCCTTGGAATCAATAGCTCTATGAAACCATGGAATGAGAATGTACCATATAAGTTCCCTCTAGCGGCTAATAACTAAACTGAAGCTTTTTCAAAGACTGATTTCAGTTAAGTCAGATAACTTTGGCATTACAGACAGTTGTTCAAGTCTTACTAGAGGAGTTTCCTCTGATCAAATACATTTATATACAAAAATACCTAGGGTGACCATATTTCCCTAAGGAAAAACAGAACACTGTGTAGGGTAGCCTGAGCCCTTCCCCCCACCCCACACCTCTTACAGGGGGCTGGCATCACTGCTCACCCATTCCTCCGCACCCCACTTTTCTGATAAAAGTGGGCATTTGTCCCATTTGCTCTTGAGAATTGATCAAGTTGATAAGAGCAAACAGAACACGTGCCCACTTTTACCAAAAAAAGTCAGGACAGCTGGGACAGGACTTAAAAAAGGGACTGTCCTGGCCAAAAGAGGACATATAGTCAGTCTAAAAATATCAGATAGATAAATGGTCAGCCCCGTGGATGCCTCTGCATTCTCCATGCTGCCTCCTACACAGAGAACAATCTCTCAATTCTTATACAGCAGGCCCTTCTTTCACCTCCTGCAAATCTGATTATTCAAACCTGCTGTGTTTGCCACAAACATTAACCCATGCTGCCATTGCCTGGGCAGCTGAGGGTCTCACTTTCAGCTTTAAAAACTGCAATCAGCCACCCAAATGTAGGACTGAAATTGTTCACCAACTATGCTTCGCTGTGATAGTCATTTAAAGCATGAGCAAAAAAGCGCATCTTCTAACATAGAGCATTCAGTCCAAAGTAGGCAACATTAGGCAAACAATCATTTCTTTTTAGACCACTGATGGTTAAGATAAGAGATTAAAGGACTCTCACATCAGACAATGCTGGTGTCTGTTTCTCTTGGTAAGGTACCTCATTCCAACTGTCTAGGGCAGCAGTTCTCAATCCACAGCCCACAGGCCGCATGTGGCCCAATGAGCTCACAGCTGCAGCCCAGCTCAGTTGTGCCACCTACATGCCCGGAGTCTGCCAGGTTCAGAGCTGTCCGGCATGAAGGGGTCTGGCTGGGCTGCCCCACCACCCATGTGGCGGGGATGGGGTTGGGGCTTTTGGCTTGCACTGCATAGCGGGAATCTGGGGTCAGGGGCTCCAGCAGGCCCTCCAGAGTTGAGGCCTGGGGCAGCCATCCAGCCCCTCAAGCTCTGGGGTCCGGGGCAGCCACGCAGCAGGTGTCTGGGGTTGGGGCAGCTGGCCAGCCTTGCAAGCTGCAGGGTCTGGATCCAGGTCAGCTAGCTGGCCCCACAAGCTCTGGAGTCCGGGTCCAGGGAAGCCCACCCACCTGCCCTGTGTGCTCCAGGGCAGCCGGACGGTCCCTTGGGGTCCAGGGCTGCTGGTTGGACTGGCAGGGTTCGGAATCTGGGCAGCCAGCTAGCCCCGTGAGCTCCAGGATCTTACTGAAATTGCAGGAGGAAGGCAGGCAGGCAGAAGCCCATCCACATCTAAAGGCCCCTCCCCCAGCCTTGCAGAAGGAGCCACTGGACCCGGGATCCAACTGAAGGCGAGGTACAACTAAAGAAGAACAGGGCAGGGAGTGGGGGTCATAGGTTCATACTAGGGATCTGGATGGAGAAACTAAGCAGAGAAACCCAGATAGCCGCACAGCTCCTCAAAGTTGTCTAGGAAGCCAGCAGACGCTGCCCACAGGAACTCTGCCAGGATATGTGAGAGAAAGGAGGAATGGAAATAGGCGCCACAGTCACAGGGCACCTTCTCATCCAGCATCCTCCTCCTGCTATTGTATATATGGCCACTTTGGAGCTTGCCAGTTCTCTTTCAAGCCGTGCCAAAGGAACAACTCTACAAGGCAGGAGGAGGTTGACTAGGAGGTCTTGCAACTTCATGGGGCCATGGTCAGAGTGTGTGTATCTGAAAAGGTGTGGGGAGAAGTGCAGCCGGAAGCTGAACAGGAGGTGCTGGAGGAGCTGGAATAGGGGCTGCAACCTAGCGCATTCAAGACAGACATGCGTCAGGGTCTCCCTCACACAGCAAAAGAGCAGGCATCGGGGGTGGGGGTGAATCACGCAGGTACATGCCCGTGCTTATGGTTCTATTGAGGAACCACCAAGCAAAATCCCGGGTGGGCCATGGGACTAGGGTGAAATATAGGCTGATCCACTGGGTTCCTCACCCTCTACAGGTGGTAGAAAGTCCTGCCTCTTGGTATTGTGCCAGAACACAACGGTGAAGAAGTGAAATGTGTGGAGAATGAAATGTGTAATGCTGTTCCCTTGGTATGGTTCAAAAGGTTTCCAGGGTGGGCAGCTTGCCGGAACAGCGGGGCCCAGGGCAGCTGTGTGGCGAGATCCAGGATAGCCAGCTGTCCCTATGGGGCCCAGGGCAGACAGTTGGGTGGCCCGCCCAGCAAGGGATGGGGTTATGGCTGCCGCTGCCTTGTGGGCCACAGGGGCCAGATAGCAATGCGCAAACGGTGGTCTAGGGTGACAATCTCGGAAGCCTGCTAATGAGCTTTGCACACACATCAAAAGGAGACTATATCCCAACATGTTTATGTATTTTAAAAATACTCAAACCTATTGGACAGTAATTCTACCACCTAGCTAAAGACAGAATGACTTAGGAGACTGTTAATGGGACAGAGAGCCTTTCAGCTTTATGTGACAGGTTCAAACCCAGGCTGGTAGTGGCCAAACATTATCTTTTGATGGCCTAAGTCCAATTTCACATTTTGTCAGATATCCACAGGCCAGGAACTGAAGGTGCTTAGACACTGAGCTACTGAACCCATTTAAGTACACAGGTAGACCCTAGATGGATGGAGAGGGCTAATTTACATTGTTGCAGCTTGCTTAGTGAAGAAACAAAAGATTTCAGGCTCCAGTTTTAAAGGGTGAGAAAAACCTCACAGGTTTTAGGGTTACCAATAGCTCTAAACATTTGCTCCTAAAGGCAAGAGGCTAAATTCTCTCTTATTCTCCATGCAAGACCAATGACCGTAAATAGGTGCTACAAAGAACTGCAGATGTATATTCTTGTCCCAGGACAACCCCAAGAATTATTTCTATGTAGTACAGGACTATTCTGTAGTGTGCGGGCACATAGTAGTTGCTATTGTTCTGTGAGAGGGCACACACGTACCAATAATGAAGCTTGATACTTATACAGCATTTTTCATTCATACATCTTAGTCCTGTTTAGAAAGGTGAGCAAATATCATCTCAGTTTTACAGAGGAGTAAATTGAAATAGAGAGAGGAAAGTGATTTGACCAAAGTGATATAGCAGACCTGAGAACAGAACTCAGCCCTTCTGCGTCCCAACCCTATCAATTGACCCTTTGGCTCTGCCCCAGAATAACTTCTGGAGAGGCCTCTGGAGAAGCAGACTAAACTTCCAAGATGCGTACTGGATTCATGGAGAGCACCTAGGTGCAGTGTGTTACCAAATCCAGTCTTGCAGACACGAGAATCACTTAACTCAACTCTGGAATGGGGCAAGACAGCTTTTCAAGCAGCATGCAGAAGTAACACTGTTCCTCTTCTAAATTGTTGTGAAGTTGTATCCCTTATGCAACCTGTAAGATTAATATAGGTAATATAATTACTCACACTGGACCACTTGTTAGGGGTATGAATGATTTAAAAGATAGAAGGCACTATATGTCAAGATGCTAACACTATTCATAGATTCACAGATTCTAGGACTTGAAAGGACCTCCAGAGGTCATCCAGTCCAGTCCGCTGCCCTCATGGCAGGACCAAATACTGTCTAGACCATCCCTGATAGACATTTATCTAACCTACTCTTAAATATCTCCAGAGATGGAGATTCCACAACCTCCCTAGGCAATTTATTCTAGTGTTTAACCACTCTGACAGTTAGGAACTTTTTCCTAATGTCCAACCTAAATCTCCCTTGCTGCAGTTTAAGCCCATTGCTTCTTGTTCTATCCTTAGAGGCTAAGGTGAACAAGTTTTCTCCCTTCTCCTGATGACAACCTTTTAGATACCTGAAAACTGCTATCATGTCCCCTCTCAGTCTTCTCTTTTCCAAACTAAACAAACCCTAATCTTTCAGTCTTCCTTCGTAGGTCATGTTCTCAAGACCTTTAATCATTCTTGCTGCTCTTCTCTGGACCATCTCCAATTTCTTCACATCTTTCTTGAAATGCGGTGCCCAGAACTGGACACAATACTCCAGCTGAGGCCTAACCAGTGCAGAGTAGAGCAGAAGAATGACTTCTCGTGTCTTGCTCATAACATACCTGTTAATGCATCTCAGAATCACGTTTGCTTTTTTCGTAACAGCATCACATTGTTGACTCATATTTAGCTTGTGGTCCACTATAACCCCTAGATCTCTTTCTGCCATACTCCTTCCTAGACAGTCTCTTCCCATTTTGCATGTGTGAAACTGATTTTTCCTTCCTAAGTGGAGCACTTTGCATTTGTGTCTGTTAAACTTCATCCTGTTTGCCTCAGATCATTTCTCCAATTTGTCCAGATCATTTTGAATTATGACCCTGTCCTCCAAAGCAGTTGCAATCCTTCCCAGTTTGGCATCATCTGCAAACTTAATAAGTGGACTTTCTATGCCAATATTTAAGTCGCTGATGAATATATTGAACAGAGCCGGTCCCAAAACAGACCCCTGCGGAATCTCACTTGTTATACCTTTCCAGCAGGATTGGGAACCATTACTAACTACTCTTTGAGTACGGTTATCCAGCCAGTTATGCACCCACCTTATAGTAGCCCCATCTAAATTGTATTTGCCTAGTTTATCAATAAGAATATCATGCGAGACCTTATCAAATGCCTTACTAAAGTCTAGGTATACCACATCCACCGCTTCTCCATCATCCACAAGACTCGTTATCCTATCAAAGAAAGCTATCAGATTGGTTTGACACTGTCATGGTATAATTCCCCACTCTGAACCTTAGCGTCCAAAAGATGGGGTACCAGCATGAATTCCTCTAAGCTCAATTACCAGCTTAGTACTTGTAGCGCTGCCACCAACCAGGAATTCCAGTGCCTGGTACACTCTGGTCCCCCCAAAACTTTGCCTGGGGACCCCCAAGACCCAGTCCCTCAGGATCTTAACACAAGGAAAGTAAACCCTTTCCCTCACCGTTGCCTTTCCCAGGCTTCCCCTCCCTGGGTTACCCTGGAAGATCACTGTGATTCAAACTCCTTGAATCTTAAAACAGAGAGGAAAATGCACCTTTCCCCCTCCTTCTCTCTCCCCCTCCCAGACTCTCCCTGAGAGAGAAAGTAATCCTAACACAGAGAGAAATTAATCTCTCTCTCCCCCTTCCCTCCTTTCTCCCCACCAATTCCCTGGTGAATCCAGACCCCGTCCCCTGGGATATCACACCAGAATAAAAAAAAAACAATTAGGTTCTTAAAACAAGAAAAGCTTTTAATTAAAGAAAGAAAAAACAGTAACAATTATCTTTGTAAATTTAAAATGGAATAGGTACAGGGTCTTTCAGCTACAGACACTGGGAATACCCTCCCAGCCTAAGTATACAAGTACAAATTAAAATCCTTTCAGCAAAATACACATTTGAACTCCTCCTAACCAAATACACATAAACAAACATAAGCCTGACTTGCCTTATCACCTAGTACTTACTATTTTGAATCTATAAGAACCTGTATCAGGGAGATTGGAGAGAAACCTGGTTGCACATCTGGTCACTCTCAGAACCCAGAGAGAACCACCACCAAAAACAGCACACACAAAAACTTCCCTTCCTCAAGATTTGAAAGTATCCTGTCCCCTGATTGGTCCTCTGGTCAGGTGACAGCCAGCCTCACTGAACGTGTTAACCCTTTACAGGCAAAAGAGACATGACGTACTCCTGTTCTATTAACCCTTAAATATCTGTTTATGACAGACACGATTTGCTCTTTACAAATCCATACTGGCTATTCCCTATCGCCTTACCACCTTCCAAGTGTTTGCAGATGATTTCCTTAATTACTTGCTCCATTATCTATGCTAGGTGTTGACTACACAGACTGATATGAAGAATTCTTTCTACAGAATAAATACTATTTTTATAGCACCAGGGCTTTTAGCAGGAGGTGCTCATGAGGCCTAACCTTACTAAACCTGTCAGTTCTGTGGAGATCATCGTCTGAGATGGTATCGTTGTAGAACTGAAGATTTAGGACACAGGAGTTAGTTAGAACATCTAAATCTATTTTTAAACTGAAGAGCATGGCAAATAAATAATAAGGCATAAGATGGCAAACAGTATTACCATAAACTTCAAGAGTTTTTTTTAATTAAAAAATTCTTTAAAGATGTCAAATATGATCAATATTTCACAAGTCGTAACTGAGACTATTTTCACTTTTGTTATCCAGTCATACTTCGTAAACAACTGACAGTACAAATACACAAATAACGTTTGAAGAATTAAAGTAGTGGATTACACAAACCTAAAATAAAGCTTAGATATGATAAAAATCCATCCGTTACTGACTAGTAAAAATTACACCATTTCCCAACTAAGGAAGATAAATATCAACTAGCAAATCTTAATTGAATCCACAGATTTTAAACACAGTTCCATTTTAGATGGTCTTTGGCTAATAATCTAGCAGTCTGTTAGTTCATGCCAAATCAAAGCCACTGCTCATCTATTTACTTTAATGAAGACATCAGTAAATTCCCTACTTTACAAGAGTCATCCACAGTCTCTAAAGAGACTAAGGCCAGGTCTACATTACAAACTTACATTGGTGTAACTACATTGCTCAAGGGCATGAAAAATCCACCCCCCTTGAGTAACGTAGTCATACCAACCTAACCTCCAGTGTATACAGTGCTGGCAACGGGGGGTGGCTTCTCCTGTTGACATAACTACCACCTCTCATGGAGGTGAATTAGCTAAGCCGACACAAGATGCTCTCCTGTCGGTGCAGCAGTGTCTTCACTAAAGTACTGCAGCTATGCTGCTGCAGTGCTCTATGTGCAGACAAGCCCTAACTCCCCAACTGAAGAAAGCATTTAAATACATCCTTAAATTTAATCAGATATGCAAGTCCCATTGACTTACATCACTGGAACTTAAGCATGTAGCTAAGCACCCTTCTTGTGGGACTAAGCTTGTTCATATAATCAAAAATCAAGAACATTAATTCTCCCCACTCAATCTCTTCATGAGTAGGAGGTCAACTAAAAGGGCTTTGTGCATGCAAGATCTGACTGTGCTGCCTCTACTCATGTTGGATGGTACCTTATTACACGGGTAGCCCCACTGACTTAAAAAAGGCAGTACTCAAGAGGAGTGAGGTTATCAATATCTGTGTCCTAGTGATGAAGTAGATAGTACTGGTGAATTACAATTGAAGTGACCATCTTTATGTTTAGTCCATGGATTAATATTCGATCCCAGGGTTTGAAGAGAGAATCTGCCTGACATTTAGGATTAACGTTTTCATTTAAAAGAAAACTAGGTTTTTACATACCACCATGCTAGGCACCTCTGAAAAAAGCTCATATAGACAGATAGAAAGAAGGAAAACTATGATGGCTTGAAGAGGGATACGGAGCTTCTTTACAAAGTAGTCATCTTCTCATACATCCACAAATGCCACTGCTTGCAGCATACCTTTGACCAGTTCAACACACACCTTATCTAGTCTCTGATACAAATAGACAGGAAGAGTGGGGTGCAGGTGAGGCAAAAACTGATTCACCACACAAATGAAAATGAAGCAGCAGGCTGGAGATGGTTCTCTTCACTTGTTACACAATGTCACCAAGTTCAGGCCAAAGAAAAGAGTCTTTACATAGACACCGGTGTGATGTCCTGTTCTATTGTGTTACTGGCTAAGCAACATTAACAGGCACTTGGCTAGGCTGTGGTGCTGGAGACCCGCTGTTGATGGATTGCTGAGGAATAGCAGCTGGTTCCATTTTGCTGATATGTGTTATGAAACGTAGACGGAGTTTCAAAGACGGCCTTAAATTGCAAATAATTTTCTCTACCTATAAAAAACAAAAAAAAAGACCCCTCAGGATATATGTACACTGTGGCTGGGAGTATGCTCCCCAGTGCAGGCAAAAGGACATGCACCAGCTCTTCTTAAGCTAATGTGCTAAACACAGCAACATAGCTGGGGGATAGCAAGAGCAGCGGCTTGGGCTAGCCACTCAAGCACATTCTCGGGGGGCTGGGCAGGTTTGTGCTCAGGCAACTCACCTGAGCAGCCACTTGTGCTATCCTGGCTACACTGGTTGCCCATCCATCTTCCCACACTGGGAAGTATGTTCCCAGCTGCCATTTAGATGTGTCCACAAAAGTATTATCAAAACAAAGTAATTTGACACATTTTAATGCAAGAGAAGAATGATACCCTAGAACAGTACGCAAGATGGATTTATTGTAAACGCAACCTAAATGAATCCCTGAATCTTGTCTGTTCTCATCTCAAAACCTCCTCTGTCTAGGACTCAAGCAAAGCCGTGCAAAATGCATTCAGGAAACATAACACGTATCTGGACTTTGCACGTTGTTACAAAATAGAAACCTGGATCAGGTTTCAGCAAAAGATTCAATAAAGTTCAAGAAACCTTTTGGTGAACATGGGATGATTTATGCTTTTGCAAAAAAACCAGATGAAATTTGGTTATTTAATTTGAACCAAAGCTCAAAGTTAAACTCAGAAGGTGTAGATTGAAATAGCACAAAAATCTAAACATAAATGCTTATGATGTTTATATAGCAGCACTCCTGTTGCCATCTCAAAGAAAATCAAACTCTAGTCACAATTTCCCTGCGATCTGAAATTTGTCTCCAAATCTGGCATATAGCTTTTAACTACGAAAAACTGTGCCGGTAATCGATTGGGATCGTACATAGACTGATCAGCTCTGAAGGGTTTTGTGATCCTTTTACATTTAAGATCATACACAAAAAGAGATCATGGTACAAATTGTTATATTAAATGTAACCTTGCTTTTAGCTTCAAGGTATATTGTTCGCTTACTTGATCTTTCACACTGTCCCCAGTAAACATGTACTTCATATGATATAAGAAATCACATATGGGATCCATGTAGTTCAGATGTGTACTGCATTGGTCCACATCCAGAAGCATTTCATAAAACGCCACCCCAATCTGTTTTCATACATAAAAAACACATGAAAACAAAAAGTTTAACACATTTGCTGTCTGGATTTACATGCTATATTTTTAAGTTTACTTTTTTGTGAAGGAGAAATACATTATGTGCATCTTCTACTTATCTGATCTTCCTGTTAAATGTTTTCTTTCTTGTGAAACTCTAAGGTTATGTCTACAGTATGAACCAACAATGTGATTCTCCTGCTCATGTACATATGCTCACGCAAGCTCTCATTGAGCTAACACGAGTACAAAGAGCAGCGTGGCCATGGTAGCACAGGAAGCAGCAGTAGAGGCACGGTTGTGTCGAATACATATCGACCCGTTTCAGGTGGGTTTGTACTAGGCCCGGCCTACGTGGTCCCACCTGTGGTATCACAGCTGCACTACTATTTGTACTCGTACTAGCTCGATGAGAGCCAGCACGAGTATGCGTACATGAGCAAGGGAATCACCTCCCAGCTCATAGCATACGTGTAGCCTATCTAGCCCCAAGGTCCCTCACTTTGGAAATTAAAATAATTTAATAACCTTCCAAAAATCTGAATTATGGTCATTTTATTTATGTAGTTTGATACTTAATGCTTTTAATCAATCAGCTTTTTACTAGGTTGAGTCAGCAAACTATTCCTCTTCAGCAAAGTACTAAGCACAAACTTAAGTCTCATTGACTGAAACAGACTTTAAGCATGTGTTTATGGGATTTGCTGGACTCCTAGTGAGAGTGCTACACCAATACAGAATAAGATTTTAAAGTCTCCTATTAGTTTATGGGCATAAACTAATGCTAATTAATGTACAGTGGAACCTAAAGTTGGGCAAACTATGGGTTGGTTTGTTTGTTTAATATATTCTTTTAACTGTTTATGAATTCTCCATGAACAGATTATGATTTGAAAGAATGTTTGTTTGTATTTAATAAACAAATGTTTTGTGCAAACATGTTTCAGCCTAGGGGTATTTAACATTTGATCTCTACGATTAGTCACCTAAGCCAAGAGGTATTTGTTCCCTATTTGAGAGGCAGAGGATAAAGTGAATATGTCATCAGGACTTTGATTCTCTCAGGAACAAAGTGAGAATTTTATGGAGAAGTAATGAGGTGGTCAGTGGACTAAAGCGAATAAGAAATTTGAAGTCTTTTCCCTTTACTTTTCTAGAAGAGCATTATATTCTTGCGCTGCAGGTGGAATACAGATATAAAAAAATCTATTTTCTTCCTGAGGGAAGAGAGAAACAAGCCACTGGAGGCAATATTTAGTGGCTGTTTACAGTATACAGGACTCAGAAGTGTGCTAGGCACTTTATAGAAATGTATAAAAAGATGCTCTTTTCTGCCCTGAATAGTTTATTTTTCTTCTTTTTTATTCTTCAATCTTTTTGCTGTAAGGTTTAGGAAATCAGTGCTAGCATATGATGGAACTTGTTGCAGTGTTGTCTTTCTATTGTGACATGTGTTATTATTTAAAGAAACGTTAAGGGCTGCCTGAAACACAGAATATGCATTTTTTGTGGTTTTGTAAGTCTAAAGAAATAAAATTAAACCCAAGAGTCAGCATAAGGTAATAGGTGACGGTGATAAAGATCTTAAGATCCACAGCACAGATCTCTACCAGTTGAGATAACAGAATAAGGTAGCCACAGTCAGTTGCTAGCCTTATGTAGACCAGCCACTAGAGGGAGATAAGATACACACTATTACCTGACAACAGAGGAATGTAAAGACTCAGGATTCCTGAGTTAAATTTCAAATTCTGGAGAGGAGTATTCTCTAGCAGTTAAAGACCTCTCTCCTCCTGTGTCCCCAGGCTGTTTGGCCCACCTCTGTTCCTATTCATTCCCCTGTTTGTGTCTATATACTCCGCCCTCACTCTTTTCTCCTCCTTCCGCATTGCTGCTATTCACCTCACCAGCTCCTGTCACCAAGCCCTGGCTCCTATCTTCTTCTGCTGTCCTCCTCATCCTCTGAGGGCTTGTCTACATCAGAAAGTTGCAGCGCTGGTGAGGGAGTTACAGCGCTGCAACTTAGGAGGTGTACACATCTGCAGGGCACCACCAGCGCTGCAACTCCCTGTTTGCAGCGCTGGCCGTACTCCCGTTTTGTCTCGGGTGTAGAGGATCCAGCGCTGGTGATCCAGCGCTGGTAATGAAGTATAGACACTTACCAGCGCTTTTCTTGACCTCCGTGGAATAAGCAGGTATCCCAGCATACCTGAGGAAGCCTCTGGTAATCAAGCTGGTCTCCTTCCCCAGTTTGCTCTCGCGTTCCCCGAACCCCGAGCAAGCAGGTCTCCTTCCCTGCGGTTTGCAGCGTGGTTCGGGGAACGTGAGAGCAAACCGCGGCGAAGCTGGTCTCCTTTCACGGTTTGCTCTCTCGTTCCCCGAACCCCCGAGCAAGCAGGTCTCCTTCCCTGCGGTTTGCAGGGTGGTTCGGGGAACGCGAGAGCAAACCGCGGCGAAGCTGGTCTCCTTTCCCGGTTTGCTCTCTCGTTCCCCGAACCCCCGAGCAAGCAGGTCTCCTTCCCTGCGGTTTGCAGGGTGGTTCGGGGAACGTGAGAGCAAACCGCGACGAAGCTGGTCTCCTTTCCCGGTTTGCTCTCTCGTTCCCCGAACCCCCGAGCAAGCAGGTCTCCTTCCCTGCGGTTTGCAGGGTGGTTCGGGGAACGCAAGAGCAAACCGCGGCGAAGCTGGTCTCCTTTCCCGGTTTGCTCTCTCGTTCCCCGAACCCCCGAGCAAGCAGGTCTCCTTCCCTGCGGTTTGCAGGGTGGTTCGGGGAACGCGAGAGCAAACCGCAGCGAAGCTGGTCTCCTTTCCCGGTTTGCTCTCTCGTTCCCCGAACCCCCGAGCAAGCAGGTCTCCTTCCCTGCGGTTTGCAGGGGGGTTCGGGGAACGCGAGAGCAAACCGCGGCGAAGCTGGTCTCCTTTCCCGGTTTGCTCTCGCGTTCCCCGAACCCCCCTTGAAGCCGCCCAACAGCGCTGCAGTGTGGCCACATCTAACACCACTTGCAGCGCTGGTTGCTGTAAGTGTGGCCAATCTGCAGCGCTGGCCCTATACAGCTGTACTAATACAGCTGTAACAACCAGCGCTGCAAAATTTTAGATGTAGACATGGCCTGAGTCTTGCAATTCCCTATCTCTCTCTTTCTCTCTGCCCTACCCCTCCTGCAATCCAGTCAGGGTAGATCTTCCTAATTCTCCATGCTGCTGGGGTACCACCAAAGGGAGCACTGAGAATCTTCAGAGAATTTAGCTGCTACACCAGGGGCGGGCAAACTTTTTGGCCTGAGGGCCGCATCAGGTTTTGGAAATTGTATGGAGGGCCAGCTAGGGAAGGGAGTCGTGGCCCGGCCCCCACCTCCTATCGGGGCAGCTCCAGGCCCCAGCACACCAAGCGCGTGCTTTGGGCGGCATGCTGTGGGGGTTGCTCTGCTGGTCGCCGGGAGGGCAGCAGGCAGGGTGCCTTCGGCGGCATGCCTGTGGAGGGTCTGCTGGTCAACCGGAGCCGCGAGACCGGCGAATGGTAGAGCGCCCCCCACAGCATGCCGCCATGCTTGGGCTGGCGAAATGTCTAGAGCTGCCCCTGCCTCCTATCCACCCCTCCCCCTCAGGACTCCTGACCTATCCAACCCTCCCTTTCCTTCCTGACTGCCCCTCTGGGACTCCTGCCCCATCCACCGCTCTGCTGCCTGTCCCCTGACCACCTCCGGAACCCCCACCCTTGACTGCCCCCCACCACCCCATCAACCCCTCCTCTCATTCCTGATGGCCCCCCGGGACCCCTGTCCCATCCATCCACTCCCTCCTTCCTGACTGCCCCACCCTGGAACACCTGCCCCCATTCAACCCTGTTCCCTGCGCTCTGACTGCTCTGACTCCATCCACAACCCCGCCCCCCTGACCACCACTCTCAACTCCCCTACCCTCTATCCAACCCCTCCTGCTTCCTGCTCTCTTACCGCGCTGCCTGGAGCACTGGTGGCTGGCGACACTACAGCTGTGCTGCCTGGCTGGAGCCAGGCCACGCTACCACCACCGCGCAGCACAGAACACTGCACCATGCTGCCCCAGGAGCTCCCGACCCGCCGCTCAGAGCATTGTGCCAGTGGCGGGGTGCATTGAGGCTCCGGGAGAGGGGAGAACAGCAGGGGAGGGGCTGGAGGTAGCCTAACGGCCCAGGAGCTCAGGGGCCGGAGAGGAGGGGCCAGCAGGCCACCATAGTTTGCCCACCTCTGTGCTACCTGCTAATAAGTCTCTACTCAGCATGTCAAAATAGTGACCTTTCAGGGGCTTATAACTTGGCCAAATTTGGGAAAATTTCACATGGATGGCAAGATGCATCCATGACTCTTAGGTGACTCCCCTGCCAAATTTCAAGCATTTACTCCAAAACATGAAAGTAATGAAACAATGGCAAGATTTATACATTTTTTAAAAATAGACATGGGTACAGTGGAACCATTTTAAGTAAAACTTTACAAAAATATTCAACCTGAGGCAGATACCCATCACCAAAAATTTTTACTTGAAAAGCTGAAGTTTGGGCAAGTTGTACACACCTGAAAAAGGGTCTTATAATTTGATCCCTACCATATCCATGGCCACGAAAAATGCAACACGGATCATGAAATCCAGTCTCCCTCTGGGAAATCTGGTCTTTTTGTGTGCTTTTAACCTCTACTATACCGATTTCACAGGGGGTCCTCACCAAAAGGGGAGTTACAGGGAGGTCAAAAGGTTATTTTAGAGGGGTCATGGTATTGCCACCCTTACTTCTGCTCTGCCTTCAGAGCTGGGTGGCTGCAGAGTGGCGGCTGTTTTCTGGATGCCCAGCTCTAAAGGCAGCACCCCACCAACGCAGCGCAGAAGTACAGGTGGCAATACCATATCATGCTACCCTTACTTCTGTGCTTCTGCCTTCAGAGCTGGGCCCCCGAAGCGTGGTGGCTGCTGACTGAGGACTCAGCTCTGCAGGCAGCAGCCTAGAAATAAGGGAGGCAACACCGCAACATGCCACCCTTCCTTCTGTGCTGCTGCTGGCAGTGACACTGCCTTCAGAGCTGGGCTCCCAGCCAGCAGCCACCACTCTCCAGCTGCCCAGCTCTGAAGGCTGCACCACCATCAGCAGCAGTGTAGAAGTAAGGGAAGAAGTACCGCAAGCCCCCCTACAATAACTCTGCACCCCTCTCCCTCCGCCAACAACTCCTTTTTGGGCCACGATCCCTACAATTACAACACTGTGAAATTTCAGATTTAAACAGCTGAAATCATGACATTTATGATTTTTAAAATCCTATGATCGTGAAATTGACCAAAATGGACCATGAATTTGGTAGGGCCTTACCAAAGGAGAGCATTGGGCAACCTTAACTAAAGGCTTAACTAGCGCAACCAGTCCTGTCTACAATGTATTATGCATACACTGCACAAGTGATAAGGTGTGTGTATATATTTGACCTTAATTACTTTAAATGCTAAGTTCATTGTATATTAAAAAGTAATAAATTTTCAATAAGCTGGTGGGTTCGCTCCCTTCAAGTAGCAAGCTCCATGAAAGCACAGGGTTCTGTTCACACAGAGCTCATTGCAGGACTGAGGCTCTAATTTCAAAGATTTCCCCCTGCTTTTGAGTTTCAAAGACCAGACAGAATTAGACTATAAAAGCCAGGACAAGAGCTATATTTTACCTCTATCATACATCGTGTCCTCTCTTGCTGAAACCGTTGTAGAAAAGGACCAACAAGGTGGTAAACATAAAGTAACTGGAATTCTGTCTTCACTATGGGTATCAAGACTTCAGTGAGGAATCTGCAGTATTTTAAACAGGACACATCACTATTTTGTACATTTATCTTATGTTAAAAGTAGTCATGCCACCAAAATCAACACCATTTTTCAACATTCAATATGATCGTCACTCATTAGGCTCAGACATTCATGACTGCATTTAAGGTTTTCTTGTTCTACCTCAGACGGGTTGGGAGTGACAGCATTTTGCTATGGTGGAAATTCCGTCAAAGTGTTTCATCCTCCCCTAAAATCCAAACTTGAGTCCTCATGTTAAAAATGACTGAACACCTGCTGAATAACACTCACAGAACTGTACTCAGTATGTCAGCAAAACTAGCCAGAGGGATCATGACTGAGCTACGAATGGTTCACATATTCCCAAGGACTAGAAGCTGCCTAGGCTCACCCAAGATCAGCCTGCAGAATGAAAGGAAGAGGCAAATGCAGGCCTCTTGCGTAGTGACATGGCACTAAATCACTGAATAGGGTCACCTGATTGTCACTAGTACTTCATGCCATCTCCCACTTATGTAGACAACGATAAATCCAGGACAGAATATTAAAAGGTGAACTGAAAAGCTAAAATGGAAGCTGAGTTAACCTCCACAACCTGCTCCACTCTGAACGCTCCCATTAATAAGGCAGTACGGAAATACATTTTAACTAGATTTTTAATGAACCGCAAGGTATGAAATGCTACAGCTTCTTGGCTTTCTAAGGACATTTCCAAGTGTATCACTGCAATGTCTGCTTTAAAGCACTTGCCCCACTGGCAACAAAAGAGTTTTTCATCCCAGATAGTGCTTGAACCCACAATCCCTGGTTTAGGAAGCCAATGCCTTATCCATTAGGCCACTGGGCCGACAAAGATTAAAGACAAAATTACATGGAGATGATCATAATGGATGGCATTAAGCAAGTGTACAGCCACTACTTGTATAAGCTGCAGCCAAACTGTAATTAGTAAGGAAAAACCAAACACAAGCTAAATGAGAACATTTGCTTTACATCATACCCTGAAGGCTATCACAGACTGGTGGAGAGCCCAAAGATATAGATAAAAGAGACAAGAACCAGCTCAAAAAAACCCCCAAAACCCTACCATCACCCATGTTTCAGAGGATTTTTTTTTATTACTTGTTCTGATTTGCTTTCTCTCTCTGCCACACACTTTCTTGTGTACATATTGTGATGTTGCACACAATACAGACAGGGTGTCAAAAGTGTACTTTAAATTATCAGTTACCCATTATACATACTTTGGAATGAGGGAAAGTTGGCCAATGCTAGAATGGTGCCACACGGCATGTGCCAATGCCAAAGTGTAGCTACAGCTCATCTCAGAGTAAGACTGATGGCAAGCTGTGAAGTCAAAGAGCTGGAATGGGTAACCAACCCACTCTGTCTCTGATGTCAAACTAGAACTGTTGATTACACTGACAATTCGATCATGGAGGACAATCCAGTATGGTTCCTGGCAAAACAAAAAACCCCAAATGATTGTTATTCTTTTAATTTTTAGAAGAAAAGTAACACTTTCTCTCCCACCTCCCTCAGATTACTGTAAATTATTAAAAATATTTATATAAAACATTCTTAATTTACACAAAAAGTTTACCTACTCATTTCCTGACAAAGATCTTAATATATAAACAAGACAAGATACCACCAGTCCAGGAGAGAAGCAGTCTGGGGATTGTTAATGAAAAGAAGAGTGGAGGGACTGTTTGAAAATAAGGAATTTAAAGAGTGATCTGAAGCAGAAAAGAGTGGCAGTTGGTGGCAGAGGATCAGGGAACTGTTCCAGGCATAAGAACAATAGAAGGCACAAGCTAAGAACATAAGAACGGCCATAATGGATCAGACCAATGGTCCATCTTGCCCAGTAACCCGTCTTCCAACAGTGGCCAATGCCAGGTGCTTCAGAAGGAATTAATAGAATGGGTAATCATCAAGTGATCCATCTGTCGTCCACTCCCAGTTTCTGGCAAACAGAGGCTGGGGACAAGGATGGGAAAAGGAGACTGTCATAACATTTCTTCCCAGATCTGGACCTTAGCGTCCAAAGCATGGGTGTTAGCATGAAAACCTCCAAGCTTAGTTACCAGCTTGGATCTGGTAATTGCTGCCACCAGCCAGGAATTATACAGTGCCTAGCTCACTGTGGTCTCCCCAAAACCTTCCCTGGGGGACCCCCAGACTCAGATGCCTTGAGTCTTACAACAAAGGGAAATAACCCTCTCCCCTTGTTTCCTTGTTACTTCCTCCCAGGCTCCCGTCCCTGGACGGGACTAGGAGATTCCCTGCTTCCAGTCCTGGAAACACAAGTACCAAGAGATCTAATCTCTCTTCCCCCTCACCCAGAGGGTATGCAAAGTCAGGCTTAGTAAATCTAACACAAAGAGATTTTCCCCCTGACTTCTTCCTCCCACCAATTCCCTGGTGAGCTGCAGACTCAATTCCCTGGAGTCCCCACTAAAGAAAAACTCCAACAGGTCTTAAAAAGAAAGCTTTATATAAAAAGAATGAAAAAGGACATAAAATGGTCTCTGTATTGAGGTGACAATATACAGGGTCAATTGCTTAAAGGAAAAAAATGAACAAACAGCCTTATCAAAAAAGAATACAATTTAAACCATTCCAGCAACTACACACATGTAAATACAAAATAACAATATAAACCTATTGTCTTACTATCCTTGTACTTACAACTTGGAAACAGAAGATTAGAAAGCCAGGAGATAGAAAAATCACTCCCAGAGCCGAGAGAAAGAACAGACCAAGAACAAAGGACTCACACCCAAAACTTCCCTCCACCCAGATTTGAAAAAGTCTTGTTTCCTGATTGGCCCTCTGGTCAGGTATTTCAGGTTACTGTTGTTACCCCTTTACAGGTAAAAGAACATTAACCCTTAGCTATCTGTTTATGACAGAGACAAAGGGAGGTCTTAAGGTAGGAGACTGTAGGGAGCAAAGAAAGCAGAGATGGAGGAACCTGTAGAATGAAGATGAGACGCTTACATTTTTTACAACGAGAAATAGGAAGACAATGGAGGGTTTCAAAGGGATGCGTGATATAACTGGGGAAGGCGTGAAAATAACTTTGGTAGATCAAGTGGAAAGGGGACCAGAGCAGAAAAGGGGTGAAAAAGGGAAATTAAATAAAAAATATTCATCAGTGTTGAAGCTGTCATCAAACACTAAAACTCAGCATTTTCAAAAGATAAAAGTCTCTACTATAACAATTTAAACTCAATTATACGTATTTCCTATTCTTGTTTTCCTTGTTAAATTTTACACTATTTTTCTATGATTTATTCCTATTCCATTATGCTCAATAAAGTTATATGAGATATGCAGAGTTAATATTACATCAGACTTCTTATCTTAGAGAATATTCTGACTTCATTCTCAAACTTAAACACTGCACAAGAAATTTTTTGTAGTTAATGTATAGCAAAACTTTATTTTCCCATAAGGTACTGAGGAAACAAGATTGTGAAAAAATCCAGTTTTTGTGCTTCCTCTCCTCGCAATGCCAAAGTGGGTTTGGTTAGACAATGAAGGACAAAGCACAGGTGTTTCATAAGCTTCCCAGTGCCTTTTGGAACTACTCCAGGTGCATCAGAAAAAAAACTAATTGCACTAATCCCGCACAGAGATTACCACTATATCAGCTTTTATGGAAGAATGAATTCTCTTCTCTGTTCAGAAAATTTTAAAATACATACAGACTCACTGGTAAGGCTGTGATAATCAGTCCAATAGCATTCATCCAAGCTGTGATATTCTCTCTTGGCACCAGAGGCTGACTACAAATAGGGAGGGGGAAAAAAAGTCTGCAGTTAGATAAGATTTCTCATGACTTTTTGATGTATTTATGAGGAATGAAATATATTCAGAGAGAAATTATAGACATTTTGTCTTAAGAAAAAGCTATATATACAAACGTGTGACTATGTGGTTTATTTAACTGATTAGTTGAGTACCACATTGACACTGCATGGAAAACTTTTTAAACAATTTTGTTCCTGTAACATGTTTTCTTTTAAGATATTTTCATTAGAGGCATTTGTACAAATAAAGTCTTCACAGTGATATCGGTTCCTTTGATGACTCATTTCCCCATCGTCTCAAAGCCTGCATCAGGGCAACCTTCCTTGGCTGAGTAAGGTAGGAAAGGAATCTTTTCTTTCAATCTATCATTACCACTCAGAGATGGCCATCTGAGTCACTGATTAAATGCAAGGTGCTTCGTCCCTTTACAATTCTTTCAGCACCTGCTGGCCCAAAAAGCAAGTCAGTGAGCTTAGGAATCAAGTCCAAATGTCTCATGTGGCAACACAGAACGAGATCTGTAAAATGCAGTTCCAATATCACATGGTAACAATGAAAATTATGATAACAGATATTAAATGTATATAAAAATTTAAACTATGATGCATTTTTGGACCTCAGGCATCCTACCAATTTTTCTGCTTTCCTCCCTTCAGTCAAAGATCTTTTGTTGCAGCAACTGATGGCCCTCCCCCTCTGGATGTGGAGTGCTATACATGACTCCTTTCCCCTCCTGTTAATGCCTATGAACACACTGGACAAGTTGCTGACAATTGTACGGTACTTCCTCCATCTCTCCCACATGAAACTGAGTCTCAGTCAACACCAGCACTGGGATCTAAGATACTGTATAGGTATTCACCACACACATTTTTTGTTCTTAGCTCTTAGAATGGCATCCAACAGCATACTGATCACCGCCCAAGAATATCAATATATAAAACAATGTTTAAGAAAAGGAAGTTTCAGAACCAGTTAGCAATTTGTAACCACTGTACTGCTTTTTGTAGAGAGCAATGTACCTCTTTAACACAACATTTAGAAGTGCGTTGCCCACATCCTTTCCTGGAACAGCCAAAGCCATGAGTTCAACACAGGTAACATGAAGAGCATGGGCAGCTGGGTTAGGAAACTCATTGAATCTCCAGTCGCAGTTTGGAAATGGACCAGGTGACTTGCCAGCCATAGGTAACAATGATTAAGGAAAACAACAAATTCCCACATGGGGACTGGTAAGAAGCAAACAATGTAGTTCTGCATGTACAAAATGTATTTAACACAAAATATATCTAATACACAAACAAAACAATAAAGTCCCACAAATTCCTGATAATGTGTGTACTTTTTATATACACACACAGAGTACTGAATGAAACTAAAGGCCACAGTCAATCAAAGGCACATATTTAAGATAAGACAGTTATTGGAAAGCATTTTTTAAATAAATATCTAGAGAAATATCTGTATATATAGAAACCCATACATACACACAACACAACAGATACTTTTCTGACAGGAAGATTTATTGGGTATGGGCCATGTCACAGTCCATTTACACTAAACCTAAGATATTTCGTTTATTAGAAAAATGGTGAAAATTTTCTACACTATTAATAATCTGTTTTGAAGTATATTGTTAAATGTAAACATAGTACTCATATTAGCATTAGGTGGCAACACTGAAAAACATTAAACTCTTGAATAGACAAAGAACAAATAACAGTGATTATCTGATTGCCACTGAAAATTAGAGGTGTTCTAGATCAACAACACCAAGTGTTTTTTTCTACTTATAGGACAGTGGAATCACTGGCATCATTAGACGCTTAAAACTTATGTAAACTAGGGGTTGATATGCTTTTAGTTTCCCTCAATCAGAGAGACAAGTCCAGCTCCGCTGAAGTTGGACATCTCAGCAAAGTAGAGGAAATGGTGGAGCTGTGGGAGGAGGAGAACAAAGGTGCACAGAGAACTAGCCAACTTCTCAGCAGGTTGGCATTAGAGAAAAGGGGAAGAGGATGGCCAGGGAGAGTCAGGGCAGATCTATGCTACAGGGCTAAATCAACCTAATTATGCAACTCCAGCTATGTGAATAACCTGAGGTCGACTTATTGCAGTGTCTACACCACGCTGGGTCCTGCTGACTTACCTTATGCTTCTAGTTCTGGTGGACTGCCGGAGTCAATGGAAGAGCGATCGGTGATCGATTTAGCGAGACTTCACTAGACTCGCTAAATCGACTGCCGTGGATCAACTGTCGAGTGTCGATCCCCTGGTAAGTGGAGACAAGCCCTCAGTCCTACAGTGTTTCAACTGTATGGAACATAACCAAACTCTGGTGAACTAAAACTACAATACTGATAATTTTCCTTAAGCAAAAATCATTATAAAAAGGATATTGTCAACTAGTCTTCCAATCAGTTTGCAATAATAAGTGTCATCAGGGATCCATGGATTATCTTCTCGTACATTCATAGCAGATTTGATATAAGTGTCACTTAGACACCAGCCTTGTGGTCGATTATCTTTGAGAGAACCAATGATGGCATGGACAAGCTTCCGTTTGAGGTTTGTGCGCTCTCTGAGATGCCTCTCGTAATAATGAAGGGTATTGTATAGGTATGTCACTGGACGGTCTGCCAACAAACCCCCTCATGAACACTGTAGCATCGCACTTAAATTTTATATTGGTAATAGTAAGCTTATGCGAAATTAAGGTTGATGTAAAAACAGATATATGAAGTAGAAATGCTTCCTGTTTTTATCGTTGCTGTACCACTATGTTAAATAAAACTGGACAAAAAGTGTACCTGAAACGAGGTCAGAACCAATATTTCTATGTTTGTGATATTGCTTAAAAAATTATTTACAAATAAGTTAACTCCTCCTACAAGGCCTCTCTATATACAAAGCATTAGAGAGCATCTCATGGGGAGACCTTGACAAGAAACAAGGAGTAAAAAGAACAAGACTGACACTGTTGTGCCATTATTACAACATGGTTTGCGTCACACTCAACATGATTACAACCAAGTTAAAAAAAAACTGTGTTTGAACCCTGCTGAGAAGGAAGAGGATGGATAGAGTGGGTAGCATTAAACAAGGTTCTTGCTAACAAAGTTTACTATATTAAAGCCCATACAACACTGAAACAGCTAGATCAGCATTCAAAAAGAGTCAGCCATTATGGTTCTAATAGTAAACCAAGTTGCTCTTCAAAACAGACAGTTAGCTAATAAGGTTTGGTTTCCCATTGTGGACAGGACTTTACTGATATGCACCATGATGAAGAATCTGTAATGATTGTATCGCAAGTATAAAGAGCTAATGGGCTTGAAGAGCTTACCATGGAATTTGTATAAGCCTCCTAGATGATCCAATAGAGTCTCCAGGGACTTGGACACTGGAAGCAATTCCAGAAATCTGTGGATTACAATATCAAATACTGGTAGGAAACGGAGGCACACATTTCCAAAGTAGATGGGTAGGTACTGGGGTTGGATCTGAACAGGAGGATTGACCTGTTCTGCCAACCCTTCAAAATACAGCTTTTCAGGATATTTCTGTAGAAATCAAAAACAGATTATTTTAAAAAGGTATACTGAAAACATTACTGAGTACTTGCAATACTTAAAAAATGTACTGAAGCTACCTTGTACTCTAATCTGTAGACACTCCATAACAATTTGGAGACGGTATGAACATAGTAACTACATATAATTGGACAAAATATAATAAACTCATTTTTTCTTGAAAAAGTATTTTAAAAAAGAGAGATAGCTTCAGAGTCACTAAAACTGGTGCAGGGAGGTATAAAGTACTAAAAGGAAATTAATCCTGATATCATTTATCCACCCTTCATGTCAAAGACTCCAACGAGAGAAATCAACTCTATTTAACATTATATGTCTCCCCTGGAGCCTAAGAACAGTGGTCTGCCATGTGCGGAATCAACACATTAAAAACAATTTGTATGAGATTTCTCCCCAGGGAAAGGAATGAAGAAGAAACCACACATGACATATAAAGCATAGCTGGATGGTGCTTACATACCATGTGACGGGGCACAGTTTAAGATTTATATTATATTCCAGCTATCACGCCTCGCCTCAGCGAGCAGTTCCTACTTTTTTGGCAACACTAAAATCCGGACTGTCTCCCTCTCTGTGCGTGTTACATTCTATTTTCAATACTGTGGAAGCTTGCAAAAGCCTAGTTAAATCTGCCCCTTAATGATTACTAATGGTTAAACCTATATTAATGAAAAAAACAAATAATCTATATTTTCCCCAATTCACAAACAGAAAGGAGAAACTGGGTCCTTGTTCTTTCTGACTGGTTTCCAGAAAAATCAAGGATTAAATGTGGGATTCAGATAAGCAGAGACTCCTAGTTCTTCAGTCACTTCTATCTTTAAGTATTATATGCACATTTTCTTTTTACATTAATCTGTAAATATAAAATAATTTTACATTAACTCAAATATTCAAAAGTTACTAACGTTAAATGTATCTTTAAAAGTTACTGTTGTGGTGTTAAATGACACACTGAATAGCAGAACAAGGAGTATAACTAAATGCAAGGACTACTTCAGTATCCCAACTGCACAGCACACATTGCACAATCCTCTGGTGTGATCTACAGTACCTTATGATAACTCATGTGTTTAGTATGCCAATCATTCTGTAGCCAGTGCTCTGGAGAGTTCTCCTTCACAAAATCACTCACTCGGTTTCTAAAATCATTAGGCTTGAGTAAGAGTAACTGAATTATGAAGTAGCAGACCTGGGCTTCGTTTCCTTCATGACTGCGCATAGCCTTTAACAACAAAAGTATTAGATTGCAGAACAATGTAAAATTATATAATGCTGTCTGCTTTCATTCATAGATTCCAATGCCACAAGGGACCATTGTCATCATCGAGTCAGATCTCCTGTATAACAAAGGCCTTGGAACAGGGGTAGCCAATCTGTTGTTCCGGAGCCACATGCGGCTCTTCAGAAGTTAATATGCAGCTCCTTGTACAGGCACTCTGGGGCTGGAGCTACAGGAGTCAACTTCCTAATGTGCCAGGGGATGCTCACTGCTCAAATCCTGGCTTTGTCACAGGCCCTGCCCCCACTCCACCCCTTCCCTTCCCCTCCCCTGAGCTTGCCATGCACTCGCTCTTCCTCCTCCCTCCCAGAGCCTCCTGCATGCCACAAAACAGCTGATCGAGAGGTGCAGGGAGGGATGGGGAGGCACTGATTGGCAGGGTTGCCGGTGGCCGGGAGGAGGGGAGCTGATGGGAGGCGGCTGACGTATTACTGTGGCTCTTTGGCAATGTACATTGGCAAATCTGGCTCCTTCTCAGGCTCAGGTTGGCCACCCCTGCTATAGAACTTCCCCAAAATAATTCCTAGAGCACATCTTTTAGAAAAAACATCCAATCTTGATTTAACAATTGACAGTGATGGAGAATCCACCACAACTCTTGGTAAATGGTTAAGTATCCACATCGTTAATGACTTTAGGGTGATTAAACATCCTAATTTTAATATAAATTGGCCAGTCAACTCACCCACTCACTATATTCTGTGGGTGTAGGCACAGAATAGAAGCAAGGGTCTGAAGTCTGGACACCATCCCCTCCGAGTAATAAGTGCCCATCAAGTCACTCATTTCCCAGGGGAGAAATTCTCCCATGTTCCTCAGTGACAGGCATCCCCAATAATAGCTTTAACCCAGCTGCCAAATCGATTTTAAGAACATCCCTCCAACACTGATAGCATCAAGAAAGGTATGCCAGTTTCAAATTTCTAGTCATTCCAGGGATAGGTCCTTGTGGAACTGCAAACACTGCATTCAGTTTTTGACATATCATCCTGGACATTTCTTTTGGTAGCACTAGCTTCACAGCAGGAAGAGAGATTTTAAAAACTCTGGTGAAAGGATAGTACCTACTGAAGTAATACTTTAGCTAGTTTTTTGAGAATTCCTAACCAATGAAAAGGGCAAGGGAACTTAAAGAAGACTGAGCATACAATCCCTCATACCCACCCTTTTGAGACAGCTGGCAGATCTTTAACCTCCCTGAAACAAAGATAGCTTTGTCCAAAGGCCACATGAGGTTTTCCATTTATTTGCCAATATGGCATCTGTGAAGCACCCTGGTTCCTTTCAAAATATGAACTGTCATTGCAAAGCTAAGAGGGAAGAGAACCAGCCCTATACAATGGTGTTAACAATTCCAATTCATTCAATGCAGTTATATGATCAATAAAGCAAGACAGAGTTCTCCTCACCAGAGAATGAGACATGTGTGATACTCCTAGTTTTCACTCACTCACTCACTCGGGGGGCGGGAAATCTGTAGTTCTATAGTACTACTTGATTATTGAACTAGTAATTAGTCAATATTCAATTCAATACATTTGCACAAGAATGAACATAGTTTTTTTGGGGGGAACAGTAGAGTGTTGCCCTTCAAACTGCAAGCCTCAGGCAAGCATGGAATTTGCCCCCAGTGTGATGCCCGGACTGGAGCTGCTTCCCCAAAAACTGAAGTCAAACTACACCTATGCAAGTGACTGCTATAGAAGTGTATCAGAAGACATTAGCCAAATTTTGGATAAAGAAACATCTTGCACCTAACCTACTAAGGTCATACTTACCAAGCATAGTATCAGTCTGTCCAGTGTTACAATGTTATATTTCCACACCATGTCATTAAGAATCTCAATACATTTGTTGAGTTGCTGGCCTCCCGCTGACGTGGAAAACTCATAGACCAAGAAATCTGCAAATGTCCTAACGTGAGCAACCAGAGCTCTAGCCCCAATTCTCTCCAAAACTCTAGCAAGCAGAGGGAAAGAAATGATCTTGTTACTGTAACATGCACATAGCAGAAGCAGACTGCATAATGTATAGACGTCTTGAAACATTTTTATCTGGCCAATTTTGCAGGACTGTGTTTCAAGTTTTTATACAAAATATGCATTCAAATACAAACATCAAAACATGCTAATAAGCGTAACCCAACTCCCAGAAGTGAGGGCACTCCAGGTCAGGATACCACAGGCTGCTAATTAGCAGTAAAAATAAATCATTTTTGGCTTCATGGATAGACTGAGCATAAGTCTCTATAAATATACATGCATGTCTTGTAGAACTGAATTCTTCAGTAGGACATGAGATATGACATGCTGCTAAAAACGAGTTAATATTTTCTGTAATTTTTTTTTTTTACATGCACAGTACCAATGGTATCACATTTCCTAACTGTAGGGAAGCCTATCAAGCATTTTATCAGATATTTAGTAATTGCTCTGACAGGCCTAGTGAGGGAGGAAAGAGGATAACTGATTTGTTGGTACAGCACATTTTAAGCTTTCTAAAACTGGAAATGAGAGTTTGACAGCAACAAAAATTATTAACTTCTTCAATTCAGAAATACGCCTTCTGAGCAGTCAAACCCAATAAAACTTTTGGTATTTGGCCTTTGACTAAAGTTATTAAAATATTTCAAATAAATAGTAAATGATGAACAGAAAGACTGTCTAGATCAGTGCTTCAATGTAAGTAAAACTCTGACTTTGTAGACCACTTATCTCTCCCAACCACCCAAAAAACTCCAACTCAACAGCTGAATCCTTCACCTGCATCTGTCACTTTTATCAGGAGATAAGTACATCACAGAAATTTATACATAAAAACAGCACCAACCAGCAGTAAGCACTACTGTTAGACATTATGCAATCCTTGAAGTATGTTGATCCTTCTAATTGTACATCAAAACCCAACATCGAGCAACGTACTAAAGCTGATTACCCTGGTGTAGAAGAACTGTGCCCACTGGACTGAGGAAAGCTTACCATCCCCTTAAGTTATAACTGGTACAGAATGCAGCTACAGTTTTAAAAGCTCACCTGTAGCCAATCTGATTAATGTGATCAGTCTCTAACAGCATCTTCCATAGGAGGCAAAGGAATAGGGGAGGGGAGCCTTGCATGGAAAAGTGGGTGATTATATCATTCTCATTGGTCATGGATTTCCACTTTCGGTATTCCTCTTCCACATTCTTCTTTAGGTTAAAACGGCTTTCTTGGGGAACATTATTCTGTTTGAAAAATGCCTGAAATAAAGTTTGTTTGTTATTAACTGACAAGTCTGAAACGTTTAAGCAGTGTTGTTGTAGCTATGTCAGTCCCAGAATGTTAAAGAGATAAGGTAATATCTTTTATTGGACCAACCTCTGTTGGAGAGAGACAAGCTTTAGAGCTTACACAAAGTTCTTCTTCAGGTCTGGGAAATGTACTCAGTGTCACAGTTACCCAAACACCCTGAGAAAAGCTGCTTCAATACAGAAATAACCCCGCCTCTGAACACCCATCCCTAGTTGTCACCTATCACTCCACACTGGAACCCATCCGGGGTATGATCAGACAACTACAACTCATTCAATGGGGATCTCATCCTTAAAGAAATCTTTTCTGAGTCCCCTCTTCTGGCCTTCACATAGCATCCCCCCACAAACCTCATCATCAAAAGCAAGCTCCCCACAGACCAGGACAACTCAAAGTGGCAGGACACCCTGCCAGAACAATAAATGCAAAACCTGCTGACATATCTCCACTATGCATGAAAACCTTTTCCAATGTGAGGGAAGTCATTTGTCATGTAATTTTGCAAAGATCTGCAAATACCGCTTTATCTTTTTTTTGGTAACAACCACTTCCCAAACATTTCATCTTAAAACACCTACCGTTTCAAAATCATGCATAATTTCTCATGTGACTTGAGCATAATGTAGAAGGGAAGAAAACTAACTATGAAGGGGACAACAAAGATCCCACTGAGAGAATTATTTTCCCAGCTGTTCAAGCACTTAGTTTGAAACAATTACCTGCAGTGGAGCTGGAAAACAGCTTAGTGTGTGTGAGGCCCAGTTATGGGGAGTGAAACTCATGATAGTCTGCAATATGTCCTTGCACCAAGTTCCCTGAATTGAATCGGAGCCTGTGAAAAAGTCTAAATGGACACATAGCAACATTAATCAAACACAATGGATTGGTGAAATTGGATCTTCACATAAAACTGACATTTCCTCCCCAGGCTTTTATATTAGTAGGACTCAAATCTTGGCAAAAACAGACAGGTTTACTTATTTGTCTGTCTAAAATGTTTATATTGCCCATCCTCCCTTTTTTCCTTTTTCTTTTTCACACTCCTGATTGATTCTGTAGAACCAACACACCTGTGGGAAGAATGGGCTGGATTCCATCCTGCTGAAGATGCACAAATAAGAAGTGATAACAGTTTCAGAATTCCAGAAGCTGCAGTTGCAGAATCTTTATGGCTGTTGACAAATGAGCTAGAAATAACCCAGTTTTGTTTTAAGAGACTAGACTTAGCTTGCTGGACTGGCAACTGCAAGACACACCTTGCTTGTAAACTGAGTAGGTACGATATGGAAATCATTGAGAGAATCAACAAGACATCATTTTTAAAGAATCAACTTTTCTGAACAGAAATGCATGTGAAGCATTATCCTATGAAACATTCTAACTTAGTCAATGTAAAAAGCTAGTGTTAATGCAATGTTAAGGTTGCAAAAATTGAGCAAAAAAGTCAGAAAATTCCTTCCCCATTCAAACTTTCACTCTCGGATTTTCTGATATTATAACTGTACTAATTCACCAGTCAGTCTCTAGACTAGATCTGAATTTCCAAAGTAAAAAAAAAGAAAAAAAAAAAAAAAAAGCTTTTACCTCTCTTCTATCCAAAACACTCACCCAAACTTTTCAGGCCTTTAAAAATCATAAAAAGGACATAAAAGCCAAGTTTTCTTTTGCTTTGCAGATCGCCTTTAAGAAGGCTTCTTCCACAACATTAACTTTAGCCCTGTTGTACATTCCATATATATTTATGGTGTGCATTAGTACACAAGCATTTAAATTTAATAAGGAAAACTAAAATGGAAAATACGTATGTGCAGGTTAACTGACTTTACATTGTAGAAAAAACATTCTAATATTCAATTCTTGATTCCAGAATGTTAGCATTGCATTAATGCTAGCTGTTGGCCCTTGAATGGCATCTCTGTATTTGAAGGAAGATGATTTAATCCACTTTCACGTAGATTATCCCTTATTTGACAAATTCACTCTTACCTGTCACATGTGTTGCTCTTGCTAGAGTCAAAATCAGAGCCCTGTTGAGTTCTTCTGACTCTGCTGAAAGAACTGTTTTAGGGTCACTAAGGAAACGTGTAAATTGTGGTTGGACCTCAGAGCTGCCCAACGCTGTGATTAGCCTTAGAGCAGTACTCTCAACACTAAAGAAGACAAGGAAAAAATTAGGTTGGTTAAGGGAAAAATAAATACACTGCTACTATAAAACTGAAAAACTTTAGTACTCCTTGCCATTTTTTACCTTTTTGCTTCATATAATACGTATATAATTGTTTTCAAAACAGTTTTTGTATGGAAAGAACAATGTACTTGTGCTTTTTGGTGGCTACGGCCAAGAATTTTAGATGATTAGTGATTTTGGATGCTTCCATCTTTGGGTTTTAAGAAAGTGCTGAGCACATACCTTCTGAAAAGGGGCAAGGACTCTCCAGAGGGGCACCCAAAAATCTTTTTTTTTTTTTTTTTTTTTTTTACATTTGAGAATCTCAGTCCAAAGATGTGAAGTCATTATTTAAAGAGACAAATGTGGCATAGGAAGTTGCAAAGCCAACTTCTTTATTTACAGTGCCAGATAGTAATCATACTGTTTGAATTAAAATCTCAGGAGGAGGGGTGGAGAAGGGAAATAAAATATTTCTTTTCATTTGAGGTGCATTATTTTAAGTTCTTCACTGGTCCAATAACAGCTAGTTTTCTCATTTGCTAGTTAGAAGCAATTTAAGAGATATTGACATTGTAACATCTACATTTACAGAAACTCCTACAATGCAGAGTCCAATTGTTTCATTTCTAGTTGTGCCCTCTAGTTCTGTGTTGATAGGTCTCTGCCATGTTCTTATCTTTCAAGAGACATGCAAAAGTTCATAACCATAATCACAATCAATGACAACATAGACTCCTCCACTTTCCTGTCCCCCTCACTTTTTCCCCTGCTCTTTCAGCAGAGATGGGTAACTACTAAGCAGCTTACAGTTGTACGTGGGCTAAGAGACCAGAATGTAGTCAGAAAGACTTCCTTGGTATCAATTGAGAAAACTGATCTGGACAAAGGAGCTTGATACTCAACAGCTCATACCCTTCCTATGTTTTGCTTTATTAACAAGGACCTTTCAACAATTAAGTTCAACTCAAGCTGTTTCCCCACACTTGACTGCACCTTGAGCTTCTACCACAGGACTCTCAGTGGAACTGGTCGGGAATTTTTTGATGAAAGCCCTAACCACTGGGTTATCGAGTATTCTGCAGGGATTGTTCCCCAATCTCTCCAATTGATGTGGTTCCACTTTGTATTAATTTGTCAGAGAGAGTGCCACTAACTCTATAATCTTGCAATTATGGCACTCAATTGCGATGTGGGAGAGCCAATTTCAAGTTGCTGCTGCAAATCAGGCAGAGCAAGGACTTGAACCTGGGTCTTCCACATCCCAATGAGAGTGCCCTAACTCTTCGGCTATTTCCTACTCTGTGGTGGGACAGTCTCTCTCTTTGGCTTTTTGTGGAACACTTTGAAAGGTCTTGGTTTCATAATAACGCAGAAAAAACCAAATGCTGAAACCTTGACATTTGTTGTGAAATGGAATTCTTGTCTTCTGGCCAGCCCTACTGTTTAGTCCATACCCTGACAGTATCTTGTTCCATTATATTCAGGAAAGCCACCTGCTTCTGATTCAGCAGAACCCATTTAACACTTTCCTAGCAGAATCAACAGCTGCTTGCAGGATGGGTATATCAGGCAAGCACCGACAACCTATTATGTAAAGGTGCTGCAGGATTTTCAATAAATTACTAAGAGGATAAAAGTTTAGTGATGGTTACCCTTACTCACCAGAGATGAAGCTGGTTCTGATTAGTCTGTGGCACAGCGGCCAAAGAATGAAGGTGGCTCAGCAGCTGGACTCTGTAGTGAGGCTGGATGTGATGCATACGGTAGCTGAACATCTCCAGCAGTGTATGCAAAATTCCCCAGGCATGAGATTTAAACACTGTTGGCAACAGCTGACCTAATAAGAGAGATGAGAATTTTTCAAGTACAGTGAGATCATTTGGAAAAGGCTATTTTACTCATATGTGCAAATATACACCCTCTTATAAAATATGTACCAAGTAGCTAGATGCCTCTCCCATTTAAACCACGTGATCAGGCAAATCTTTAGGGATATTTTATCTAGTTATAGGCATTTTAAGTCTATCCCAAGAAAAACATACCACCACATCACCAACTCCTCTTAACATCTGACATGAAAATGAAATCTATACCTGATGCAAAAGCATAGTTATATTAAATTGCAAGCCATAAACTACTAAAAGAATGAATGAGCTCTAACACCACACATACAAGTATCATCTGTAATAAGTGTTATTCCTCTTCAGATGTGCAGATGTACAAAGTAGTAAAGTGAAAATGTAAATGCATGTTGAGCTTGACAAATTAAATATACTTAAGCTTAAGAGAGTACCTGTAGATGGTAACAACATACTTGTGCACAACTGTCGGAGTACGTAGGCCCTGATCCTACAATAGATGGCACACAGGCACAGTGGTGTTCTCCTGTAGAATCTATTGCAGGATTAGGGCTATATAATATAAACTCTTTGGGGCAGCAACTCTTTGCTTCTTCCTAAGTATCTGTACAGCCCCTTGAACAGTGGGGCTCTGACCTTGCTTATAGCTTCTGGGTACTAATGAAATATAAAGTGTTATTAAATAAATAAAAACTTCTTACTGATAAACCCTTTGATTCCCAAGGACTCTATTTCCATATAAACCAATAAGCGACTGTATGTCTCCACAAGTGCTGGTGCCAAGGCCAGACTCGACTTTGCATGGGCCAGTTTAATCACCCTGGTAGCTATGCTGTGAATAAGACTGAAAATAAAAAATAAAGAAGTATGTACTTGAAAACTAATAAGAAATTAATTGTATAAGCAGATAGAAGTTCTATACAAAACATTGTGAAGCAAACAAAACAATGAACTTTCCTCTTTATACAGTTACACTTACATTAAGACCCACAGCTAAAAGTAAATTGATTACATTTTAAAACTATATTGTACCTCATTTTAGCATGAACTGTAAGCGAATCCAAGAGGTTCATTGGTAAGGGAGTGATAGATCCAGAAGCCATGCAATTTGTTCCTGGAAGAGGTATCCTCATGTTGCCATTTCCATAAATAGTTTCTACTAGAACACCCATAGGCAATGTGAAACATTCTGAATTGGTTGAATATGCATTACATAATAAAGCGATCTTGTAGTCGTTCATCTGTAAACTTTTATTCCTTAGACTCTGTTGTAGGAACCTGCATAAATCAAGAAAGGTTGAATGTTAAGTGAAAGAAGAGAAAAAAAGAGAGAGAAAAACAAGACATCTGCACTGCAGATATGAGGCCAATTTAATCCCTCATGTAATTCCATTGTAAAGTTTTTGTTTTTTTATTATCATTCAACTATCATGGTAAATAGGTGACTAGGATTTTGTGCCCAGGCAGGTAAATATTATGATAGCTTCATATGTCTTGGGTAAAGAGATAATTGGAGTTATGTGTCAGGGTAAAAGTTATTTAAATAATCCTATTTTTCTTATTATATTTTAGATTATTAAAACTGAAAACTAAACGTAATTTACTATTCACCATTTATTAACTGTTTACTTTTTTGCATTTCACATACTTTGAACAGAAAAATAGTCTGTTTCACTTTCTGCTACTCAATAACTAGCACAAGTGTAATGGTAGAGTTGTAAGGAAGTCAAAAGAGGAATTATTTTTCTTAAAAATGCCATGAAAATATTTAACATTAATTTATGTGAAACTCATTTGGGTTTGAGCTACCTGACAACAGTCCTTTAAAACATGATCAAAATAATTAATCTTAAACTTTAAGACTAACTGAAAAAACTGACACTGCGTCATATCACACAAAACAAGTTCTAAACATGGATTTGGAACTTTCTTTTTTCTTCTCTGGTCCTGACTAGGAATAAACAATAATATGGAATTAAAAAACAAAACAAAAACAACAACAAAAAAACCCTACCAACCAACCAAAAACCGAAATAAACCAAACTTACTCATGATGAAGCTTAAGAGAATGAGGAATGGGAATTTGTAATTTGGAGTTGTCACTGTGAGCCTTTCGGTTCAGGTGTATCCAGATACAGGTCATTGCAAAGGCGTGAGTTGATTGTGGTTTGTTAATATCAGGTACAGGAATACACTAAAGAATGAACGCACAAATTACATATTGTATGTATAACCTTTTGTAACACAACTAACATTCACCAATCAAAGTGTCTTTTTCTGATACGCACAAGCGTGAACAACACACTTATCTAACAAATTTTGTTCTCACACATGTGCATACAATTTAAGCTGAAGACAAAAGGAACCAAGGACTGAATCTGGCTATTAGTTTTTACCCAGAGAACCTAATAAATCATTCAAAAACTTCAACGGATAAATGCTTACATTTACAATATATAGGAGTCAAGGGAATTAAATACATATTTTTGTTACAAACCAAATGCTTTCAGACTCAGACTCAGTTTTGCATAGGACAAATTTCAAAGATTGGTTATGGGATATAAAGCTCAAAAATGGAAATGGAGAGATAAAATACAGAAAATACAGAGAATAGCAGTAGTTTGACAGTCAATATAAAACTTCCATTAACAGCCCATCAGGAAAAAGGATGCCTTTGCATCTGACAGTCAAATATCCCACAAGAAAAAAATGTAATCTGCTCAATTTACTTAAATTGCATTTAAAACTGGTTTGTAGAAAGAGACAAAATCCAGCTGGTTTTATACACTGATACACACAAGACAAGGACAGAGGAGTATCAAAAAGTTAGTGTTCTAACGTAGTTCTCGCTCCTACAAAAATGCACAAAAGAGCCTGTCCATAAATCCAAAGTGACAGGAGCTACTGCAAGCAGGGTGCAATGTGCAGGATGTGTGACTGCAAGTCCAAGTGCTCCTCTCACAGCTGGCAATGGGAACTATGCACACAAACATTGCAGAAACTATTTGTGTGCGCACGCATGTATCCCCACGCCCAACTTCAGCAACTAATCAGGACAGTGTGCATTTCAGGATGGGAAAGCAGTGTTGTAGATCACTGCCAGTCAGTATATAAAATTAGTATCACTTTTCTGGTACCTGCCCTTGTATGGCGGCTCTTTCTGCAAGAAGATATTTTCTTATTTACTCTATTTATGGCACGAAAAGATTTAAAAAACTCCATCCACTCTCTCACTTGAGAAAACATTCATTTTTCCTTAAGGAGAAAAGTAGAACTGCAGTGCTGAACTGAAAGTTGTGTTAAGCATAGCTGGGTGCTGAAGATCCCACTACTAGGTCAGGGGAGGCATTCAGCATGAAATAGGTGTAAAATTAAGGCTGTGAAGACAGCCAAATTATATATTAAGGCCAGTTTGTGGTCCTGCGTGCGCAGTAGTGTAAAGGAGAATAACGTGCCCCATTTACTCCATTGCACTGGGTTTGTGACTCAGAGGTAGCAGTGGTTGGGGATAGGTGAAGGGAAAGAAGGAAGAAGGGAAAGGAGGAATAGTGCTTTCTGAAGGGCAGCTACACATCCCTCTGTAAAAGGGGACAGGACAGGCTTCGGCTCCAACCTCCACCACAACACATTGCCTAGCAAAGGACCTGCCTAGCACCAAGTATATGAGGGCTCACACAGGGCATTTCCCCCATCAAGCAGGGTTAAACTAGGAGGCAGATTGTGAATTGACCACAATCTGCTTCCTGGGATGCTCCTGAGGTACTACTGCATTGCCTCTTGCTTGGGGTTCCTGTCAAAGCCACAGATAAGCTCTTAATTATCAACTATGGGCCAGGTCTGAAACATTAAGGCCATATACTACCTTTGATCCACAGACTGTCTCCTCCTGATAACAATTAGAAGATCGTACAAGGATCAAGGGTAAAGTATGTATATCATTTAATATCAATGCACCTGATTTTCAGAAACGCTGCACATCTAGAGCTCGTTGCCTGCAAGTGGAGCTGTGGATACCCAGCACCTCTGCAAATCAGATCCTAAACTTAAAGCAGACACTGTTAAAGTCAACGTTATCTCTCAAAGAGAGGTGCTGTCAGACACCCCTACGGTAACTTCACAGTGTGGGTTTGCAATTGCATACCAACATCACTTTAAATCATGTTAGCTAACCTTTTAAAAGTACAAACAATACCGCTAAAATATCTTGTTCACTAAAAATATGAGAATGCATCATTTTGCTTTAACCCAGATACCCAAAGACTCATTGAAATCCTTCATATCAGAAATGCCATCAAACAGTGATAGGGAAGAACAGAGACTTTCACAGAATAGAAAAAATTCTTAAAAGATTAGTTACAACTTATTTTGGTGCCAAATGCTTCCTCCTCCACCCAAATTTAATTATTAGAGAAATTCAGCACATAAATTTTGAACTTAACAGTAGTATTCACTTTATTTTTGTAAATTCCCCTGTTGAATTATGCAGCACACTATTAAGGTACATGTTAAGAGCTAGGTATTATTATTATTATTATTATTATTCCTGAAGGCTCATTTTAATTAATAGGTTCAATTATGACTCTGGCTTTTAATTTTGTATGGAAAACTCACTTCTTTTTCAGGGTACAGGAGATCAAAAAGCTTCATAACTGGGAGGAAGTCAGCCAGTGCATTTTTTTGAATGCTGCCAGAGATGAACTGCAATAGAACCCACATCAGATGGTCTCTGCCTTTAATAAGACCTCGTCCAGCCAACTGTTTAAAAAAAAAAACCACACACAACAAAGCCTTATTTAGGAACAGATATACTGAAGGCAGAGGAAAAATTACCTCTAACCAACCAGTTCTTGCACATTACATCTTAAGATTCATTCACACATACATATTTAGCAGTAAGTTAAAATTGTTAAGCTTTCCACAAGTGGTTGGGGAACATTTAAAAAAAGTCTTAGAACACTGGATTTGCATTTCCATAACTGGGGACAACATGGGCACAATGGTCTCAAAAACAGAAAGGGTCATAGGACTGAAAATCAGCTGCTTTTTATAAAGGCTAGGTCTACAATATTTGGTCTGAGTACAAGTTATAACAGTATAATCTGAAAGAAAACAAGGCCATCTTCAAATTCCAGCTGCAAATTTATTTTACAATGTATCCAAGTACAGAATGGTATCCTGTAATCTAACGCAATGAAGAGAAAGACCTAACCAGTTAACACCAGGATAGGGAGCAGGGGATGAATCAGTGTTCACGTTGCACTTCCCATCAGTACTTGGCCCAAGCCGGGGAAGCTAATGATCCAACCAGCAGACCAAATTCGGTGAGGAGTCCTGGTCACGTGAGACCTGAGGCACATCGTGCACATGCTAAGAAGAACACAATGATTTATGTTGTATGAATACTTCATCTCATCTCTGCCAATGTGATTACAAACTTCAGTCTCACAGAGACAGATTCTTTTCCCATTCTACCAAAAGAGAATGCCACAGAAAAGGTACCTTTTGATGGAGCGACAGGACCATGTGAGGAAAGCTTGCAAACTGAAAGAGCACGAAGAAAATGAGCTGGCTGGAAAGGTGCTGCCACAACAACTGGCTGGTTCCACCATCGTCAAACTTCTCCTCAGTCTCCGAACGTTCCATGGCATACACGACAAGATCCACCAACTGGTCCTCCAGCACAGGACAGCGTTGTTTGTGCTGCAAAGCAGAGACCAGATACAGTATTCCAAAAGCTTTGCAATTAACTTCAACACAATGCTAACAATTTCAGTACAGTATTTCGACAGAAGGCTGGGAAGCATGAAATGAAGTCTGAACTTAAGAAGTTTAAGGATAAGCCAGTGTATTAAAGCTGCACTGTGTTACAGGTCACAAATAATTTTACATTCTACCGTATATTAATTCCCTGCCCCTTCACACACAAATAATTCTCAGTTGATACTTGGTGTAACAGTTTTCATCAGTACAAATGTTATTTTTCTGCCATAATATTTATGAATCTAATTGGCACCTGCAAAGCCCAAGTGTTCTAAATGAGGGTCTATGTGTATATGAAGAGAAAACACTAATTGTACCACTAAAAACAGAGGATGTATTCCAAAGATAGCCAATCTGAATATTTATGTTATCTTAAGAAGATGTATGACCTCTTTCATTTCCAGTTCAATTCTGTTCCAATTAAAGTCAACAGCAGAAATCTTAATGATTTCAATGGCAGCAAGAAATAGTCTTTGGTTAGGATCCTAAAGGTGAACGGTACACTGACAATTTTTATTTTATAAATTATGGTCTCCTACACTTGGAAATGGGGTGTGATCCCTAATTTGAAGGCTAGAGTGCTAAAAATAATGTAGCTGCAGTAGCAAGGGCAGTGGAGAGCAGCAACACAGGTTAGCCACCCTGAGTACATACCCCTAAGGTCTGCTGTACTCAGGGCAGTTAGTCCATACTGTGGCTCACCACTGTCTATGCTACTGCAGCTATGCTACTATTTTTAGCATGCTAGCTTCATTAGAGCTAGTGAGAGTATGTCAAGCTGTGAATCATACGCCTAGCACCAAGTTGTAGACATAGCCTTAGACATGATTAAGGTCCCAAGTAATGGTGACGCACTAGTTTATATACCACGGTGATGAGAACCATAAAAATTACTTAGGTTGCAGCTTCTCCACAGTGTGATAGGCAATTTCCAGGCCCCTAAACACACAAATAAATAAATCATCCCTTAAAACATCTCTCTTCCTTGATGTCTTTCAACAATGACCAAATATAGAATATATTCTCTGTGTGTGTGTGTGTGTGTGTGTGTGTGTGTGTGTGTGTGTGTGTGTGTGTGTGTGTGTGTGTGTGAAAAAATAAAATGAAATAGCTGCAGTACTTGAAGTTTGCACCTCCAACTTTTTAGACTATTTTCTGTGTATAATTTATATTGTAAACACTTTTGTAAGGAACTGTGTATTACTTTATGTTTGTACATCTTCAAACAGAATGATGAGCCCTAAAGGCTACTCAGGGGGTGGCAAGTGGAGTGTAATTTGACTCACTCCATACAGTGCAAGGGCTTGAAGATCTATTGTGTCATTCTACAGACTAGGTTTAAAAATAGTTACATTTAGGTTTTTACACCTAATTCCTGTAACATAATGCAGCCTTAATTAAAGAAAAAAAGTATTACTTTAATGATGAGAGAAAAGAAGGAACTGAGCTGCTAAAATACTAGTCATGAAAATACAGTGTCCCTTTCTAGAGGCAAAAAAGGCTTTTTAAAAAAAAATTCTTATTTTTTAAAAAAGAGAAAAAAGTTTAATTTTTTTTTTTTAAACCAAAATACTTGTCAGGGCTTCCTTAACAAATGAGTTCTTTGACTCGTCAGCCAGGCAGCCTAAAAACCTTTTTAATAAAAAAGGAAAGAAAATTGCTGAAAGGAGATGCTCATTCTAATTTTAACCAATATTAGTCTTTTGCCATGAAAAAGGGATTTTTTCCTTCAAATTAAGAATAAAACGCAAGATGGGAAAACTTGACAAATATAATGAACATCATCCCCTCTTTTACATGCTCTTTGCCAGCTCAGAACTGCAGAAAGCTACAAGTTTAGCTGTGCTTTCTTGAAGCATGCTTAACACAAACTTCTAACTAAAAAGGGAAGCATCAATTTCTGTTTCGCCTTCTCTTCCAAATACGCAATGCCATTGTCACATATCAACCACATTATAGGTTTACAAAGAGCAATATTACCACCACCAGTTGAGAATACTTTTTTCCAAATGCAACTACTTATGAAGCAGAGCAGGGTGCAACAGACAACACTACGGACTATTTCATAATCCAGCATGCAAAACTACTGTGTACAGGGCTTGAAATTCACTAGCTTGATAGGCAGTGAGTTAATGTCTAACAACCCACCAACCTTAGCCTATATTAAAAAATAAAAGTTATTCAAAATATACAGTGGACAGGAAAATATGATCGTGAAAAAGAAAGCCAGAATTTCCAGTAAGAATTTTCCACTAGTAATGTACATTTTATTCTATAGTTTATAATAAAATTGACAAAATGATAGTCAGATCCCCAGCACATTTAATTAAGCAACAAATCTTACTAAATATTTATTTTAACATTTAAATAATATCAAGGCTGGACAATCTTTGGAGCCAGGAAATTCAAACATACAGATGATCACTTTATCCTCTACTCATATTGCTTTAAAATAACTTTCAAGGGATTAGGAAGAAGCTTAACAATGCTTCCTGCGTACAGTCTTTCAGCGTTAATTCAATATCTGGCATTTTACTATTTTCTGTATATAAAAGTTTGAAGCAACTTATATGTAAACCTCATGCTCTGGACTACTCATATGAGTAAAATTATGTACATGTGAAAAAGTCTGCAGGATTCGGGCTTTAATTTATTAAGAACAGGCATATCCCAGGGACTAGCTACAGCAATGAATACCCATAGCCTCATGGTTTAACTCCTTAAAACATCAGAACTAGCAGTTACTAATTTGCCTCTTTTTTTTTTTTTTGGTTAAAGGAATATTTTTGGAATTATATATGAATTTTAAAAAGTATCTGAAACAATCAAGACTTTCCTCTAAGACCCACTTATTACAATACATTTTTAAAAATTTGGTTAAACAAAATGATTCCCAGGCTACTAACTGGAGTTTCATTCTGAAACAAGGTTTTAAATCCTTGAAAAATGGGGATTTATATTTGAAACTGCAATTATACCATAAACAAATATGAAAAAAATCAGAATAGTGCTACCACACCCATTTCTGACTTTCTGAAAAATTTTATAAGACCAATCCCTGAAGAATTAGGGATGTTATAGTGAACCGGTCAAAACGCCAACTGCCTTCTAATAAAAAATATTTAGAGAAAACACATTTTAAAAAGATTTTAATAATTCAATAAATGTAACTGTCCTCATAGTTCTCAAATATTTAATAAAATATGGATGGTTGAGCTATCTGAGGAATAATTAATAAATGGTTGAGACACTATGCATAATACTGGCACAAATTGCCCCTTTTTCCAAATATGGTGGTTACCCAGGCTCGCTATTAGCTTGTTAAAATTGCAACCAGTCGTTTGTACCGAGTCTGATCCTACTTCTACCAGCTTGATGAACATTTTGCCATTTTCTTCAATAGGAGCTGAATCAATCCTAGTAAGTAGAAGCATGTGCCATTTCTGACATATGAATGGAAAGAATATCAAAGGATTACTTTACACCTTAATACCAGTGGATCCATAATGTTTGCCATATTAATGCTGTGAAATAACAGAAAATCCAAATTCCTAGTACCAAACAGACAATGTGGTAAAAAGAAAAGGGAAAGGAAAGTCAACTGAATAATACTGTATTAAGTCATTGCTTTCACTTCATGCTTCAATTCCATTTCTGGGATGTATAGACAGAGGTAAAATCAACAGCTCCTTTCTCAAACAACCTGGCACAAATGGATTTAGGCAGGGATGTAACTTGGGAGAAGGTATAGAAGAGGATATTCTACTTTAACCTTTATACCATCACTGCTGGCTGAAAAGGTGAACAGCAAAGATTTTAAGAACATGTGAACAGCCATACTGGTCAGACCAATAGTTCATCTAGCCCAGTACTCTGTCTTCAGTGACCAGAGCCAAATGCTCCAGAGGGAGTAACAAAACAGAGCAATTTATTGAGTGATCCATCCCTTTGTCCAGTTCCTGCTTCTACCAGTCAGAGGCTAGGGACACCTTGAGCATGGTCCCTGACCATGCTGGCTAATAGCTACTGATGGGCCTATCCTCTGTGAACTTATCAAATTCTTTTTTGAACTGTTATATTGTTGGTCTTCACAACTTCCTAACAATGAGTTCCGCAGACTGACTGTCATTGTGCAAAGAAGTACTTTCTATTGTTTTAAACCTGCTGCCTATTAATTTCATCAGGTGACCCCGGTTCATGTTACACGAACACATCCTCATTCATGCTTTTACAGATCTCTAACATATTGCCTCCTAGTTGTCCCTTTTCCAAGACAAGCAGTCCCAATCTCTTTAATCCTCCTCATATAGAAGCTGTTTCATACCCCTAATAATTTTTGCTGCCCTTCTCTGTACTTTTTCAATTTTTAATATATCTTTTTGAAAGAGGGCAACCAGAACGGCACACACTATTCAAGGTGTGGGCACACCACTGATTTATAGAGAGGCATTATAATATTGTCTTTTCCTAACGGTTTCTAACATTGTTAGCTTTTTGGACTGCTGCTGCGCACTGAGCACATTTTCAAAGAACTATCCATATTGACTCAAAGACCTGTTCTTCCGTGGTAACAGCTAATTTAGACCCCATCATTTTGTATGTATAGTTGGGATTATGTTTTCTAATGTGCATTATTTTGCATTTATCAACATTGTATTTCATCTGATATTTTCTCACCCGGTCACCCAATTTTGTGAGATTCCCTTGCAACTCCTCAGTCTGCTTTCGATTTAGCCATCTTGAGTAATTCTGTATAGTCTGCAAACTTTGCCACCTCACCGCTTACCTCCTTTTCCAGACCATTTATGAATATGTTGACCAGCACAGTTCCCAGTGCAGATGCTTAAGGTATCCCCACTATCTGAATCCTGACCATTTATTCCTATCCTTTGTTTCCTATCTTTTAACCAGTTACTGATCCATGAGGTGGCCTTCCCTCTTATCCCATGACTGCTTAGTTTGCTTAAGAGTCTTTGATGAGGGACCCTTTGTCAACATTCATGCTGAACCCATAAAAGAATTCTAAGTGATTGGTGAAACATGATTTCCAATTACAAAAGCCATGTTGACTCTTCCCCAACATATCATGTGTCTGATAATTTTGTTCTTTACTATAGTTTTAACCAATTTGCCTGGTGCTGAAGTTAGGCTATAATTACTTGATTTGCCACTGGAGCCTTTTTTAAAGATCAGCATCAGATTAGCTATCAGCCAGTCAGCTGGTATGGAGGTTAATTTAAGCAATAGGTTACATACCACAGTTAGTCGTTCTTCAATTTCATATTGAGTTCCTTCAGAGCTCTTGGGTAAATACCATCTGGTCCTGGTGACTTATTACTGTTTACTTTATCAGTCTGTTCCAAAGCTTCCTCTACTGTCACTTCAGTCTGGGACATTTCCTCAGATTTGTCACCTAAAAAGAATGGCTTAGGTTTGGGAATCTCCCTAACATCCTCTGCAGAGGAGACTGATGAAAATAATTTATTTAGCTTCTCCACAATGGCCTTGTCTTCCTTGAGAGCTTCTTTAGCACCTCAATTGTTCAGTGGCCCTACTGATTGTTTGCAGGCTTCCTACTTGTGATGTACTTAAAAAAAAAAAAAAGTTGCTGTTAAGTTTTTGTGTCTTTTGGTTCAAATTCTTTTTTGGCCCACTTAATTATACTTTTACACTTGACTTGCCAGAATTTATGTTCCTTTCTATTTTAATATGAGTAAAACTGCTTTAAGGTCCAAAATTATTAACAGCACGCAATTATTACAGGTACAGAAACAAAATGTTTGAAGATATCTTTCATGCATACTTGCCAAAGGATAGAAATCACAGGCTAAAGAAAGCTTGGAGCACTCCATTGTTTGAGGGGTCAGAGATACCACCATGGAACCCAAACTGCAGGCAACTAAGCTAAAGAGGCAGTGGTTTTCAATGTATGTTTATTTGTCACAGAGAAAATAAAATCATACTCCAGAAGGGATGCCAGCCTGAAACATGATAAAGGGGTGATTGTTCAGCACTTTCTGAAAAGGAGGCTCCTTGAAGAGGTGTCAATTTGACTTCCCGAAATTTACAGCATCCAAAATAACTAATCATATTTAAAATATTTTTTATAACAAACATTCTATGAAACTGTACAAAGTTAAACAAATATTGGGAAGAAATTAGTAATATACTGACGGAGATGAAATACAAATTGGATCAAACTGTACATCCTAAAGGATGATTTGATTTTTAACACTTATGCAAGAGATGGTGTACCACACTTTCACATGCCAAATTGTACATTACTAGAAAATGGAAAACCCCCAGAACCCACACACTAAACGAATATTTTGAAGTTATAATTTTTCATCAAGAGCCATGACAGAAATAGCCATAAAAGACTAAATAAAAACTGAAAATCCTGAAATCAGTGTGTAAAACTGTGTATCTTTCTTTGCCTTGATGTTTGTCTCTACAAGGTTAATATGAAAAACAGTTAAATTTGTACTTTTCATGTACCTCAAAGACTTTTTCAAAGTAAATATTTCTAATATAAATCTATACATTATTAAAAAACAAAAATAATACTAATATTTTTGCTATTCCTTGTTAAGAATATTTGATAATCAGGTCAAGGGTCTTGTTTACCAGTATCACATTTATCCTGAACACTTTTCTACTGTAATGAGCTAATAGGTACACATGAAGTCTCCCATCCTGCAACTGGATCGGTGTGATTAGATAAGTGAGGGTCTGCAAGGCATAGCTAAGTAAAAGGGGCAGATCTGATTGTAGGATCATGGTCCTGCATTTATTTGTTTCTGCATTTATTTCTAAGAGTTGGCAAGGCACAACTAGTTTTTAAAACAAAGTTTACACTATTGATTACTTTATTTACATTTTCAATAGTTTCTGTTATACTGATAACCACTTGGCCTTTAATAGATTAACTCATATCTAGATGAATTATCACAAAAATAGTTAAGAATTTTACTGCAGGTAGCAACACAAATAGCATGCTCTTCAGGAAGTGCTACACAACATTTTGCTGAAGTTACTGGAAATATCAATGCAGTCATAATTAATTAACCTACACCCAAATGTGAGTAAACTTTCATATTCTACTGAAAACTGTTAAAAAATTATATTTTTAAGATGTATTGCTTAATATTTTCTCTTCTATCCTGATACACCCCCTATTTCATGCTTAAACTTTTATGGTCAAATACAATCGTCTGAAAGTCCATACACTGGTATTATGGTAGCACAGCTACAGTTCATGTTCTGTCAGCATTTCCATTATAAGCCATGTTTTTCAAGGGTTTGTTTCTTTGCCATAAAAATTCACTCTAGGTTGAAACACTGTGTAGAAATTACCATCTAGAACTCAAAAAACTAAAAATAAAGTATTTCAGTTATCTTTTAATTAGAGAATAGCAAACTTAAGAGTTAAAATTAACATTTTAACTTTGATCTTCTAGCCTAAAAGGGGCAGACCACCGCTAATAAACTAAATACAGTACATTCAGTACACAGTTTAGCCTACGTCTTGTGCTATTTAGCAACTAAACCAAAAAAAGCTGCAAAAAGTGACAACCTGATCTATTGTCTAAATAGAAATTTAGACACAATCAAAAATCCTATTAATTTAAATATTAATCTAGCAGCTAGTTTTCATATTTTAACATTTCAGCTGCCTTAGATGATTTTGGTTTTAAAATATTTAGGATAATTACATGCAATGGAGTATTATTTGTCAAATACCTTGATAAGATAAAGAAGTTTGTGCATTCAAAAGACTGACCAAATCAAGTAATGTGATCTGTTTTTCATTTACAGTGGAAGATATTATACACAAGGTTTCAAAGTCATGCAAATTTTATAGTCAGGTTACAAATCCCTGAAAGAAATTTTATAAATGGAAACACTGACACAACCTTCACCATAGTATTGCAAACAGCAACGGTATTTTACATATATTTTACATATGTTTTTTTTTTTAAATAGATGTTGAGCTGGTTACTATTCTAAGAAGGATTCAAAATTTAAAGAATAAAAAGGCTGTAATAACCAATATTTAAAATTTCAAGCATAACTCCATACAGTAGATTTGGACAAGAAATAAAACAGAAGGTTTATAAAATTTGGTTTTAAAAGAAACAAATATTTTTTTCTAGCACTTTGCATTGTCTTAGTTCATCCTGCTTGGAGGATACTGGAAGGTTAATGTAGGAAACGGAATTTGTCAGAGGCTGCCTGATAATGTGACCTCACCATCAAGCTCCATTTTAGCAGTTTTTGCCTCTCCAGATTTACATTGCAAAAATGAATTCAAAGAATCCTTTTCTATTCACATAAAGAACGAAAGGACTGAACTAATGATCTCTCTTCATCCGAAAATTCCAGCAAACCAGAAAAAGCCCCTCGATCAGGTGGGGGAAATGGTGGTGGTCCAACCTAACCAAAATTTTAGGATCAGAGGACCATTGGGGCTGTACATTTTCATATTAATTAAATCTCTCATATCCTAAGAGATTTTAATGAGAATTTGCCCTTGTCCTAGCATCTAACGGTCCTGCCAATTTCAAGCCCTGACCGTACATGTATTCTCTAACTGGAATCAGTGGCTACAAAGCGGCCAGCGTATCGTTAGTCACAATACAACAGTAAGGTTGTGAACATACCTGAGCAATGTTCAAGGTCTAGAGCATTGGAGGATGGGCAGGACAAGACAGGACAGAACAAAAATAAAGGAAGAAAAAAAGAAAAGACAAAACAGTGACTATGAGGCCAGCCTCAAGGAATCCCAAGTCAGACAAAACCCTCCCACTTAAAAGTATAAAAAAATAAAATCAGCGCTCCACTGATACACTGCTGTAACATTCCAAAGTAACAATGTACAACAAAGTTCTGGGAACTAATTACATGAACATTAGCAAGAACTTTAAAAAAAAACAAAAAAACAAAAAAACAACTTTGGTAAGTTATAGTCTGTCAAAGGCATATTTGAGGCTGGCCTTATAGGAAAAAAAAGCAATGCAAAAAAAAAATCAATATTTTAAATCTCTATTTTTCAATTTAAACACTCTTAAAGCAATATCAAAATGATAGGTACAATATAGAATCCAATTTACCTAATATGATAACATTAAAAAAAAAAAATCACTGTCTGGAACTAAACTGTTTTGCTCAGTTAGCTATAGCAAAGAAGAGAGAAAAGAATAGTGCAGATTCTATGCAGAATTAAATCGTGCATCACAGTATAGTACAGTACCTGCTTGTTCAGACCTAGCATATTGCAGACCATATCCCTGGAATAAGGTTGTTCCAGCACATATCTCAACAAAGCAGTCTGTGGCTCAAACAGATCCTTAAAACAAACAAACAAACATACGCGAACATTGCCTCAAGATTAAATTAAATGTTGTGATTAAATGTAATAAAATTAAAAATGAATTATTTTTAATATGTTTATATTTGTAGGTATGTACCATTGGTGGTGAACTATTTTGTTCTTAAATACCCAAGAGGGAGGTAAGTATCAGCAGAGAGTGTCCTCCCCTTGGTTTTACACTCTCAGTTGTGGGGGACCTTCGACAATAAGAATATGGGATACTTTTTGGAAAACATGGGCAAACAAGCTTCAGGAGACCAACGAGATCCCTCTCAATAAGGTATGAGCACACTGCCTCCACAGTGCTCCTGAGGTGAGACCAGTTTAAAAAGTGGAATCAAAAGTCTTGCCCTGTTGTGCAAGGCATGAACTACACAGTTCTTTTCCCACATTCCATTTCCTCTATATCTTCCTCTCTCTCACACACAGACACAGAATAGGTGCATGCAACACCTACCCGTTCTCAGAATTCAGGGAATGTGTGTGCCAGGCAGTAAAAACATCACATACCACCTGGTGAGTGTATGTTTGCCATTACTGTACTATATATTTGGAGGATTTTAATCTGTTAGTAAACTAAGTTAGTTAATTTTTAAGTTCTAATTGAAAATGGGAAGCCCGAGTTTTCAAAATAATTGCCCTCTTCCTTTCTCTAATCTACAAACAAATAGTAATTTCATAGATAAAACACACAAAACTTTAATAACTAAGAGGCTGACACATGCATACCTTATCGTATGGCAAGAGTCCTTTCAAAGGGAAACGAAGGGTTGTAGGATCCAGCTTCCATGAGTTACACATGGCGCCAGAGTTATTTACCACAGGAAGAAGACTACAACGTCCTGCACATATTACACAGAATGAGAAAGGATAAATGCTGAGGAAGCTGAGTGGCTATGGCACTTAATCATTAGAGGTCAAGAACCCACCTCAGAGACTACTAACAATATTCCTTTCCGCTATATTTATTTAAATCTGTTATCTCCCACCAAGAATTGGCTAGCATGAAGCTCCCAATGTTAGCAATCATTCCTTTTGCATCAGAAATCTCAACTCATTAGCTAAAGGGCAAACTCAACTATTATGTTTTGCTATAAACTGTTCAGTTTGGACATCTCCAGATATACTAAAATATTTGTAAATAATGACACTAAAATATACTATTTATCCTCAAAGTCTTCCTATTCACATCATATGCCCAGACCATAAAAACTTTTTTTTTGTCCAATAAATGTTTATAACTAAAGCAGGAGTTGTATTTCAACCATAATGGGCCATTATGGGCCTTTTACTGTAAATGAGTCAAGCCTCTACTCCGGATGGTCATAGTTCTTTTATTGCCATTATATCCAAAAGCACAGGAGAAGTAATGTAATAATATTCAGTTTGGCTACACTGAGCCTTCAACTTCTCTCAAGCAAAATGAAATTAAAGGATAACTGCTTTCCCTCTTCCACCCCATTAAAGTACAGTAACTCCTCATTTAACGTTGTAGTTATGTTCCTGAAAAAAGCTACTTTAAGCAAAATGATGTTAAGCAAATCCAATTTCCCCATAAGAATTAATGTAAATGGGGGGGAGGGGTTAGGTTCCCGGGAAACTTTTTTCACCAGATAAAGACCCTCTCTCTCTCTGTATGTGTGTGACACACACACACATATATACACAGTATAAGTTTTAAACAAACAATTTAATACTGTACACAGCAATGATGATTGTGAAGGTTGGTTGAGATGGTGGAGTCAGAGGGTGGGATATCTCCCAGGGAATGCCTTACTGCTAAATGGTGTACTAGCACTTGGTTGAGTCCTCAAGGGTTAACACATTGTTGTTAATGTAGCCTCACACTCTACAAGGCAGCACGAATTGAGGGAGGGGAGACAGTGTGGCAGAGAGAGACAGAGACACACACCGTGTGTGTGAGAGAGAGACACACACACTGCCCCTTTAAGTATGCGATCCAACTCTAAGTATATAAGCAAGTTGAGACAGCAGCTGCTGCCAGTGAGTTCCCTCTATCCTGAGCCCTCTGGTGTCCCCCACCTGCTCTGTGGAGATGAGGGCAGGAGCAGGGGGAGGGAGACACCCTGACATTAGCACTCCCCCCCCCTCCCAGCAAGCAGGAGGCTTCCAGGAGCAACTCCAAGGCAGAGGGCAGGAGCAGCAAATGGCAGTGGGAAGGAGGGACAGCTGAACTGCCTGGCAATTGATAGCCTGCTGGGGGACTGGCGGACAGGGAACTAAGGGGAGCTGATGGGGGGCTGCCAGCCCACCCTAGTTCCAAGCTCCGACCAGCTAGCTCCAACAGGTTGCTCTTTCTGCAAGCAGTGGACAAAGCAGGTGGCTGCCAAACAACGTTAGAAGGGAGCATTGCGCAACTTTAAATGAGCACGTTCTCTAATTGAACAGCAACGTAACAACAAAACATTAATCAGGACAATGTTAAGTGAGGAGTTACTGTAGATGGTTAGTCCACCCACTCTGGTTTCCTGCCTTTAGCAGTAATTATACTACTATGCTGTAGTAGTAGTAGTGGGCGTGGACAGGACTCCTATACACAGCAAGCACCTTTAGTACTATTTCTACCTTAAACTGTGTATAGTCTGTTTGTGGAGTCAGAGAATTTATAAAGTCAACAATACACCTGGTCATTTATGCAAATACTTCAGCAAATTAGGAAATTTCTTCCAGGACTGAAAGTCACATGAATAAATCCTTTCCACGTGTTTGGAAAAATATACTTAAGAGTGTTAGATACTCTTGCAAAAACAAAGAAATAACAAAAAATAAATATTTATTGATTTATTTAAAGAAAGAAATAAATCAAGAAACTCAGTGATATACAGCTGACATTACATCCTTAATCTCACTACATTGCTTTTGTGTATTAAAGGAATCATCTGGAGATTAATGGAAGCTCTCAATTTTAGGTCCTTTATAGAAATGAATGAAACAACAGCAGTATATACACAAGAATTACTTTTCTTAAAATGTACAGGAAAAAAAGAATTCTTCTTCTAAAAGAGCAAAAAGAGTATTAAACAGGACCGAAATGCCCTAATCAAACTTTTGCAGATTTTTTGAGAGAAGTAAAACTGAATGAAAAAGACTTTTTTTTAAATGGAGACTAAAGGCTTACATAAATTAGGGAATTCAGCAGTGGTGCAAATCCCTAGTCTAGATGTTGATTCAGAAAATGTTCATTAAGTCTGACACATAGCATAGCTACACCAGTAAAAAAGTAATTAAATGTAGACACACCCTTGAATTCACAGGCCAGGTTAAGATCACAGAAGGGACAATATCACTTTTTGCAGAGGGGGCAAGTGAAAAGAAGTAATTTTCCATTTTCTACCTGTGCTCAAAGCAATACTTTTAATCTGGTAAATCCATAAAAGTTTTCAACTTTTTTTAAGCTGAGGCAGGATAAAAAAAAAAAAAGAAGGTAATTGATAGCTATTACATAAATGCTACACACTCAAGCATTTTGCAAGAATTAACATATAAGGCTAACCCCAAATTAGGTAGGCCTACTGGCTAAAAATTCAATTCAATCTAAATTCACTTCACTCATGTTTTCTTACCGCAAATGGAATTTATTCTTGCGGTGGGTCTGAAGGTATCCACAAAGTCTGATACTAAGTTACCTAGCAACTGAAAGAAGATTATTAATACTAAATTGTTTACATTGACACAATATTCAATTTAAAACAAGACATTAAATCAGGAAAGTTACTTGAAGTATATATGCTCTTTTTGGCAGAAATCAGAGCAAATCAAAATAGCTACTTTTCATGTGTACAATATTCTTGAAATGTAAATTATTTATTATCTTTCATGTGAGGTTTAAAATTCTATTTAGCAATAGAACACCATTTTCTTCAACTGAGCAATTCCTCAAAGGCACTTAACTTACCACTTCTTGGATGAAATCCTGGCCCCGGCGAAATCAATGGGAGTTTCACCCCTTATCTCCTCTAATCAAAGAAACATGTCCCTTTCTGTGCAAGCAAAACCAGAGATCTGGTTTGTCAAAAGAACCAAAAGGACAAGGGGAACATGTACTGAATGAGTATCACACTCTTTAGGAACTGAAGGCTGTTTTGATTATACGAGAATGCCAAATAATTCTGTAATGGTGAATATCAGGCCACAAAACTGGCCATACTGGAAAATTGAAGCTGCTTGCTTATCTTCCTAGTTATACGGAGAGTATGTAAGGCTGGTAGGCACATGAAGAATTTCAACCCAGTGTCAAATGCTAAAATTCAAGAACCTAACATTCAGATGCACATCTAAAGCAATATAATGGCCAACGTTTGTGTTTAGTTGTTGTTGTATTTTTTAAACAGATGCCTAATTTAGTGCATATTTAGGCACCTAAATAAGTTACCTAGTTTTCCAAATTTTAAATTAGTAAGACCTGCTGAGCCCTCAATTTTGAAAGTTAGGCCACTTGCATGGAATCAATGGCATGATCTGCGCGTAAGCACAGGGATCTGCCAGCAAATCAGATGCAGGATAGGGGCCTCATTCAGTGCTTAAATAGAGACTAAGCATATATTTTCAAGTGCTACACAGGCACAGCTGCAGCTATGCCACTACAGTGCACACAAATACTACAGCGATAGCAGGGGCTTTTCTATTACTCCAGTAATTCACACCCTGAGAGATGACAGCTAGGTCGATGGAAGAATTCTTCTGTTGACCTTGCTGCATCTACAGTCGGGGTTAGGTTGACCAAACTACATTGCACAGGACATGAAATTTTTCACAGCCCTGAGCGATGTAGTTAGGTCAACCTAAGTTTTAGGTATAGACAAGGCATCAGGCATCCTTTTTTTAAAAAAATTGCACCCAATGTTTTGTATGGCGAGAATGAGGTGCATATCACTTTATAAAATATTATCAATAAACCTTACCCAATGAGGAAGCTTTCCCTCAGGGTACAGTTTTCTTATCTCTGTAACTGCAAAGTAGGCAGGTAATAAACAGGCATTTCTTTCCAAAATATAGGCTACAACCTAGAAATAAGTAAAATTTAAAAATGTAAGGCAATTTGGATAGTTACCATAAACAATATAAATTACAATGAGCTCTAGAAACTAGACAAGTAAGATTTGAAGGTACATTAAGTTATTTTTAAACTGCGATGTGTTATTAGTATCACATTAGATCATAATGAAATTGTCATTAAATTGTATTTTGTTTTTCACCATTTATGCTGTTTACTTTTTACATTTTACTCAGTTTGGACAATGAAAGAAGAATGGCGAGATTCAATTTCTGGTTCTAATGCTTTAGCACAACACAGCAATATCTGGTGCAACAATGGGAAATATTTAAATCCCAACTGTTGGGGTTTTTTTTGGTTTAATGAAAATATTAATACTGGATTTCATGAAGCTTATTTAGCATCCCTTTAAGGCTGAGATTCTAAACTGACTTTATTATGCCCTGGTGGGTGAGGTAAACCACCTTGTGTCTCTAATATCCTAGGACCAACATGGCTACATCACTGCATTCTACTATGCCCAGGCATATCAGTGGCTCAGATAGCCTGGTAATGGAAACGTGGTAGATCAGTGGTTTTCAACCTTTTTTCATTTGTGAACCCCTAAAAGATTTCAAATGGAGGTGCGGACCCCTTTGGAAATCTTCGACATAGTCTGTAGACCCCAACGGGTCATGGACCACAGGTAGAAAACCACTGTTGTAGATCACCATTAGATGATCCTGAAATACACTGGCACAAGAGCCAGTAGAAGACATGTCATCAGCTTAAGCTATTCATTTATATCAGATCTAAAAGGCTCCAAAGAGATCCCTTTCAGAATACTGTGAAGATCAATGACAAAAGATTGAGACCAACTTTTTCATTGTGACACCATATAACATTTCAGAGTTACCTCTCTTGCTGCTAAGAGTTGCTGTACAACAGCTGAGCTCACTGTGTTAGGAATAGTTAGGATTTTCTCCAGGATCACCTTCAACAAATCTCGCACACCCTGAGAGAAATCATATAGAAATTAATATTCACAAAAACTCTCAATTTCTAGGAGCCAAAGTGCATCGGAAGACTGCTCAGAAAATACTAAGGACAAGGTTAGGTGCTTTGCTTCTAAGAGTCACAGTAAGTATCCACTGCCTGGGCTCCAGCTTGAGCCTAGAAGTCAACACAGCAATAAAACTGCCCAGCAACCCAAGCCTCACGAGTCTGAATCAGCTGGCACGGGCCAGCTATAGGATTTTCTTTGTTGTGAAGACATACCCCAAGAGGCAGATTTATGAATGTCTTCCTCAGTGCCTGCACAGGCAAAATCTTCCCACACCAGATACAGTGCTTCTGTTAGGTGCCTTTTACATTGCTCAGTCTGACCCTTTCCACAGTATAAAGATGGAGGTGAAGATATAACCCTAAATGCTTTTAAAATACTACTTTTCCAGTCAAACAATTGCTGAAATTGTATTAGGAATATTATTTATTTTGTGATTGAAAATAGAAGGTAAGGTGACTCTGTGACCATGACTGGGAAGTAAGGTGTACAACGGAAAATATTAATTAAGATGTGGTCTACACTAGGAAAAAAGTTGAGAATATCTGGTTTAATTGATGACAAAATACTCAGCTGACAGGGACAGGTTCAACACAGTCTCTGGAATACCAGAAAGAAGCACTGTAAACTTATAAAAACCACCACAGTTTCCAAAATTTCTTAGGAAAATACCTTGTAGTCTACACCTCCAATTATTTTCCGGACCAGTTTAAATGTTAATGCCCATAGCTGTGTCCTTTCCCATTCAAGGGTTTCTGAGTTTATTAGAGATTCACAAACCATTCTAGTAAAAAAGAATACAACAGTGAGTGATGGACGAGAATAAGTAGATGATTTCCAATGAACAGTAAATTTAAGGAATTTTTTTTAACTAACCTACAATACTACAACTTACGCCTACTGCATTTCTTGCTTCACCCACACTAAACATACCTGGGTGGCAACAGACCAGTCTCGACTGCCATTGCTAAACAGTCATACAAGAAAGAAATTCTTTTAGGACTGTGCTGGCTGTGGATGAATCTTACAATCCACTGGACACATTGTTCATGAGATTCCTGGAAAACAGTGGAGGATTAAAATAAACTAATTACTATGAAAACATAAGTAACAACTTCTTAAAACCATAAATTGCTACACTATGAGTAAAAGCAACAAATGAGAGATAATGACTTCTGGGTATTTAATCTGTCAAAGATTGCTCCTTTAACATCCACTTATCTTATTTCAAGAAATTTCCCCAATCTGTGACATACAAAGTTATAGCCTGATAGCATATATGAAGAGAAACAAAGAAAGTATATTGCTAGGCTGACTACAGAGTTGAAATGAAGACTTCATATATCCAGTATGTAATTAAGTTAAACGATTCATTTGCCAATATTAACATTTTATAATAGGAGGATATACCAAAGTAAGGAATGATACTTGTGAATAGGAACAAATAATCAGATTACTCTGAAATAGAGTGGAATGGGCTGCTGAACATAGGATGCATCAACAGAGATTTGAGTGAATTTTTGCAGTGCATAAAGTAAACAGAGACGTTTAATGACTGCTTTAGAAAACCCCGAGTATAATGCATTTCTTTCTACCTATATCAAAGACCCATGCTTTGCAAGAATGGTTGAGTCATGGGATAGTAATATTTTATGCATAAATGTTTTTCATGAAATATATCCCTTCTTTCATTCAAGCCCCTCCTTCAGAACCTCTTCTACCACAACAGCTATAAGAAATTACAGCTTTACCCCAGAAATGGGGATTTACTTTTGATATTTATATTTATAAAAGGAGTTATTCTTTACTACTACACCATGTTGTACACCAGCCTTTGCCAAGTAATCATGTAATTTCACTGATGTCAGCACTATCCTTCCCATCTAAGCTCACTATAGTGTTTTGTTATTTCCCTACTACTTTTCTTTCCCCAATCTGAAATTAGGTTGTGAGCTGTTTGAGACAGGAATCATGCCTTGGCTATGTATCTAGTACACTATCGGGTGTTGTAAAATATAACTACATTAACAATAAATGAAATGCTTACCTGGGAAAGACTGCTCCAGAACTGTCTAAAAGCTCCCAGGCAGCTGATCAATTTGGTTCTCTCATCTTCAGGAGTGTCCATAAACATGCTATTGCAAATAAGAACACTAGTGATCTTCAATGTGTTCTTGAAAGATATTACAATTAAAACAGCAGATATAGAAGATAGTCACAATGAATCTCATGCACAAATAAATTGTCATTGCACTCACCCAGGGAAAGCCTCCTCTATAACTTCTGTTTTCTGTAAGAGAAAGAGGTTCAGCTCTTGGTGATTAATGGCAAATCGATCTAAAGCTCTGCTACAGATACACATAGTAGTAATAAAAACAGAATTATCAAGATGAGGCATGTTCAGTAAAAGGTAACATAGGATCACACCAATGGTTTTTCCAGCCTGATATACTGTCTCTTGAAAGTGACAAGCACCAGATGCTTCAGCAGGTACAATGTTCTTCTCTGCCCTCTCATGCATGCCCTTTGACAAATAGACAACAACATTTCTTGAGGAGTTTGGTGGAGGGAGTTTCTCTGTAACCCATAGTGACTGATTTATGTACTGAAGTAGGAGGATTTATATTTTTATTCACTTTTTATTCTGTCTTGTGTAACTGTGGATCTTCTTATAAATATAAAAATCTAATCATCTGAATCCTATTGAGTTCTTTCCCTCAATTATATTATGCAGCCGTGAGTTCCACACATTAATTATGCTGTGCGTATAAAAGCATTTCCTTTTATTTAATTTACATCTGTTGATTTTTAATTTTACTAGATGATTCTATGGTCTTGAATTACAAGGATATATAAATACTCAATTTACTTTCCTAATACCATTAATTATTTTATATATCCTCTTACTTTTCTCCTTTCTGAACAGTCTGTTTTAGTATATCATGTGAGATTATTGCCATCCCTCTAATCATTTTTGTTGCCCTTCTATGGACTGGTGGACTAGATAGGGTGTCTAGTACTGAACACAATATTCAAGACGATGACCCCACATCAATGTATATATAATGACATTAAATATTTTAAATATTAATCTCTATGGGTAATAGGATGTGAAGGAATTAGATCAGGGGTTTCAAACTCAAATAACAACAAGGGCCACATGAAGATTAGTACATTGGCCTGAGGGCAGCATTACTGTCCCCACCCCCACCCCACCCCTTCCATGAGGCCCTGCCTCTGCCCTGCCTCTTCCTACCCCTTCCCTGCCCCCATTCCAACCCCTTCCCCCAAATCCCCACCACAACTCTGTCCCCTCCCTGCCCCCCAGGGGGCGTGTGGCAGGGGCTCATGGCAGGGAGTTGGGGTGTGGGGTGCAGGAGGGGTGTGGCAGGTAGCTGGGGTGGAGGAAGGGTGCGAGGTGCACCAGGAGGCTCAAGGCAGGGGGTCAGGGTGCAGCATGGGGCTCATGCAGGGGGTCAGGGTGTGGCAGGAGGCTCAGGGCAAGGGGTTGGGCTGCAAGAGGGGTGTGGGGTGTGGCAGGAGGCTCACGGCAGGGGCTCAGGGTGGGCAAGGGGCTCAGAGAAGGGGGTTGGGGTGCAAGAGGGTTGGGGGTGCAGCAGGGGGCTCAGGGCTGGGGGTCAGGGTGCAGGAGGGGTGCGGGGTATGGCAGGGGGTCGGGGTGCAGGAGGGGTGTGGCAGGGGATTCAGGGCAGGGGGTCAGTGTGTGGGGTGCAGCAGGGGGCTCCGGGCAGTGGGTTGGGGTGCAAGAGGGGTGTGGGGTGCGGCAGGGGGTCAGGATGCAGGAGGATTGGGGCACAGGATTAGGGGTGGAACAGAGGGCTCAGGACAGGGGATCAGGGTGCAGGAGAGATATGGGGTGCGGCAAGCTTCTTATTTACAATATCACCTGAAAGTGAGAACAGGTGTTCGCATGGCACTTTTGTAGCCGGCACTGCAAGGTATTTACATGCCAGATATGCTAACCATTTGTATGTCCCTTCATGCTTCGGCCGCAGTTCCAGAGGACATGCTTCCATGCTAATTACACTCATTAAAAATATGCGTTAATTAAATTTGTAACTGAACTCCTCGGAAAACTGTATGTCTCCTGCTCTGTTTTATCCGCATTCTGCCATATATTTCACGTTATAGCAGTCTTGGATGATGATCCAGCACGTTGTTCGTTTTAAAAACACTTTCACTACAGATTTCACAAAACACAAAGAAGGTACCAATGTGAGATTTCTAAAGAGAGCTACAGCACTCGATCCAAGGTTTAAAAATCTAAGTGCCTTCCAAAATCTGAGAGGGATGAGGTGTGCAGTATGCTTTCAGAAATCTTAAAAGAGCAACCCTCTAATGTGGAAACTACAGAACCTGAACCACCAGAAAAGAAAATCAACCTTCTGCTGGTCGCATCTGACTCAGATGACGAAAATGAACATGTATCAGTCCGCATTGCTTTGGATTGTTATTGAGTAGAACCCATCATCAGCATGGATGCATATCCTCTGGAATGGTGGTCGAAGCATGAAGGGACATATGTATCTTTAGTGCAGCTGGCACGTAAATATCTTGCAACACGGACTACAAAAGTGCCATGCGAACATGTGTTCTCATTTTCAGGTGACACTGTAAACATGCTGGCAGCATTATCTCCTGCAAATGTAAATAAACTTCTGTGTCTGAGCAACTGGCTGAACAAGAAGTAGGACAGAATGGACTTGTAGGCTCTGTAGTTTTACATTGTTTTATTTCTGAATGGATTATTTTTGTATATAATTCTACATTTGTAAGCTCAACTTTCATAATAAAGAGATTGCATCACAGTATTTGTATTTGTATTAGGTGAACTGAACAATACTATTTCTTTTGTTTTTTACAGTGCAAATATTTGTAATAAAAATAAATATAAAGTGAGAACTGCATACTTTGAATTCTGTGTTGTAATTGAAATCAACATATTTGAAAATGTAGAAAATATCCAAAAATATTTAAATAAATGATACTCCATTATTGTTTAACAGTGCGATTAGTAGCAATAATTTTTTTTAATCATGAGATTAATTGTGATTAATTTTTTTAACAGCTTGACAGCTCTACTTTAAATACATTTTCCTTTTAAAAAATAAACAACAGCTTCCTTCCTGAGCCGTAATGGGGGTGGGGGAGAGGGCAGGAGCAGCAGCCCAGCCCCTCCCTACTGCTCCTGGATGCACCACCTTGGCATTGGTTGCTGGGGCCACCAGCAATAGTTGGTGCTGTGTAGCTTCTGGAGACACACAATGCTAAAAGATCAAGGTGAATTTTCCCTGCATCTTCTGGTTTTTGGGCTTCAGCATGGGGTGGCGGGCTGCCAGGATTTTGGGCTCTGACTCCGGAGCTTCAGGCTCTGGCTTCCAGCTCCAGCCATGGGGCTTTGGGCATCAGTCTCTGGCTTCGTCCGCTGGACTTCATGGCTCAACCTCCCTCCCATGTCTCCCCTGAAACTCCGATCTATCCCCCATTCCTCCCAGCCTCCACTGCCTCCCCCCCTATCCAGGGAGTAATTTGTCCCAGGACTTGTTGTGAAAAGTGATACTAACAAACAACTACTGTTTTGCACAGAAGCAGTCTTCCTGGGTTAGCAAGTCTTTTAAAAAAAAATGCATCCAAAAGAGCAAAAGGAACAACAACAATAAAACACAAGAAGATGGAAAGCACTTTATTTGGGTTTCTATTCTGTTTAGGTCCAGTAAAGAATAGAGAAAACTGTATATTATTTTTATTACTGAATCTGAAAAAAAACCCTACACTAATAAGTTACAATGATTTGGCTTTGTATAGGTACGTATATTTGTTTTGTTTGAAGTTAATTATGTATTTTAGGAAAACACGTCAGACTGGCCACCAGCAAGAGTTTGTTGTGAGAGCCACTACTTTAAGACCTACATATCCAGGCCTTATCCAAGCTTTGTTGCTTCTACTTAAGATTCAGCCTTTTCTGTCTGACTGCCAGATCTTCTGTTGAGCCCCTTGTCATCCCAGGCACTGACTACTGTAATCCAACCACGCTGACTGTGATACCTATGTCATAACTTTAGTCCCAGATTTGGACCTTAGCGTCCAAAATATGGGAGTTAGCATGAAAACCTCCAAGCTTAGTTACCAGCTTGGACTTGGTACTTGCTGCTACCACCCAAAAAATTAGAGTGTTTTGGGGCACTCTGGTCCCCCTGAAAAACCTTCCCTGGGGACCCCAAGACCCAAATCCCTTGAGTCTCACAACAAAGGGAAATAATCCTTTTTCCCTTCCCCCCTCCAGGTGCTCCTGGAGAGATACACAGACACAAACTCTGTGAATCCAAACAGAGTGACTCCCCCTCTCCGTTCCCAGTCCTGGAAACAAAAGTACTTTCCTCTTCACCCAGAGGGAATGCAAAATCAGGCTAGCAAATCCAACACACACAGATCTCCCCCTGATTTCTTCCTCCCACCAATTCCCTGGTGAGTACAGACTCAATTTCCCTGAAGTAAAGAAAAACTCCAACAGGTCTTAAAAGAAAGCTTTATATAAAAAAGAAAGAAAAATACATACAAACGGTCTCTCTGTATTAAGGTGACAAAATACAGAGTCGATTGCTTAAAAGAATATTGAATAAACAGCCTTATTCAAAAAGAATACAAATCAAAGCACTCCAGCACTTATATTCACGCAAATACCAAAGAAAAGAAACCATATAACTTACTATCTGATCTCTTTGTCCTTACACTTAGAAACAGAAGAGTAGAAAGCAGAAACTACTTCTCCAAAGCTCAGAGAAAGCAGGCAGACAGACAAAAGACTCAGACACAAACTTCCCTCCACCCAGAGTTGAAAAAAATCCGGTTTCCTGATTGGTCCTCTGGTCAGGTGCTTCAGATGAAAGAGACATTAACCCTTAGCTATCTGTTTATGACAACCTACCACACCACATTCCTTAAGTCTACTAAAAATACTGGGATCCTCTTCCTAGCTCCAACCAAATCTACCTACTCTTTGTATTCCTCCACTGGCTCCCCTCTCCTCCACCGTATCAAACACAAACTCCATGGTTTTGCTTTTCAGGTGTTATCATCATTTAGCCCTGTGCTACTCAGCTTGACAACTGAATGACTGCTCTGCCAGTGATGCTTGCCTTGATCATCCCCTTCGCTCTCGAGTATTTCCATGATTTCTCCCAAGTCATCCTCCTATTCCCGAAGAAACAAACAAAAAATCCTCCTATCCGAATGTTCAAAGCCACCATCTGTCCTGTTTTTAAATCCTTCCTTAAAACCAACTTCTGCCGTATCTACAAATCGCCACAATCTAGCTTTGTTTAGGCAAGTAGAGCGCTGAGACTCATGTCCTTCCACCAAACTGCTTTACTGTTGCCCCGTTCTTTCAACCCGTTATTAGTGGGACTCGCCAGCTCTTTAATTTTGTAACAATATCCCACTGGGCCCGTCCTGCCCCCGGCCCCCATGATGCTGGGACAAAATCAGCAGGGGCCACAAAGCAACCATGGATCACTCCCCAATTAGTAAATGAGTCTTGTGCCAACCCCGCTCCAGCTCCTCACATCCCACAGACCCCACAACACCCCAGAGCCCCCCATTCCCTCCCTCCCACCGCAAGGCCCCTGGGGCCGGGGCCCGGCTCTGTGACTCACCACCACCTCCTCGAAGATGCTCTGCAGCTGGGTCTCCATCGGCACCATCGGGATCGCCATGCCCCGCCCGCGGCTCGGCCCCAGACTCCCTGCGGGCAGCGGCCCCACCGAACCGGGACCAGCTCCAGCGCCGAGGAACCGAGCGGCGGCGGTCCTGGGTCTGGCGGCGACCGCGGCGGAAGGTGCGTCCCTGAACCCGTCCCCGCCGGGAAGCAGCTCCCCGGCCCGAGCAGTTCCGCGCTGGGGCCGCCCGCAGCCTCCGGCTCTCGCACCTCCCTGGCCGGGCCCCGTGTGCGCCGCGGGGAGAAACAGGCGGGTGCGGAACAGGCCGCGCCCGGGCCTGGCGGGGAGGGTGTGTGGCGCGGACCAGGCTAGCTACGCCCCGAGTGTCGCCTCGCTCCGGCCCGGCCCGGCCCGGCCCTGCACTGGGCTGGACTCCGGCAGCGGAGTCCCCCGCGGCTCGCAGGGCTTGTCCAGCAAGTCCCGCTGGTGGGGCTGCAGCTCAAGCGCTTGTGCGCAGCGGGGCAGGCAGCGGCCAGGCCGCCGTGTTCGACCCAGGCCTTGTTGACTCACAAGAGCAAACGTTTCGCAAAGCGCCGACCAGTGTTGGGACACAGGCCGGGCCATTGTACGCTAAGCGCCGCCACGCCACGGTGCGGGCACTGGGCCAACTTCCTTTCTGGGCACCCCCTCCAGGGCACTGGGCATCAGGCAGCGCCCATCACCCCAGGATTCAGGGGGCCTGGGGCAAAGCAATTTCGGGGGCCCTTCCCCAAAAAAAGTTGCAATACTACAGAATACTATATTCTCGTGGGGGGCCCAGCAGGGACCAGGGCCTGGGGCAAATTGCCCCACTTGCCCCCCTCTCTGGGCAGCCCTGCAGCCCCCTCCCGAGGCTCCGCCCCCCCAAATAGATTTCCCTTACCCCCACTCACTTTCCCTAGCCTGCGGTTCAGGGTATGGGAGGGGTCACTAGGCTGGGGGTGCAGGCTCTGTGGTAGGGCTGAGGATGAGGTGTTTGGGGTGCGGGAGGGGGCTCGGGGTTGGGGCACAGGCTGTCCTCGGGTGGCTCCTGGTCAGCAGTGCTGTGGAGCCAAGGCAGGCTGCCTACCTGTCCTGGGGCACCGCACTGCGCCCCGGAAGCGGCCAGCAGGTCTGGCTCCTAGGCAGGAGGGGAAGGGGGCAGGAAGCTCCGTGGTGCACGCTACTCTCACTTGCAGACACGGCCCCCCAGCTCCCATTCGCGGGTGCCGGTACTCCGGGCAAGGGCAGCCTTGTAGTCTCCCTGCCTTGGAGCCTGACGGGCTGCCCCAGGACAAGTAGGGACCAGTGACACCAGGGGGCACTACTACCCCTGAAATGGATCTCTACTGGCTCTCAGTGCAGCAGATTACTGTCAAACCAGTGAAAAAGGTCCACAGTAATTATCTTCAGTGCACAGCAGTTTATTGAGAAGGAATTATATAAGCAGAAAAGGGTTATTTTAAGCACATAACTCCTATGTTAGACATAGGACATCGCTTCCCGCAGCTCCCAGTGGCCGGGAACAGCAAACCGTGATCATGGGAGCTGTGAGCAGCCGTACCTGCAGACGCTCAGGTAAACAAAAAAAGTGTCTTGTGGCCTGCCAAGAGCTTACCCTGAACAAGCTGCGAACCAGGTTTGGAAACCCCTGTTCTAAACTATGTAATTCACCTAACAAGAGAAGACTTTGTCTAGTGCAAAATGCTTAATGCCATAGACTGCAACTCATTTGTGTATATATGCTTGTCTGCTTTAACTGTAAATAACTCATTTCTTTTTCCTAATTAATAAATCCTTAATTCATTTACTATAGGATTGGCTACAAGTATTTTCTCTGGTGTGAGATCGGAGGTACAAATTGACCTGGAGTAAGTGACCAGTCTCTTAGGACTGGAAGCAACCTGACTCTTTTGTGATCTTTAGTGTGTAACAACTACCTGTCATTAAGTCCAGCTTGCCTGGTTGGCAAGATAGACTGGAATGCCCAAGGGGAGTGTCTGTGACTCCATGATAAGACTGTTATAGTGCTTCAGGAGTTCACATTTATTATTGGGTTGGAGAAATCTAGTTATAGAACATACACTCCATTTGGAGTCTCTGCCCTGCCTTTTGACAGTCTCTCCTGAGGTTGTCTCTCACAGTCGTAAATGACTCCAGACAGTGTGACAGGTTATGCTAGTCTAACGCCACATACAGGCACCAAACTTAACCCCAGCCCATGCGCACAGTCTAGGTCCATATCTAACCGGACCCCAGATAAGCAACCTTAAACAACCCTAACTTTTCCCCTGGCCCAGACTGGTCACTGCACTTGCCCCATCCGGGCATTCGAATGGGCTTATCCCTTATCATAACTGCAACATACAAAATAGCATCAACCCTTACCCTAGACAATGGTCACAACCCAGTCCCAACAAAACGGAGCCAATACTAACACTAGCACCATCATATAATCTGGACACTGTTATGCTTAAATGAGAGAGACCCTTTATCTGCGTCACAATTAGAGCTGCTTGGAGAACAGTAATTCCATTTTGAAGAGAATTTTGACATTTTGAAATTCTTTTTCATTCCAGTTCAGAACAAACCCTGCAAATTTAGAATTTTTTCACAAAGCAGAGTGGGAGCCCTGCTTTGGGGCAATCTGCCTGGTGAGCTCATAGCCACATGGACTTTAAGGTCAGAAGGGATCATCATGATCATCTAGTCTAACCTGCACATTGCAGGCAATAGAACTTAGCCCACCCACTCCTGTAATAGACCCATAACTTCTGACTGAGTTACTGAAGTTCTCAAATCATGATTTAAAGAGTTCAAGTTACAGTTAATCTACCATTTACACTAGTCTAAACCTGCAAGTGACCCATGCCCCATGCTGCAGAGGAAGGTGAAAAAAACCCCAGGATCTCAACTACAAGACATCTTGTCTAGCAGGCTGCCCAGGAACGGGGAACCCTGATAACCCTGGCTCCAAGAGCTAAACTGTAGAGCCTAAGAGCCAAGGCTGCTCAGGAACTACAGTTTCCATATTCTTGGCTTCCTATCGTCGCACCAGGTGAGCTACAGAGCAGCCAGGTGGGCAAGCTAGCAGGAAAGCAGACAGGTTTCCTATGGACCCCTGCTTGGCAGAGGATTGTGTTGGAAATCTTCCTGGGTTCCCTTGGAATTTCATTGAAATTGACACATCTCTGCAAAGCATTGAAACAAATGAGCAAACTTTATCACAGCCTTACTAAGCAGTATGCCAGCTCCATTTTAGTTAAGGGTGAGAACTGCTTTCTGTTTAAAGGTTGATTTTTCTAAGTGCTCTAAAATCCACATGGTTACTCAGATTGTCTTGAAATTTGTTGTGTCTCATGAAAGTGTGGGGTAGGGTTAGTGAACCAAATTTGAAATCATTTGCTCCTGAAGTTCCTAAGATACAGTCCTCCTCCCCCAAACCTCAGCTTTTCTTAAAGTTGCAAATTCTGTCATCATTATTGTTTGTTTTTTGCGCAAACCTAGGGATCAAACCATGGTGATATTCTCAGTTGAGTGAGAATACATCATGGAGAGGTAGCTTGAAGAATAGCTCTGAGCAGTGCAAACACCTCCATTTATCTCAGTGAGTGTTCCCATCCCTCCACTCTAGGGCCAGTGTTGAGAGCCTATGGTATACATTGTGCATGCCTATTCTCAACTATACACCCCAGCCACAACACTGTGTGCTTGGTGAGGCTCCTAGCATGCCTGTTCTCAGCTCTCTGCCCAGAGGGAGAGGTCAAGCAAATCTGACCCAAACCTAACCAGAGCCTGGGTCTGTAAACTGGCCACACACTAAGCCTAAATTGGATCCTCAACTTGGCCCACATGTTAATCCCATTTTGAACCCACAAATGGGCATTAACTGTAGCTCTAACCCAGGCTCATTACCTAGTCCATAATTCAGTTTACCAAATTTAAGATATTCCTAAACTTTGCCTTGGCAAACAATGTGGTCACTGCATTATAGCCTGTGCACAGCAGCTTGACCTTAATAGTTTTTATGGACACCAGCTTCAAAGCATGGGGGAACCTTCACATGCTACCATTTACCACAGAGAAGCTGGACATCAAAGAGAAATAACACCACGCTGGTCTTGAGAACAAAGAGGTTGACTCTTACATCTCTCCACCAGGCAAAGTAAATTACTCTCAAATTCTGATTTTCAGTCAACATGGTTACAGTCTCACACCCTAACCAAACAAGGAAGAACAAAAGAAAAACTTCTGCATCGGGAAGAAACATACCCGCTGAGATGGGTGGAAGAAAACACAATCTCCAAAAAAAATTATTGTAGAAAGGGTCAGCAGATATAAAAGCACACTGACTGGCTGAGCTGAACAATCACCCATCCAAGAGGAGAGTCTTAACTTCAACATTCTTGTGGCTAACGTTTACCTTCTGTCAACTGATGGTAGAAACATTCACTGCAAGAAAGAACAACAAACAACTAAGGTTTATTTTAGGGAAGTAGAGGGATCACATAGTTGTGACAAAAAGAGTGGTAAGTGACTTGGCTTTATTTCCTGGTTCCAATTACCTGACATAGGTCAGAGTTGCAAAACATTTGTTATAGAGATGGTCAAAAATGTATTGAAAAATATTTTCAGTGAATAATGGATTTTTTGTATAAATGTGCATTTTCTGTGAAAATTTCATTTCCCTGGATTTGTTTTGGTTTTGTTGAAAAAAACAAAGCCCTGAAAACTAAATAGTTTATGTTTTTGCAGGTTCCAGTTTTGCACTGAAAAATTTATATAAAAGGTTTGTTTTTTTTTAAAGAAAAGTTTCAACTGTCTCTAGATAATGGTGACTGCCTCAGATGACAGGATCAGTACTCAATGACTCCACTGGCTGCTCTTAGTACTCCTTTTACACACAGCCTATTCTTTTGTATATGTCTCTGTGTGTGAAAACGTCAGGAATCAGTTTGCAGCAGAACTAGTGTCCAAGCAACCTCATCAGTACAACTAAAGCAAACTGCCTGGTTGGCCAGGCCATCTGATTGGCTGCAGGGCCAACAGGCCAACTCTTAAACCAGCAGCAGCTTGCTGGAGAATCAGTGCTTACATCTACCACTGTGATTGCTCCTGTGTTACCTTGTTGATACTGCTCCTGCCTTGCTCCCAGCCTTGAACCTTCCCCTGTCATGAACCACTCCTGGCTCTCTCCCCTGCTCACTCCAGTTCCTGACACCTGGCTTGACCTGTGGCTCTGGCTTCTCATTCCAGATGCCTGCTCTGAACCCTAGGCATGACATCTGCTCTCACCACTAGGCTAGACTACTTTCATCCCAGTCAGGAAGCCAGTGTCTTCTTGGGTTTTGTTCAGTAGTCTTCTGTTCCTTCCATAAGACTGACCCCCTGGGGATTGAGTGAGGTTGTTACCTTGTTACCTTGCCACTTTCTATGTGGAATTATGGTCCACCCTTTCTCTTAATATAAATTCAAGGGGATGGTCAATAAAACAGAAAAGTGGCAAATTGAAACCAATAAAAGGAAATACATTTTCTACTCAGTGAGTACTTAGACTGTGGAATGTGTTGCTGTGATGAAGTGGGGCTGTTCTTAATGTTTCCTCTGAATACTGTGTGGGTGCCTCAGTTTCTGGCCACACTCTGTCTCTGTGGCAACAATGGCCCAGGCCCTTCCCCCCTGCAAGGGGACGCTAAAGGTGTGGGAGAACAAAGAAATCAAGTGACCTCCTGGCCCTGGAAACAGACAAAGGCCAGAAAGGAGGGGCTGGAGAGGGTTTCAGTTTGGGGCTGGCTGGGGATGAGGAATGAGTGCAGACGGGGTGGTCTGCCTCGCTGGGCCCCAGAATGGACCTGACTGAGAGTTCCCATTCTCCGTACCTACAAGCTCTGTTTTAGACCCTGTTCCTGTCATCTAATAAACCTCTGTTTTACTGGCTGGCTGAGAGTCATGTCTGACTGCAAACTGGGGGTGCAGGATCCTGTGGCTTCCCCAGGACCCCGCCTGGGCGGACTCGTCGTGGGAAGCGCACGGAGGGGCATATGCTGAATGCTCCAAGGAGAGACCCAGGAGGTGAAGCCGTGTGAGCTTCTTGTCCTGAAGACAGTCTGCTCCAAGAGAGAGGAGGCTCCCCAAAGTCCTGACTGGCTTTGTGGGGAGCAGTTCCAGAGCATCACCTGGGGACTCCGTGACAGTTGCCATAGTATGACATTGAGGCCTAGAACTTAGCAGGATTCAAGGAGGGATTGAACATTATGTAGATTATGTGGACATCCAGTTATAATTGTAAACACACACACACAAAAAGTTTTGGAAAGAAAATAATGGCTGATGCTTCAGGGCCGAGTTTATTTGTAAGCACCTTGTTGGTCATAAGTACCTACATCAAGTTAAAGAATTTATGTTTGTTTTGTGGGCAGTGTTAGCTTTATGATTTCTTTGCCTAGTAATTTCCTTATTTTAAGTGCTTGAGTTTTATAAAATTAAGGCTTGTCTACAGGACAATTTACTTAACAGAAAGCTGGGGTGTGCTGCTTGAGCAGACCCTGCTGATGTGCATTAACAGTTAGTGTGCTTTGATCTAGTTCAGTTTCAATACGGACTAGATCAAAGTGCATTAATGATATTGCCACCCTGACTTCTGTGCTACTGCTGGCAGTGGCGCTGTCTTTGGAGCTGAGTGCCCAGCTAGCAGCCGCCAGTATCTGGCTGCCCAGCTCTGAAGGCAGCGGTAGGGCCAGCAACAGCACAGAAGTAAGGGTGGCATGGTATTTCCACCCTTAATTCTGTTCTGCTGCTGCTGGTGGCGATGCCTTCAGAGCTGGGAACCCTGCCAGTAGCCACTGCTTTCCACTCTGCCTTCAGAGCTGGGTAGTCAGAGACCAGATTTAATGGAAGAGACCAGATTTCATGGTCCATGACGTTATTTTCACAGCCATGAATTTGGTAGACTACTAGTAATAGCCAACATGGATTTGTCAAGAACAAATCATGTCACACCAACCTAATTTCATTCTTTGGGTATGTCTACACTATGGGATTATTCCGATTTTACAGAAACCAATTTTTGGAAACAGATTATATAAAGTCGAGTGCACGCGGCCACACTAAGCACATTAATTCAGCTGTGTGCATCCATGTATTGAGGCTAATGTCGATTTCCGGAGCGTTGCACTGTGGGTAGCTATCCCATAGTTCCTGCAGTCTCCCCCACCCATTGGATTTCTGGGTTGAGATACCAATGCATGATGGGGCAAAAATAATGTTGTGGGTAATTCTGGGTAAATGTCGTCAGTCAATCTTCCCTTCGTGAAAGCAATGGCAGACAATCATTTCGCCCCCTTTTCCCTGGATTGCCCAGGCAGACGGCATAGCACGGCAACCATGGAGCCTGTTCAGCCTTTTTTCACTGTCACTATATGTCTACTGGATATTGGTAACTGACGCGGTACTGCAGCACTACACAGCAGCATCCCCTTGTCTTTTGCAAGTTAGCAAAGACGGTTACCAGCTCTACTGTACCGTCTGCTGCCTTGCAAGTTGACAATGACGGTTACCAGTCATACCATACCGTCTGCTGCTGTCATGGGTGCTCCTGGCCGGCCTTGGTGAGGTTGGCCAGGGGCACATGGGCAAAAATGGGAATGACTCCCCAGGTCATTCTCTTCTTTAAGTTTTGTCTAAAGGGAGAGTCAGTCCTGCCTAGAATATCAGGCAAGCCTACTAAAGAACCAAAGAGGCAAACAGCTGCTCCATGTCAGAGCCCCAGACATCCCACAGAAATGATGAGCTGCATGCCATTCTAGAGGGTACCCCTGCAACAATGCCACCCGTTGCTTCCCTCCTTCCCCACCCCTCCTGGACTACCGTGGCAGTTATCCCTCCATTTGTGTGATGAAGTAATAAAGGATGCATGAATAAGAAACACTGACTTTATTGCATCTGCAAGCAGAGATCAAAGGGGAGAAGGGAGGGCAGCCTCCAGCTGCTATGATATTCCAGGCAGGAGTGAATCTCCAGGAGACAAAACTTGAAGAGAATGACCTGGGGAGTTATCCCCATTTTTGCCCAGGCACCCCCGGCTGACCTCATCGAGGCCAGCCACGAGCACTCACAGGACAACGATGACAGATATCAATCATACTGCACCATCTGCCATCCACAAGGGAAGGGGATGCTGCTGTGCAGCGCTGTAGCACCGTGTCTGTCAGCAGCATCCAGTAGACATACTGTGACATTGAAAAAAGGCAAGAAATGATTTTTTTCCCTTTGATTTCACGGGGGGGGGAGGAGTTAGGGGGCTGATGACATACCCTGAACCACCCACGACAATGTTTTTGACCCTGCAGGCTTTGGGAGCTCAGCCAAAAATTCAAATGGTTTTCAGAGAGTGCGGGAACTGTGGGATAGCTACATTTGTCAGTTGCCCCTCCCTCCGTGAGTGTCCATTTGATTCTTTGGCTTTCTGGTACGCTTGTCTCGGCTCCTTAAGTTTCACGCAGCACTGTGTTGAGTCCCTGTTGTGGCCTCTTGGAGATTTTTTCAGATGGTTTGGCATTTCATCTGATAGAACAGATTCATCTCCCCATACATTGATCAGATTCAGTATCTTCCGTACGGTCCATGCTGGAGCTCTTTTTTGATTCTGGGACTACATGTTCACCTGTGCTAATCAGCGCTCCATGCTGGGCAAACAGGAAATGAAATTCAAAAGTTTACGGGGCTTTTCCTGTCTACCTGCCCAGTGCATCCGAGTTCAGATTGCTGTCCAGAGCAGTCACAATGGTGCACTGTGGGATAGCTCCTGAAGGCCAATACCATCGAATTGCGGCCACACTAACCCTAATCCAAAATGGCAATACCGATTTCAGCACTACTCCCCTCGGTGGGGAGGAGTACAGATATCAATATTAAGAGCCCCTTATATCGAAATAAAGGGTTTTGTTGTGTTGACAAGTGCAGCATTAATTCGGTTTAACGCTGCTAAATTTGAAATAAACTTGTAGTGTAGACCAGGCCTAAGACAAGTTCACTGGCCTAATCAATGGGGGGGAAGCAGCTGTGATATATCTTGATTTTAGTAAGGCTTTTGACACAATCTCAGATGACATTCTCATAAGCAAACTAGGGAAATATGGTCTAGATTAAATTACTATAAGATGGCTGCATAACTGGTTGAAAGACTATACTTAAAAAATAGTTCTATTAGTGGTTTACTGTCAAATGGGGAGGATATATCTAGTGGAGTCCTGCAGAGGTCTGTCCTGTCCTGGTACTATTTATCATTTTCGTTAATGACATGGATAATGGAGTGGAGAGTATGCTTATAAAATTTGTGGCTGACGCCTAGCTGGGAGGGATTGCAGGCACTTTGGAAGAGAGGAATAGAATTCCAAATGACCTTGAGAAATTGGAGAATTCATCAGGAATCAACAAGATGAAATTCAGTAATAACAAGTGTAACCCTTCTGCCAGGTGGAGCCAGCAGAAACAAGGGCCTGGTTCAGTATCTAAGGGTTTCTTTTCAACAATACAAAAACCAGTTCGAGCCCCTACCCAGTGACCTGGGACAATTACACACCACCCCCTGGGTGCCTCTAAGAAGCAATACTTCCAAGCACAGAGTCTGAGTGTAGCAAAAACTTTTACTAACAGGAGGAAGTCAACTCAGCATTAATTTGGGAAAACACGACAACTAGGGTTCATAAACACAAACCATGAGCAAGAGACCCACCCCCAAGTAAGTTGGGCAATGTCCTCTTCCCCTCAGGGGCTTAAGTCCAGCAACACACTCACAGTTGCTATCCTTAGCCAGTGCAGCCCCAGAGTTCAGAGGTTCATCTCCAGAGTTCATCTTCCACCCTGTGTGGAAGGCAGGGAGGGTAAGGAGGCACCTTACATGCTGCACTGCTTGGGCACTCGCGCGTCACCCCAACAGTCGATTGCCACACTTCTGTATGGCTCTGCTCTGGCCATTTGCTGCCCTTCTCCACCAGCCTCTCTGCTGCCTGCGCCTCTCTGCCAGCTGCTTGCCATGCCTCTCCACCCGCTGCCCTGCTGACTGCTTGCTGCACCTCTCCACCAGCCGCCTGGTTGGTCACTTACTGCACCTCTCCACCAGCTGCCCGCTCACCACGGTGTCTTCACCCTCCCCCAGACATATACACTTAACACAGGTCTTAGTGATTTCAGCTATTAGTGGGGGAGCCTCACTGCTGGTACACACTGGGCAGTCTCTTGAAATAGAGACTCTGTCCCAAAGTAGGTTTAATACTTAGACATAGGATCAGTGATTTCAGTTTTGCAGCATGTAATATGTAATTGAGTCTAAATTAGCTCTTACTATCTCATGGAGAGAAGAAGAGCCAAATAGTGTCTGAGACTTTTAAACAGAGCCTTCAACACCAAATACAACCACCTATCCCCACCCTCTCTCAACTCACTGGGCTTTAGAATCCATGTGCCCTGCCTCACAGGTGCCGTTCAGTTGAGAGGGAGTCCCTGCAGGGGGAATATGCCAGGTACAGTTCTGCTGCCCTAGGTTCACACAACAAGGATAACAGCCATTTATTACTCCTGCCCAAATAACAAGGAGACTGGGGAGCCAACACCAGCCACAAGTGATCATTTGGGCAAGCAATCCCATCATGCTGAGCACCTAAGCAGGGTGGGTATGTCCATGCAAACGAGATCAGCTTCTGAAGTCTTTTTCCACAGCTCACCCACTAGATGTCAGGGGAGAGCTCATTCAGACTCTATTTACGCAAGTGCAAAGTACTACATTATTATACTTACTAAGGACAATTCAAATGCTCTAATACAAAAAGGGTTTTAACTTCCTATGGAGTAGTATTGCTCAAATGGATCTGGGGGTTATAGCGGTTCACAAACTGAATATAAGCCAACAATGTGAAGCAAATGTGAAAAAGCTAATATTCTGGGGTGTAACAGGATGTTGTACGTGAGACAGGGGAGGTAATTGTCCCATTCTACTTAGATTGGAGAGGCCTCAGCTGGAGTATTGTTTGCTGTTTTGGGTGCCACACATTAAGGAAAATCTGGACAAAGTGAAGAGAGTCTCAAGGAAAGCTACAAAAATTATAAAAGATTGAGGACAAGTTTAAAAAATGGGTATGCTTATTCTCAAGAAAAGAAGACTAAGGGGTGGACCTGATGAGTGACTTCAAATATTGCAAGGGCTATTCTAAAGATGATGGTGAGCAATTGTTCTCCCTATATACTGAAAGTAGGAGAAGAAGTAATGAGCTTATTCCATGGCAACAGACTTACAAGTTAGATATTAGGAAAAACTTTCTAACCATAAGGATAGCTAAGTACTGGAAGGGAGGTTGTGGAATCCCCATCACTGGAGATTTTTAAGAACAATTTAGAGAAACATCTGTCAGAGATGGTCTAGATTTACTTGATCCTGCCCTAGAATAGGGGGTTGGACTAGATGGCCTCTCAAGGTCCCTTCTAGCCTTACATTTCTATGATTCTGTTATTTCTATAACATTGCTGATGATGCAAGAGCAGGTGAAGGCTTTTGCAAATGCTGAGTTTTGTGAGATTCTCCTGCTTCAGGTATCCTCAAGTAAGTTAATGAAGCAAGGAGCAAACATATTTGATTTTCAGTATATGTAATGGGCTCAGTCTTTCAGTCCTTTCTCAGGCCATCTCCCATAGCAGCTAATGGGAATTTTCCCCCAACTTTATTTCTCATACTGCAACATACTTTGTGTGCATACATATATACATGTTTTCCTGTTGTGGTGGGTTAAAATAAATGTGAAAAAATATTTTTATTTGTTGAAAAGTGTGTAACGTTGTACTCCATAATGTTTTATGGAAATATGCTTATGAATGTGTATATAAGGTAACTGAAATATGCTTTATGCAAAAAGTTTATTGTAAGATATCCTTACAAAGCTTATAATCTACCTTCCTGTGTTCTTGACCTGGGTGATGAAGAATGAGGTCTCATAGGACATGTGACCAGGTCACGTGATACTGGAATCCATTTTAAATCTAGTACTTTTCCATTTAGAAAGAGGGGTGGGGACAGGGCCAGTGCTACCATTTAGGCCAACTAGTCGGTTGCCTAACGAGCCAAGATTTGGGGGTGCCAGAAAGTGGTGCCCCCAGTTTTTTTTTAAAGCGTTTCAGCGGCCGCTGTGCTGGGACGGAGAGGGAGTCTGAGCTGCTGGCAGGCAGCCCAGGGGTTCCCCTGGGTCAGCGCGCCACCAGCAGCCCAGGGGTTTGGGCTGCTGACAGCACGCTGACCCAGGGGAATCCCTGGGCTGCCTGCCAGCAGCCCAGACTCCCTCTCCCTCCCAGCGCAGTGGCTGCTCCATCCCATGTGATTCTTCTCATTGCCAGCAGTGGCGTCGGCAGCTGGACAGAGCTCCGCAGCTCTGCTTAGCGCACGTGGCATGAGCCTGGCAACGGGCGCGACAGCAGGGCTTCTGGAGCAGAGGTGAGGTGGGGTCGGGAGGTGCTGCATGGCTCCTGCAGGGCAGGGGGGCACCTCAGGGCAGGAGGGGGAGCTGCCATGGGGGGGGAAGAGGGTGCCTCAGGATGGAGCTGCTGCAGGGCTGGTGGTAAGGGGGCGCAAGGTGGAAGTTTCGCCTAGGGTGCGAAACTTCCTTGCACCCGCCCTGGGTGGGGACCCAGAGAGACAAAAGATTCCTGCTTTGTGCTAAAGCTATAAAAGGGGGTGGAACAGAATAAAGGGGGTCTCAGTCATGAGAACGTCCTTGCTTTCTACCTAAAATGTCTGCTGGAACTAACAAGGATTGTACCAGGGGAAAGGATTGGGCCCAGACTAGGAAGAAGTCTAGTCTGTGAAAGAAGCTTATTGATACATCTGAGAGTGAGAATTACCTGTAAACAGTTTCTTAATATATTAGGCTTAGACTTGCATGTTGTTTTATTTTGCTTGGTAACTTACTTTGTTCTGTCTGTTATTACTTGAAACCACTTAAATCCTAATTTTTATACCTAATAATATCACTTTTGTTTATTAATAAACCCAGAGTAAGTGATTAATACCTGTGGGAGAGAAAGCAGCTGTGCATCTCTCTTTCAGTGTTCTAGAGGGCAGACAATTTATGAGTTTACCCTATATAAGCTTTATATAGAATAAAACAGATTTATTTGGTTTTGGATCCCATTGGGACTGGGTGTCTGGGTGCTGGTGATAGGTGACCTGCTGAGCAGTTTTTGGTTAAAGTCTGCAGCTTTGGGGGCATGGACCAAACCTGGGTCTGTGTTGCAGAAGGCAAGCATGCCTGATTCAACAAGGCAGGGTTCTGGAGTCCCAAGCTGGCAGGAAAAACGGGCTCAGAGGTCATTCCAGCATGTCAGGTGACAGTCCCAAGGGGGTCTCTGTGACCAAACCTGTCAAAGTGAATATTTTATAAAGAAAGATATTCTAATAGCTATTAGATGCTTCATACTCTGCTCTAACAAATGTGAACACCACAGACTTAGATGCTGCTATGGTGCTTACCTTACTAGGCACCAGCATCATTCTGTATCCATCAGAATCCATCTTTTGATCTTTACTGTTTTATGTTGCTCCTAAAATGCTTGCAAGTAGTCCAATAAGATAATTTCTGCATCCTGAGAACTATAGTACACTCCTCTTTGTACAAGGGCCGGTGGGATATCTGAAACTTTTGGCTAACTAGACGTAGGAATTAACAGAGGTGCTATGGAATTTAGTGCTGGAAACTAGAAGCAGAAAGAGGAGGAGGAGAGGTCCAGGCCAAACTGCACTTTGCCTCTGTTTGCTGAAGTGATACCAGGTGCTTGAGGAGCTGCATGACAGGGCACAGAGAGGGACACAGAGGAAGGTGTCAGAGAGAAAAGGGGAAGGAAAGAGGGAGGAGAGAACAGTGTTTGAATTACAGGGGACTTGTGGGGGCAGGTCACCTTACTATGTTTAGGGGCTATCTGCTCTCTTTTTCAAATGCACCGGTGGGGCTTCTCCCTGAAAGATTACACCATGCCATTCTTGGCCCCCTTAGGACTGGATGCCCCAGCAATGAATCAGCGGAGCTGGGGCCAGAGGGCATGGAAAGGGTACTGTAGTTGAAAGTGAGGAGCTACCTCACTGAAGCCTTGCAGTGCCCCTAGCACCAGGGGTTGGCCTCATGGTTTTTAAGTCAATTTAATTGTTTTTGTTGTCTTGCTTATCACTTGGGAATAGGTTAGAGTGGGCAATACTGGTGTGTTCTTTTTAAACTAAAATATCTATTCTGTTACTGATGAATTTTAACTGGAAGGCTTCATGGAAAAATTGAATTTTAAGGTAGGATTGATACAGAAGAAAGAGAAAGGGCTTCAAAACACAATGGAAGCATGGAAAAAGATATGGTATAGAATCCAAGACAAAAATCCACTTATATGACAATGGATTTGGCTTAATACTTTTTATGTAACTTTGAGGATAATGAATGGTATGCTGAAGTGAAGAGAGGCTTTTAATCAAGTATTTGAATTTCACTTTTTTTTATTTGATTGCTTTACTGTTTGCTCACAAATTAATCCTAAACTCTGATTTAGAAGTTCTCTCCTTATCTTAAATGACAAACACAAAAAACCCTATATGTACTGACCACAACCAAAACTATGACTTTGATCGTGCTTCTCACACTTTGACCCCGCTCAGTTCATCTCCCTGTTATTGTGACTTACCGCAGCCCTATGACTCAGGGACTCTGATCTCATTAAAATCCTGAAACCAGAGTGCCAGGTGTTCAGTTCATGCCAAGATGAAATGTTGGCTGTAGCTGAGCTGAAAAAGGAGATAAGACTATAGCAATATCAGAAGATACAACTCACAGCAAAATGCTCTCTGACAAAGAAACAAATGCACATCAAAGCAGCCAGATGGAGTTAATGGGTTTACAAACAGAGGAAATTGTTAAGAAAAAAACACTTCTGAAATATAAGATACTCTGTGGCGTAAGTAATGACTGTTCTGTTTCTTTCAGAATTCTGAATGTTGTTTCTGAATGTTGTTATTGCATTATAAACTTGATATTTGTTAGTGAGAAGTTTCACTATGTTTAATTTAACTATATAAACTTGTCCAGTCTATACCTAATGGGATTAGAATTCTACAGGACAGATGTATGAACTTCTCTGGCAGGACACTATGAATTTTACAGTATTGGTGAGGCAGCCTCAACAATGTCCGAGCTTTTATGTTATCACTATAAATCTGCACTTTATGCTTTACTGAAGTACACTAACAGTTCTTTTTTTATATAGCTTCAATGAACTGCAACACAAAATAAATAAACCTGTGCATTCACCGCCTCACTTTTATTGCAACATTATTATGTTTGTTGTATTACCCTAAGAGCCTATTAAAATGTATTTAGCACTTGATATGTTATGTATTTGTTTAAAATGAGAAAAGGTAGCTTCTTGCTTTCACGGCTAAGGGAGCTGTTATTTTTATTTTATTTTGTGTTCAGATATTTCATTAGTAAATCAGAAAACACAGACAAGTAACTGGTGAATAATAATACCCTTGCACCAAAGTACAAAGAGTAGGGATGCAGATAATATCACCAACCCAAAATATTAAGAGGTATTAGGGGGTCAATTCCCCCTTCTCCCTAATGAGATTGGCTTGTAAATATAAATTTGGGACTCTTATTTGTTCTCTCTTTTTTTTTGGAACCTTATGGTATGCTCAGTGCACTTTTTCAAGCTTTTCTCTGTAACCAAAAAAGTCAAGAAACTTCACTTCTACAGGTGGGCGGGAAGAAGTCTATGACTCTGAAAATTTCAGTAATAAAACATAGCCAGGCAGAAAAGTCTGAATGGCATTAGGTACTGCCACAGAAAGCAATTCAATACCACTTAGAATCATTCTAACAAACAGAACCAGTTTAAACAGGCCAAACCAAACCCTATTGAACCATGTAAACTGTGAAAACTGTATAAACTCACTCCAAAACTGACATTTCCCATTCACTTTATTAAAGGAGATAGTAAAATATTAAAAACCTAGAAGGCAAATAGAACTAAGGCCCACCACAGCCTTTTTATTTTCTTTTTGAACATGAATCTGTGTTTTAGACTATTATGTGAATAAAATAAAAAGATTACAAGGGAGACTAATTGGGAGTGGAGGGTTAACTGGAAAAGGTGAGATACATGAGGGACTTGGAGAAGTAGAGTGAGATTGTACAGTTAGGTATCTAGTAGGTCTTTCAATCAATCACAGTTAACGCAAGCAATTAACTCAAAACAAATTAATTAAATTTAAAAAATTTATAACACTTAATCACAGTTTAAATCACATTGTTAAATAATAGAACACCAATTTACTTTGCATGGCACTGTTATAGCCAGCATTGCAAACACCTGTTCTCATTGTCAGATGACATTGTAAATAAGAACCAGGCAGCTTTATCTCCCATAAATATATACAATCTTGTTTATCTTAGCAATTGGCTGAACAAGAAGTAGAACTGAGTGGACTTGTAGACTCTAAAGTTTTATGTTTTATTTTTGAGTGCAGTTATGTAAAAATAATTCTACATTTTTAAGTTGTACTTTCACAATAAATTTCAGATTTCAGAGTTGCAGCCGTGTTAGTCTGTATTCGCAAAAAGAACAGGAGTACTTGTGGCATCTTAGAGACTAACAAATTTGTTTGAGCATAAGCTTTCATGGGCTACAGCCCACGTCATCGGATGCATGCAGTGGAAAATACAGTAGGAAGAAATTTTTATATATATATATACACACACACACAGTGACAAAGTTCCTCCTTTACCTTGGTGGGTACTGCGCTTATTGGCGGATTTGCTCGCCTCACAGATTCACCATGTGGGTTGGGAAACAGCCTAGAGACCACCTCCTCTGGTAGGAGCCACAGTCCAGGTCAATTCCTCCTGTGTCTGATCAGGAGTTCGGAGGTTTGGGGGGGAATCCGGGCCCACTCTCTACTCCAGGTTCTAGCCCAGGGCCCTGTGGATTACAGCGGTCTAGAGAGCCTCCTGGTACGGCTGCACAACAGCTACAACTCCCTGAGCTACTTCCCGATGGCCTCCTCCCAACACCTTCTTTATCCTCACCACAGAACCTTCCTCCTGGTTCCCGATAATACTAATACTCCTCAGTCCTCCAGCAGTATGTCTTCTCACTCTCAGCTCCTCATGCCTCTTGTTCCCAGTTCCTCACATACATGTCACAAACTCAAGCGAGGTCCTTTTTAAACTCAGGTGCCCTGATTAGCTAGCCTGTCCTAATTGATTCTAGCAGTTTCTTAATTGGCTCCAGGTGTATTAATTATCCTGCCAGTCTTAATTGGTTCTAGCAGGTTTCTGATTACTCTAGTGCAGCCCCTGCTCTGGTCACTCATGGAACAGAAAACTACTCATCCAGTGACCAGTATATTTGCCCTCTACCAGACTCCTGTACCACACTGGTTTGGATCTGTCACAATACACGGAGAGCATGAAACAATGGGTGTTACCATACACACTATAAGGAGAGTGCTCAGTTAAGGTGAGCTATTATCAGCAGGAGAGAAAAAGAACTGTTTGTAGTGGTAATGAAAATGGCCCATTTCCAGCAATTGACAGGAACATGTGAGGAACTGGAGGGAGGGAGGGAATGCATGGGGAAATAGCTTTACTTTGTGTAATGGCCCATCCACTCCCAGTCTTCATTCAAACTTAATTTAATGGTGTCCAATTTGCAAATTAATTCCAATTCAGCAGTCTCTCGTTGGAGTCAGTTTTTGAAGATTTCTTTGTTGTAATATTGCAACTTTTAGGTCTATAATATAGTGGCCAGGGAGACTGAAGTGTTCTCCAACTGGTTTTTGAATGTTATAATTCTTGACGTTTGATTTGTGTCCATTTATTCTTTTTTGTAGAGACTGTCCAGTTTGACCAATGTACATGGCAGAAGAGCATTGCTGGCACATAATGGTATATATCACATTGGTAGATGTGCAGGTCAACGAGCCTCTGATAGTGTGGCTGATGTGATTAGGTCCTATGATGGTATCTCCTGAATAGATATGTGGACAGAGTTGGCAATGGGCTTTGTTGCAAGGATAAGTTCCTGGGTTAGTGTTTTTGTTGTGTGGTGTGTGGTTGCTGGTGAGTATTTGCTTCAAGTTTGAGGGCTATTTGTAAGCAAGGACTGGCCTGTCTCCCAAGATCTGTGAGAGTGATGGATTGTCCTTCAGGATAGGTTGTAGATCCTTGATGATGCGCTGGACAGGTTTAATTGGGGGCTGAAGATGATGGCTAGTGGCGTTCTGTTACTTTCTTTGTTGGGCCTGTCCTGTAGTAGGTGACTTCTGGGTACTACTATCTGTAGTAGGTGACTTCAGAGGCTCGTTCACCTGCACATCTACCAATGTGATATATGCCAACATTCAAAAACCAGTTGGAGAACACTTCAGTCTCCCTGGCCACTCGATCACAGACCTAAAAGTCGCAATATTACGACAAAAAAACTTCAAAAACAGACTCCAACGAGAGACTGATGAATTGGAATTAATTTGCAAATTTGCTGGAAATAATATCAATCAGTTGATGCAAATTATCTGAGCTATGTCTATTATGAAGGAAGCCTACCTGATTTATCTGTTTAATGTGTGAGAGGACTTTGTCCAGTTGCATATCAAGAGCTTTAATGAAAATCTTAGTGCCACAATTGATTAAAGAAATTGGCCTGTAATTACTACTTAGTCCACAGTCTTTCCCAAGTTTAGGAATAACTGAAATTACAGCTTCTCTCAGAGTAGGTGGGAGAGTTTGCTCATTCTTGGTCTCATTGAACATATTCAATAATCTAGGTGTTAAAGTTTCACAGAACTTTTTGTAAAATTCAGTTGGGAACCTGTCAGGAGTCATTCCGACCTTCATTTCTTTTATAGTCACAATTTCTAGAGGGGCATCTAAAAGTTTCTTCTGAGAGTCAGAGATCTATGACAGAGACAATCCACTATAAAAGTGATCTAGGGCATCTTTACAGATTCCCTCTTCAGCTAAATATAGTTTTGAATAAAACTGTTGACATTGTTTATTAATATCTAACTGCATTGTAGATAATTTATTGCTACTATCGTGAATAGCAGCAATCTTATTTCTGTTAGCCTTTTGCTTAAGTCTGTCTGCAAACAGCTTGCCAGCTCTTTTGCTAGATTTCCAGTAGTTTTGCTTTAAATAGAATAAAGCAAATTCAATCTTTTGGGACAAAAGTTTGTTGATTTTGTAGCTTAGATTGATGAGGGTTCTGAGCTTCTTTGGGGACAGGGCAGGAGCATAATCTACATCCAAGGCCTTAATTTCCTTCAGATGGATATCAAGTCTATGTTCTCTCTGTTTCTTTTTAAAGGTGCAGCTTTTTATTCTCATGTCCTTGTCACAAACTAGATAATTTTCCAGAACTGTGCACAAGTGATGGTCTTTTCCGTTGCTGCAGCAAAGTCCTCCTTCATATAGATCTCCCCAAAGAGTCAGCAAACCAGCAGGTGCTCCAAGGTCTGCACCTCACTGCACTCACATATATTCATGTCATTAGAGTTGCCCCATTTGCCGGGCTGGCTCCAGGGTTTTTTGCCGCCCCAATTGGCAGGGGAAAAAAAAAGCCATGATCGTGATCGGTGGCAGCTCCACTGCACTGCTTTCTTCTTTGATGGCAATTCGGTGGCAGGTCCTTCCCTTCGATAGGGACCGATGGACCCGCCGCTGAATTGCTGCCAAAGAGCCCGACGTGCCGCCCCTACCCCTTGGCCGCCCCAAGCACCTGCTTGCTGAGCTGATGCCTGGAGCCGGCCCTGCCCATTTGATCATATTAGTCTTTGATCTACCGATTTGCTTGCTCAGGTGGTTCAGGCATCACCACGTTGACCAGTCTGTGTTGGCCCTTCTGGGAAGGTCCTCCAGGGGTTCCAAATCTATTTCAGTGCATCCGACTGCTCATAGTCTTTCATTCCATAACCTCAGTCATGCTTTGCCAGCTGTTGTATCCATAGGCACAACTCTTTTGCAATTTAAGGTGTTTAATTACTCCTGTGTGGCATAAGAGATGATGAAACCTCTGATGAAGCCTTTAAATTCCCTTTTGGGAAATTATTTTCCACCCACTTCTCTCTTTCCACCCTTCTTTCTTCAATCCCTTCTTTGGACATTTTTCCTCGGGGATGCTAGAGAAGCACATATTTCCCTTAACCCAGCAGTGGTCCCCCGTATCTTGAAACAAGGGAAGGTAGAGAAAGAAGGAACTGCTACCATTAGCTCAGATGAGCTTGCAAAGGCAGGAGCATGGAGCTGGAGAGCGGAGGGAGAGACTCAGCAGCTACTCCTTTGAACCTGATTACATGGAGCTTGGCAGCAGTTGAGGCTGGATAGGAGCCTCCTGGATGAACCCTGCTGGGGGATGTTAGGGCAGATGCAGGTGGAGAAAGGGCCACAGCTGGGAGGAGGAGGAACAGAAGCCAGAGAGAGCTCATTTGTTTGTGTCATATCAGGTATGAGCATCCTCCTTAGTTTCTTCATCTGGCTCCTAGTCTCTATGGTCATTCTCAGCTAAGTTGCTGCAGTCTATTACTGGGGGAAGGGTGTAAAGTGAGATGCTCTAACCACAATTTCCTATTGAGTCTCCTTGTTACTTTGAGAGATGAAGCTTCCAGCTCAGGAGCCTGGGAAGGAGACCGGAAATAATCTCCTGGAGAAAATGGGAGACTTAACAGGTCTTCATTATGGCCCTTGGGTAAGGAGACTGTGTGTCCTGATTGCAGATTAGGCTGAGGGAAGGGAACTGTAGCTTCTCACTTGTGGCTGTCAACCAGCATGTATTTTTCGCTGCCCCAAGTCTGCTCCCCTTGCCTACCAAACACCCACAGGCCTCTCTAGCCCCTAAATCACATGCTGATGCCTACCATTGGGCCTCCCCAGTTTGCTCTGTCAGCCCTTGTTCTTAAATCCACTCCTCCACTCAGCGTGATAGATCCATCTCCTCTGACCTGGCCGATGTAGCATGCCCCCTGTCTAACAGACACTGGTATAAGAATAAGAACTTGCTAACTGAGGTTGCACCCATATAAGATGATGGGGATGATAATTGAGGAAATGGTGGAAATTTTATTGGCATCCTGAGCATGCCTACCATTTGTTACACAGACTAACAACCTAGAGATCTTGTTAGAGCCAGAGCAGCTGCTTGGTATTCTGGTAGCAGAAGTTGCCAAGAGTGCTTTCCATCCTATGTACTTGGAAAGAAGTTTCTGGTGGCCTTTTCTTACGGTTGCAGAGCAGACCTCACCAGGGTTATCCATGCATTTGGTGATCTGGGGAATGGATTACTACCGTATGCTCTGTGTAGGGCTGCATCAGGAAATTGCTTCTGGGAGAGAAAGTAGTTGCCTACTTATTAATTGGGATTTCCCATATGGGGCATGTAGAGAACATCTGTGTTTCATTATAAGTACTCATTATCAAATGGTTGCCAATTGAAACTTACATGTTTGTACATCGCTTAGCACAAGAGGGTCTTGGTCTATGACTGGGGCTCTAAGGCACTATTATAATACAAATAATAATAATTAATAATAATCTAGAAATCTTTAAGAGGTTTTGTCCCTACTCCTATCTACTTTTCAGACGGTTTCTTTATTTTTTTTCTATAATTGCAATTAGTTTGGGCTATTACTCCCCTTGGTTTTATTAGGGGATTGGTGGCAGGGCATTCTAAGTGATGTTTCCTAGACTCTGGAGTTTATTTCCATCCTTGGTTCCCCTGAGCCTTGTGTTGATGACCCAATGGGAAAGCTTTGAGGTGTATCTTTTCCCCCCAGCTATTTCAAGGCAGGGAGGGGAGAACTTGGGTTCTAGAGATGATGGCTGAGAGAATAGTATCTTAGTATTGAGGAAGATAGTGATATTTTTAAATTGGATCATGGTTTAAAATCTTTTACCTATGCTAAGAGACATGATTAAAGTACAACTTTTTCAAATTATGCAATGGCATGCTACATTATCAATATATGCAGTACTTCTTCAGATCAAAGTGTAATCACTTCAAGGCAAATGTGCTTAACACAAGTATTTTATCAAGTACTGCGTCCATCCTTGGTTATGAGGAAGCTTTTTTGTTTTAAGGGAAAGCACATTAATAGATTCACCAGTCCCTCCCCCCTCTGCAAGCAAATACATCCCTGTTTACCACATGGGATTACTCACTTGTTCAAGGGGAGACATTTTTGTGGCAGCTTCTTGCTAAAATATAAGCAGCATGTCACAAATTTTACTTTTATGCCTATAACTACAGACTCTCTCTCACACTTCTCAGCTCAGGATCCCCCCAATTTTTTCATTTGTTAGCATTCATAGATATTACTGATGGACAGCATATGTGATAAAATTCAAAGATTCTAAGGCCAGAAGGGACCATTGTGATCATCTAGTCTGTATAACCCAGGCCATAGAACTGCCCCAAAATAATTCCTGGAGCATATCTATTAGAAGAACATACAGTCATGCTTTAAAATGTGTCAGTGATGGAGAATCCACCATTACCCTTGATAATTTGTTTCAATGGTTAATTGCTGCCACTGTTAAAAATGTAGTCTTAATTTCCTGTATGGATTTCTCTAGCTTTAACTTCCAGCCATTGGATCCTGTTATGCCTTTCTCTACTAGATTGAGGCCCATTATTAAATATTTGTTTCCCATGTAGATATTTATAGACTGTAATCAAATCACCCTTTAATCTTCTTTTTGTTAAGCTAAATCATAGAATCATAGGACTGGAAGGGACCTCGAGAGGTCATCTAGTCTGGTCCCTTGCACTAATGGCAGAACCAATTATCTAGACCATTCCTAACAGGTGTTTGTCTAACCTGCTCTTAAAAATTTCCAATGATGGAGATTCCACAACCTCCCTAGGCAATTTATTCCAGTGCTTAAGCACTCTGACAGTTAGGAAGTTTTTCCTAATGTCCAACCTAAACCTCCCTTGCTGCAATTTAAGCCCGTTGCTTCTTGTCCTATCCTCAGAGGTTAAGAAGAACAATTCTTCTCCCTCCTCCTAGTAACAACCTTTTACTTACTTGAAAACTGTTATGTCCCCTTTCAGTCTTCTCTTTCCCAGACTAAACAAACCCAATTTTTTCAATCTTTCCTTACAGGTCATGTTTTCTAGACTTTTAATAATTTTTGTTGCTCTTCTCTGGACTTTCTCCAGTTTGTCCACATCTTTCCTGAAACGTGGCACCCAGAACTGGACACAATACTCCAGTTGAGGCCTAATCAATGTGGAGTAAAGCAGAAGAATTACTTCTCGTGTCTTGCTTACAACACTCCTGCTAATGCATCTCAGAATGATGTTCACTTTTTTTGCAACAGTGTTACACAGTTGACTCCTATTTAGCTTGTGGTCCACAATGACCCCCAGATCCCTTTCTACGGTACTCCTTCCTAGGCAGTCATTTCCCATTTAGTATGTGTGTAACTGAGTGTTCTTTCCTAAATGGAGTACTTCACATTTGTCCTTATTAAATTTCATCTATTTATTTCAGATAATTTATCCAGTTTGTTCAGATCATTTTGAATTTTAATCCTGTCCTCCAAAGCACTTGCAACCCCCTCCCAGCTTCGTATTGTCCTCAAACTTTATGAGTGTACTCTGTATGCCATTACCTAAATCATTGATGAAGATATTGAACAGAACCGATTCCTGTGGGACCCAACTCATTATGCCCTCCCAGCATGACTGTGAACCACTGATAACTACTCTCTGGGAGTGGTTTTCCAACCAGTTTTGCATCCATCTTGTAGTATCTCCATCTAGGTTGCATTTTCCTAGTTTGTTTATGAGAAGGTCATGCAAGACAGTATCAAAAGCTTTACTAAAGTCAGGATATACCATGTCTACCGCTTCCCCCCTATCCACAAGGCTTATTACCCTGATCAAAGAGAGCTAACAGGTTGGTTTGACATGATTTGTTCTTGACAAATCCATGCTGACTGTTACTTATTACATTATTATCTTCTAAGATCTTTGCAAATTGATTGCTTAATTGGCTCCATTATCTTTTCAGGTACAGAAGTGAAGCTGACAGGTCTGTAATTCCCCGGGTTGTTCTTATTTCCCTTTCTATAGATCAGCAAATATAGTGCAATTTTCCAATCTTATGGAATCTCTCCCATCTTCCATAACTTTTCAAATAGATTGAGCTCTTTGAATCTATCACTATAAGGCATGTTTTCTAATCCTTTAATCATTCATGTAGCTCTTCTCTGAACCCTCTCCAGTTTATGATATTTTGTTGTATAAGTACCAGGGTGTGGACAGTCATTCCCTACGGTTAGAGTTGGAAGCCAGGAACCAGTGCTGGGGGCAGAACTGGATACAGGTCATGTGTCAGGACAAAGATCAGAGCTGGAGTCTGAGTCAGGGGTAGGGTGTAGGAGCAAGGTCCTGGAGTGAGGTGAGAAAGCAGGAACTGGGAGCAGATAGGGAGCTGAGAAAAGGAGGGTTAGAAGAGGTGGGATGCAGGAACTGGCTGGAAGGCAGGGCTCAGAAATCAGGTGAGTAGGCAGGGTCCACAATAGCAGCCAGCCAAAAATTCACATGGCTACTCAGACACCTTCCTGTGCTTCATTTTGGCTTAAGTAGTGTGTTTGAGGCCATCAGTGGGGCTGGAAGTCTCCCCCAGTCAGGAGTTTTGTGAGTGAAGCTCTGAATGAGCTAAAGCTCCACCAGCCCCTCTCGCCACAGGTTCCAGGTGGTAGCCATGGTTTGAGCACTGCCTGGGGAGCTGTGGGACTGGCTCTGAGACCCCCAATCCCTCACACATCCTTCTTGAATTGTGGGCACCAGAACTGGACACAATATTCCAATACCGGGCACAGTGACAAATGCAGAAGTATAGTAACCTCTCTACGCCTACTTGAGAGTTTCCTGTTTATGGAACCCAAGTTTGCATTAGCTCCTTTTTGCACCGGGAGGTCATGTTCAGCTGATTATCCACCTCAACCCCCTAATCTTTTCAGAGTCACTGCTTCCCCATTCTGTAAGTACGTTCTTTGTTCCTACTTATTTAAGCCAATACCTTACACAGGATACAGGCCTGTAGGTTCCTTGTGTCACTGCTGAGTAAAATAAAAAACTAAGTTAGCTCTATGGGCTATAACACCTAAATTTTGCCATATTAAAATGCATATTGTTTGCTTGTGCCCAGTTTACCAAGCGATCCAAATCGCTCTGAATCAGTGACCTGTCCTCTTCGTTATTTACGACTCCCCCCATTTTTGTGTCATCTGCAAATGAAATACCTCACAGTATATGACTTTTTTTTTGTGACAGGTTCTTTTAGTCTCTTTGGTGGTTATATCACTTGGGCTAGGCTTGGGACTAGGACTAAAACATGAAGACCAAGTGCAAGGTACGTTTACAATATTTTCAGTACAATATTAATTTATGCTTCCATCCAACAAAGCATTTAAACAGAGGATGACCTGTAATTTCACAAAAAATAAACCGTGGCTGCTCAACACTTGTGAAAATTAGGTCCTAGATTTCTCAGGGTGGGCAGCATAAAAAGGAGGCCTTCCCAAAATTGGTGGACAGCTTTAAAAATGTGGCCCTAATGGCTGTGCCTCAGTTCCCCATCTGTAAAATGGGGGTGATAATACCTGCCTCACAAGGATGGGGAGGCTTAATTAAATAATGTTTGTAAAATAAGTTGAGATACAAGGTACTAGAGAGTTGCAAATTATTACTGCAAAGTGACATACTTCATACATAATAGCACTGGATGCTTTTCGTGCCCCCTTTATTGAGTATATTTGACTTTGAAGTGCTTAATATTAGAACTGGTTGGGAATTTTTTGCCAAAATGCAAATTCTTCAAAATTGTGGGTAAATTTTGATTTTTTTTTTTTTAAATCTTTTGTTAGGAAAGTCAAAACAAAATATTTTGTTTCAGGCTGGGCAATCTCAAATAGAAACAATTCAATCTGTTAAACCAAATTGAGACATTTCACTTTTTGTCAGTTTGACATTAATCTGTATTCACCTGAACTGCTGCATTGCTTCACAGGAGATGTAGTTCGGATGCCTCATGCCCCCGCTATCCTCTAGTCATAGGCAACAACCTTTTCCGGCATCGGTGGGTGTTCGTGCCATCCTGCTCCTGGCTCTGCCTCAATTCTACCCCTGCCTCACCCCCATTCCAACCCCTTTCCCAAAGTCCCTGCCCCAACTTTGCCCCCTCCCTGCCCCTATTGAACCCCTTCCGCAAATCCTGGCCCTGGCCCCACTTCTTCCCTGAGCGCACCACATTTCCCCTCCTCCCCCCTCCCTCCCAGTGCTTGCTGCTGCAAAACAGCTGTTTTGTGGCAGGAAGCGCAGGGAGCTAGAGGGAAAAAGAGGTGCATGGTGTGCTCAGGGGAGGAGACGGAGCGGAGGTGGAGGTGAGCTGGGGTGGGGAGCTGCCAGTGGGTGCAGAGCACCCACCAATTTTTCCCCATGGGTGCTCCAGAGCACCCTTGGAGTCGGCTCCTATGCCTCTAGTTGCCAGACTCCCTGGCTAGACCAAAGGTCCCACAATGGACCACACTCTCCTCTCTAGCTGCTGATGCTGTGCAGTATGTGAGTCAAATGATTATGTTGCATTATCAGAGAGAGTCTGGGTTAAGAACTGAGAGTGATTGGCCAAGTAATTATACAACAGCTCCCAACTGACATTTGTCTGAACTTTCCATTCCATGAGAAAATTTGCTATTTAGCTTTTCATCCTGATTCAGTACAAAAACATACTGAAATATCTGAATTTCCCATATGATGGAAATTCTGATTTTTAATCAGCTCTAATTAATAGTGAGAACTAGTCTAGTTAGAATGCAATGTAGAGCTGTCTGAAGGACAACAATTCTATTTCATGACAATTCCTGAGTTTTCAAAATTTGTTTTAATTGTGCTCTGGAAGAAAATCAAAACTTTCTGAATGCTTTTGCAAAATAGAAATGTATTGAAACATCTGTTTTCAAATCGAAAGCCTGAGCTTTTCAATTCGGTCTCTCTCTTGTCAGAAGAGACCAGAGAATTCTTGATGCAAATAAGGCCCTTTCAAATAAAAACTTTGCTGAAACCGATATGCCTCCATAAAACATTTTGGCTTTGACAAAACAACTTACTTTGATGAAATTTTATTTTGTCTAAAACGTCCCAACCAACTCAGTGCAATGTCAACAATTGGATAGCTTTGTTTAAGACAATTCTATCTGTGCAGCCACAAAATGATGATGAAAATTTTTTTTCCTCATTCTTACGATACCTATGTTAATGTGTTAAACTTGTTTCCCTGCTCTTCCCCACTTATTATTTTTCTTGCTCGTTTCCTTCTTCTGGCGTCTTGTGACATTATTTGTAACTATTATGATGAACTCTTCAGTGACTCTTAACCAAATAGTATGATGTATTGTCAACTTGCCATGTAACATTTATTGACGTGTAGAGCCTGATTCTCCATTGCTTCCACCCTGTGGAATCAATTACGCCTGTACAGAATTGATGTAAAATATTAACAGATCAGAATACAATCTTTTATAACCACTTTGCCCTGGTGTATTTGACTGCTAGTTGCAGGGCAATTGTGAATCAAGCCCTTTTACTCTTATTACTTTCATTATGACTGGCCTAGCTTATGAAATAGTAATACAATAGTGAGCAGTTGCAGTACAAAATCAGAGATATTAAATCTTGTGATAATGGCTTTGATCCTATTGGATAAACTTAAGTATTAAAAGTAAATTTCATGATAGTGCCCATAATAATTCTGCAGTATCTCAAGTTTTTGAAAAATATAATTAGACCTCTGCACCTGAATATTCTATTTTTCTATTATATGTTCTCTAAACAAATAATAAAAAGGAATTTAATGTTGTTAGGAGTATGAAAGCTTGCATTTCAAAGGGATTATACTGCTCTTAAGTTAGGCTATATCTACACTGCACAGTTAACCTGGGTGACTGGCACTGAGGTTAGACTAGCCTGGGTGTGAGCACGACCACAGCAAAGCCATATTTGCATTACTATGTCCTAACTGTTTCTGCACTTGTCCGTGTGTATCTGGGGGCATATGCCATGGTTCTTTGTAGTGAGAAACTCTGAGAGTCTTTCTCAGTCAATTGTGGGAGAGCTTGTTTGTCCTTCAGGGAGAATTGTGGGAAGGGCAGTGGAGGACTGTTAACACTTAGGTAATTTTGCTGGCATCTCATTGCACACTGGGCAGGTGCCATCCCAAGTTAGAGTAGAACCCAACTTGGGCTCTAACCCGCACCCATCAGCTGGGTAAACAAGCTGAGCTTAAAACACCTCCAAACCTGGGTCAGAGATTTTTTCTATGTGGATGGTAGAGGTGTTTGGCTAAAACCAGAAAAACCCAGATTAACTGTGCAGTGTAGACATACCCTGAGACTCAGCATGTTAAATGCAAAATAACTTAAATTCAGTTAGGTCCATTCCACCCTTCTTCACGACGTAGGGTGGTTGACAGTCCCAAGGACAAGGTCAGACATTCAGTGGATTATTTGTGTAGGAAAACAAGATAGGATTACCTTTTCATGTTGGGTGCATGTCAATACATTCATTAAAATCAGCAGCAGCCCAAACCCTCTTGTAACAGACTAGAACTCAACTAGAAAACACTTGACAAATTGTCAGTGATGGAGAGCAGAGAAGTGTACATATGCAAAATGTGCACCTGCATTTTTGCAAATGTGGTGGAATTGTAAATCTGGCTAGTTGCACATCTACCTAGTAAATTTCTGGTGCAAATACGATAGTTTGAAGTACAAGTGCTCTGATATGTATCTACAATACATTTGCAGGCACATGCTTTTTATTGGCTACCTTTTCAGTTCCAGATGAAGTTGGGTTTGACTTATAAAGCCCTAAATGGGTTGGGACTTCGCAGTGTGAGAGAACTCTCTCCCTGTGTGTTATTGCCATAGCTTTGGTGACTGGAGGCACTCAAACCTCCAAACTTAACTTTAGAACTGTATAGAATCTGAGAAAGGGGAAGGTCAAACTAATTTAAAAGAAAGAGTCCCCTTTAAGAAGACCTCCAAACTGATCCTGCCAGTAGAGTTCCTAATTCTCTTATTGTTCTAGGTGACAGTCAAGCTTTTTCCCTGTCCCTTAGGCATCAAGTCAGGGGAGGAGCAGTTTAAGGAAGTTCACAAGGCCCATGCCTCAGAGCAAACAAACTCAGAGTCAGAAATCAAAATCCCTAGCACCTAGGTCAGGCTAGCATCCAGGTGCCTGCGGAGTGGGACAGGGGTGTGTGGGTGGGGAAACAGGGCCTGCAATTTATGCCTGCCAGCATAGTTTCTGGTTCCTCTCATCTGCTGAACTTGCTTTTCCTGTTTATATAGCCCAGCTCCAAGAGCCAGGCAGCAGGGCCAGTGCAAGGAAGTTTCGCGCCTTAGGTGAAACTTCCACCTTTCGCAACACCCACCAGCTAACCCCGCCCTCCTGTGGCAGCTAACCCAGTCCCCCCACCTGGGGAGCCCGCCCCTGCAGCAGCTACCCCACCTCTGTGGCAGCTAACCCTGCCTGGGGAGACTCCCCACCCTGCAGAAGCTAACCCCACCTGGGGAGCACCCCCTCTCTTCGGCAGCTAACCCCACCTGGGGAGACCCCCCCTCTTCGGCAGCTAACCCCGCCTGGGAAGCCTGTTCCAGCTCACCTTGGCTCTGTCTCCTCCACTGAGCACACGGGCGCCGCTCTAATTATCCTCCCCTCCCAGGCTTGCGGCGCCGATTGGAGGAGACTCAGAGCGGAGGCTGTGTGCTCAGCGGAGGAGGCAGAATGGAGATGATCTGGGGTGGGGAGCAGTTCCCCTGTGCGCCCCCCCCGTTACTTCCAGTAGCCCTCCCCGCACCACCCCCCCCCCGACCCAGCTCATCTCCACTCCACCTCTTAGCCTGAGTGGGCTTTTTGGTGCCCTCAACCACTAGGCACCCTAGGCGGCCGCCTAGTTTGCCTAAATGGTTGCACCGGCCCTGCCAGGCAGGGTACTCCTTGATTGTGCCCAGGATGTCTTTCTTGTAAGCCCCAGATTGTATTTTAAAAGGGTAGTAAACCTTGCCACAGGAACCCTCTCTTCCTTTGGACCAAAATGCCTGAATTTGTTGCACTTAAAGGCATGTTGCAAGGATTACCTATTTACCCAGACTTTGGGAGAAATGCATGATGTTAAGCACATTCAGAGGATTGAAGCCAAAACTCTCAGGTATCTTTAAAAGGGAGGATTCAAGACAGCTGCTTTGGCACAAAGCTTTTTATGAACATATATGACTGTATCTCTTTATATAACTTTAAAATTAATAGTTTAAATATTTTTTTACTTTCATTTTTGTTTACAAGGCCTCTTTACCTGGTCTGAATTTCACATCTTTTCCCCATTTTACTAAATGTGTTGACAAGTGATTTGGGAAATAGTTTTTGGCAATTATTCAGAACATTCTGACTCTAGGCTCCTGGCCATGTTCCATTTAATTGTTGTATTCTTAAGGACTGGAATAACTTTAGTGCTAAAACTGTCTTTTGTTCTCTTTACAGTCAGCTGCAGAAACAGATGTAATGAGCCATTTAATAAAAAGGGGCAGGGCTGCCAGTGTGATGGTGGCTGTAAAGAACGTCAAAACTGCTGCTGGGATTATGAGGGTACCTGCCTGGAACCAAGTACGTACCCATAAATGTGAGATTTGTTAGCCTAGTCTTTTTATTTAATTTTTCTGGAGGGAGGGTGAGGGGAAATGAGCAATGTGCTATGTTTACTTATTTTGCCACAAGTACAGATGCAAAAAAGGCTCCCAGCCATCTTTCGTATTTGAGAGTCTTGTTATGGCACGTGCTGAATTCTGGGGCTGTCATATGTATGTTAAATGCAAGTTGCTCCATCCCTCTCAGAACTGAGAGGATTAATTGACGCTCCCAGAATCCTGTGTTCTGAATAGTATGCAGCACACGATGGTATGTTGGCAGGATGAATTGGATCTGTGGGCTACAAAGTTCTCTAGCAGACTTGTCTGTTTCTGTATCACATCTAATGTCTTTTCCGTGCATGTTCCTTTCTCTGTCCATTCACTCTAACTATTCCCTTGACAGCTTCTTGGAATCCATCTCTCCTGTTCTGCTCTTTCTCTCTCTCAGTCTTGTTCTGTAACATGTACACGTTCTGTAACATGCTGTTCTGTAACATGTACATGTTTCTTCATTCTTCAGTCTGTTTGCAGTCTGCTGGGAATCATGCAACATTTCCTCCTCTTCTTCTCTTCTCTCAGAGACTATTGATTCAAATCTGCTCCCAATAGTGTCAATGGACTTGTCAGTCCTGCTGATTTCACCACAGATGTGTACATTCGGTGCTCTGAACTGAATTGTGTTTTTTTCTTCAAACGAAAACACAACTGTGACATACCAGGTTACAATCCAGGCTAACGAATAGCTATGTCACCCCTGCCCTGTAATCTGGAGTGCCCTTTACAATACCTTGCTGGTTCAGCCTCCAGTCTGGTCTGCTCACAGACAGCACTTCCAGCTATGTCTGTGTGTGTGCTGCAGCCAGCCAGCCACATCTTGGCTATTATCAGCTTTGGTTATATTGCAGGGTGATCCCAACACACCTCCAGCCCTAGATCTTCCCTCAGAAATGCATGTTGTATACTGCCCAGCCCTGTCCTGGACAGTACAAATATGCTAAATCCATTATTCCTTGAAGGGAATAATACGCACACAACTTGTTGCCCCAAATAGAATTGCCCAGCCACTTCAGCTTGAATACACTGGGTTAGATAAAACAGTAAAACAAGTTTATTAACTACAAAGAGAGAGATTTTAAATGAGTATAAGTAATGAGTCAGAAATGTCTACAAGAAAATAAAGATAAAACCCTTCTGGTGCCTAACTTAACAAACAATATTAGATTCAATCACAGTTTCGCACCATATACTTTCAGCAGTCTTACACACCCAACTCTTTAGGTAAGAACCCCGCTTACAGAGTCTAGCGACTGCTTCCTTTGTCTCTTCAGGTGCAGTGAATGCAATGGGTCAGGAGAGAAAGAGCCTTGGGATGTTTGTTTCTCCTTTTTATAGTTTCAGTCCCCCTGTTGAAAAACATTTACATTTGAGAACCAGGGGACAAAATGTCCTGTTTCAACTTCCTTTGTCTTCCCTTCCTGGTTGATGACTCTCTTTACTGCTTAAATGCAAATTAAGCAGAGCACACATTCCTTTGTTTAGGCCAGACCTGTTTGCCAACTTCTGTTTGGGCAGGGCTGTGGGGTTTGGAACATGTGTTAAGAACACGATACAAGAGAATCTTATGACTTCACCTACAATGTTGCCACACATACTTTACCAGGACAATACTGACCAGCAAATTATAAGTTTTCAAATGGTACCTTACAAGGCATAATTTATACAAAGATTATTACAGTAGCATGTAGGGCATGAACACAAAGGTGAATTCTATCACAACAACCAATTAATAATTTTTCAGCTCAGATATGGACATGCACTAAACTCCGTTGTGGTGAGACACGGATAACTGGAAGCCACTGTTCTTGTTCTGAAGACTGCTTGGAGAAAAAAGACTGCTGTGTAGACTACAAAAGTATTTGCAAAGGTAAACCAAAAATTAATATTTAACAGTGTTATTTGCTATATTATAGGGATATTTACAGGAAGCTACCCAAGTGAATATACATGAAATACATATAAAATAAACATATGAGGCTTCATAATTGTCAGCAACTCTGATAAAATCCTTCTGGTGCCTAAGTGAAGATACCTACAGCTTTTATTTGAACAAGTTTAGGTTTCTTGTAGCTATAAATGTGTTTTGAGTGCCTGAGTCACTTGGGGAGTGGCTGCTTTCTGGTGAAACACCTGATATTTAGGTTTGTGAGAAGGAAGGTGATTGCTGGAGAGGAATCTAGTATGTGTAAAATTAAATCCTCAGAAACACGGAAGATATTATAATTGCAGTAGCACCCAAAACGTGCTTTCCCAAAATGGAAGAAGGCACAGTCCCTGCACTGAACTCTGTGAAATCTAAAAAACGTCACTACCATCCCTAATGTAACTTTTTCATAACATTTCATTATAAGCACATTTTAAAATTAATTTTAACATTGTTTAAGATAGTAGACCATATATATCAAGCACTGTTTCTTTCGGGAGTGTAAGATGAGTCCATGAGCTAAAGATAGCAGATAGAATTACTGGGTAAATCACACATGCACCTGAGACGTGGAGCTACAACTCTTAGTCCTTTATTTCTGAAAACATGTGTCTCTGTCCAGGAGTGCCGGAAGCTCCATCGGAGTGTATGTGTGTGAGGGGGGGGAAGTGGTGCCCAAACCAGGGCCCTGTCCCCTGCTCTGCCCATTCCTCCTGAGGCCCCGCCCTTGCTCCGTCTTTTCCCCTAGGCCCCGCCCAGACTCATTCCCCTCTGCCCTCTCCCCCTGATATTCATCCTTAAAGTAGGTAACAAGTGGGAGGGCTATGCCTTTTAAAAGTGAGGGGCCCCCCATTGTTGCCCCCCCATTCCGGTGCCCCTGCTCTGCCACTTATCCTAAAGAAGATCTTCCTTAACAGACAATAGTACTAATTCTCCTTACTTCTTTGTGGGTCAGCCACTAGCAGGTGATATTATGTTCTCATTCCCACACACAAAGGCGGTGTTTACAGTGGACTTTTAGAGCAGTGTCATGAACTCCATTGCATCCTGGGCACTTTGCAGTGCAGAAATACAGTGACACTGCTTTAGTATTTCAGTTGAAAGCACCTCCCTCCCTTAAATCTTCAGCAGTCCAAAATACACATATGGAAAAAGAAATTTAACTTAAATATAGACTCTGATTTTAATTGTGTAAGATTGATTAAACTCTTAGATTAGAGATGAATCCGAGCCACAGATTTAGAATCCTGATTTAAAATTTCTAAGAAGTCACACCACCCCCCAACCTAATATTCATGGCTGTTGGATTTGAAATTTTATAAGGATGTTCAGATCTGGGATTTTCATAAGACTCATATATATTGGGTTCAGCCATTAAATGTGGACCCAGAGTCAGATTTGGATTCCCAAAACCAATGATGCTTACAGGAATTTGGATATGAGAGTTTAATGATAGTCCATCATTATTTCAAACGATGCACAAAATAGGTCCTGGAGTTATGTGGTACTTTAATGAGAACATTGTGGCATGTTGTTATAGATACTTCAGCATTCTATAGGAACAATCCAATATAGACTCCAACCCAAAGAACCTGTCTCCAACCTTCTTTGTGTGTTCTGTATGCACATTTGTTAATGGATATAGCAAAAATGCCACTAGCAAAATAAACCGTACTTCATGACTATGACGTCAGAGGGTATAAATCAGGGTGGGCAAACTTTTTGGCCTGAGGGCCACATCGGGGTTGTGAAACGGTATGGAGGGTCGGGTAGGGAAGGCTATGCCTCCTCAAAAAGCCTGGCCCCACCCCACTTCCTGCCCCCTGACTGCCCCTTCTCAGAGCCCCGGACTCATCCAATCTCTCTGCTCCTTGTCCCCTGACTGCCCCTCCTGGGACCCCCCGCCCCTGACTGCCCCCCCATCCAACCCCCCTTTCCTGTCCACTGACTTTCCCAACCCTTATCCAACCCCTGCCCCCAACTGCTCCCCCGAACCTCCACCCATTCAACTGCTCCCTGTCCCCTGACCGCCCCTAGGGACCCCCCTCCCTTAACCGCCCTCTGCTCCCTGTCCTCTGACTGCCCCCCCAGGACCCTCTGCCCCTTATTCCAACCCTGCCACTCCCTGCCCCCTTACCATGCTGCTCAGAGCAGTAGGACAGGCTTATTAGAAAGTCTGGGAGGTGAGCGGGCGCAAGCTGTGCTGCCGGCAGGAGCGGCAGGCCAGAGCACTCCCTGTGTGGTGGCGGTGCTGTGGGGGAGAGGCTGAGGATGAGCCTCCCCAGCTAGGAGCTCAGGCACAGGCAGGACAGTCCTGTGGGCCAGATGTGGCCTGCGGGCTGTAGTTTGCCCACCCCTGATATAAAGGATCTATAGATTCGATATCACCCTGCATCCATAAATGGACTTAGAAATTTTGAGGTGGGAAGCAATCAAAAAAACTATTTTAATGTTGTTATCATAATACCAGAACCTGTTTTCACCCCTTCTTGTGGCTATATTTAATTTTCACTTTTTATTTAGTTGTATAATTGCTGGCTTTAGTAATTCACAATGAACGTCACTGTGAAAATGGTTATTGTTTCTGCCTGCCTTGGAATCCTCAGTGGGAGGGCTTTTCTGTGGGAGGGAGAACACTTATTTAAAAAAAATCCACTGCTTTTTCTGCCCCATCAGTTCTCTCTATTATTTCTTTCCTCTTTGGTTTATCCTTCTTGCCTCTCTCATGACTCCTTTTGTTCTTCTAAAGAGACCCTAGTGGATCATTAGCATATGATAAATGTTTAGGAGCATTAAGCAGAGTTTCAGAAAATCACAGGGAGGTGGAAAGGAAACTGCTTTGTGTTGTATATTTACTTTTCTACAGTGCTGCAGTGACACCTGTTGTTCTTTCCAGGTGAAACGCCTTGGGTGAAAGAAGCATGTGTGTCACTTAACACTTCTCAGTGCCCAGAAGGGTAGGATGATTTGTTCACTTATCAGTCTGCAAATGGAATTTTTTTGCATTTTTATTTTAAACATTGTAACTGAATCTTTTCTGATGGAGAAAAATGTTATAACAATCAGAAATAATAAAGGACACAAATTTTGGGAAGCCTGTAATAAGAAATAATTCTTCTTTATACAGTGCCTGGAATTGCATTAGTTATTTTATAGCAGTTGAAAAAGATTGCTTCCTGTCCTGGAGAGTTCACAGTGTAAACTTTAGACAACATGCGAGTGACATCAATAGGCAATTAGGAGAGCACAGGGCAAGGGATACAGCGGTGTTGTCACTTAATAGCACTTGTTATATGTGGGCATCTTGGTGGTTCTGATATTGTGGGAGGAGTGTGTGTACACACACACACACACACACACACACACACACACACACACACACACACACACACACACACACACACACACACAATGTCAGAACTGCTAAGATGCCCACGTATAACAAAAGCTAATAAGTGACCACCTTATTGTGAGTATATATATAAAATACACACAAACTAACAGTGAATATGTGGAAGTGATATCCAGAGTATGGGGTGGCCACAACACTCACAAGTGATGAAGTCAGGAATTATCCACAGGTTATCCCAAACTCATGCTGATAATACACCTCCATCCAAGCTATCAGCATATATTATGCACAGCACACTCTTCTTTCTCTTTTTTAGTAATTTCAGCTTTTAGCTGGTTTCAGAAGACATTCTTAGCAATAGTCCCCTTTTTCTTTTCTCCCCTGCTATCTCACTTATATTTAATATATATTTATATTTAATTATTCATAATAAATTAACATGGAAAGCTCTTAGTTTAGAAAGAAGTGGCTGATAGAAAAGGGATGGAATATTAGTATATTTTCTCTATACAATGAGAAAAGTATAGAAAAGGTATATACACTGATGCTGACCAGTTCCTCATTGTTCCCTTGTGTTCCCCTTGTCTATTGGATCCATCTCCTTTTCCGTTATCTTTTATGTAGATTGTCCGCTTTCCAGGGCAGGGAGAGTTTTTGTTATGTATTTGTACCATGTCTAGCAGAGCACAGTCCTTGTCCATGACTGGAGTCCCTAAATGCCACTGTAACACCAATCCTACTAAATAATATAATGTAGTACTCCCCTGGGAGGGATAATCTATCTGTCTCATACCAGTGCTATATTACATTGATTCTTCTGGAAGGCCTTGAATCCTGTTCCCTAGAATTCAGCTGATGATGCAGGCAGAGAGTATAATACTTTGGACTTGGCCAGCTTTTCTGCTCAACCAGCATACACTTTTTTTTTTAATTAAAGGGTTATATTTAGGAACATCATGCCAATCTGTCCCAACACACTTTAGAATAGAATACCTCAGATCAACTCTACATAAAAATTCAGCTAATGATATGTACATCTACTTCTCAGAAAAAAAAACTAGTTTTTTTTTCTTAGCTGAATCGTTCATAGTCCATCACATATCATTGTTATCTCTCTCTGTGCTGCTTTAAAGCAATTACTTGGAGCTCATTTCTTTCTGTCAGCAGCTCTGCAGAAAGCAACGGCTATTCTGATTTCTGAATGTCATTTCTTACTATAGTCAGGAATTTTTACTTGAGATAGCTTGGGGAGAAAGGTCAGTTGAGAGGAGTTGGCAAAGGGAGAGGGAGAAAGAAAGGGATGGAAACATATAAACACCTTAAAAATCATGAAGAATTATGAAGCAGGTATGCAGCTATTTCTCTCTCTTTATATATATATATATATATATATATATATACAATATTGCTGATGCATATTGAGATGCATGCTAGCAAATAGGCATATAGGCCATTCCCAATAGTGAACACAGTTAATTGCTCTCAGCATTAAATAGAGTAACGGTGTTAAAACCCTGCTAGCAATAACTGTACCTAACAGCATTGTGGTTAGTACAGTTCTGACTCAATGTGGAGAGGGCCTATATATGGAGCACAATGTTCCTTCATAAAGATTTTTAATTCAATTTTTTGTTAGGTCACATGTGTACAGATCCCTAATTTAGCTAAAACTGCATTCTCTATATCATTCCTAACTATAAATGTTTCTAAGGAAACTAAAATATATAATGATGTTTAGCAAACATGGCTGACTTACAAGACTGAAAGCACTGGATACTATCTTTGGCCTGGTCTACACTGTAGGGGGAATCGATCTAAGTTATGCAACTTCAGCTACATGAATAATGTAGCTGAAGTCAATGTACTTAGACCTACTCACCGCGGTGTCTTCACTGTGGTGAGTTTGCTGCTGCTTCCCCATCGACTCCACCTGTGCCTCTCGTGGAGGCAGAGTACAGGAGTCGACGGGAGAGCACTCGGGGGTAGTGTAAACATACCTTTAGTCAATCCTGTATTATTAAAAACAGAATTTTATAATGTTTATTACTTAACACTTACTAATGTGTTTTTTCCTGTGGAATTGTATGTGGCGGAAAAATGGTCAATTCCTAGCCAAACACAGAGATTTATTGTCGCAGCTGTTTCCTCCTGGCAAGAGTTTATCGTTACAACAATTTAATTTTTTTTCTACCTGGCAGTTTAAATTTGTGTTTCCTACCATCACACCTACTATATTTGATTAAATCACTCAGAGCTAAGGATTTTAGCCTTGATTCTTTATATTAGATGTTACAGAATAGATGTTATTAAAGGCTAAACTCTCCTGGTAATACTGATAGTTGGATATTGAGAGTGTGCTCCAGCTCAGAGGAGGTAGTGGAAGGGTTTGGTGTAGGAAGAACCTGGACTGCTTATTAACCTTCTCAGAAAGGAAATCATGAGCACAAACCCTCCTGCCTTCACGAGAAAATTTCATTCCCCAAGGTGCAGGCCGGATAGGCAAAGTTTCCTAAGGGTAGGGTGATCAGATGTCCCAATTTTATATGCACAGTCCTGATATTTGAGGCTTTTTTTTAATATAGGCACCTATTACCCTCCACTCCCATCCCGATTTTTCATACTTTCTATCTGATCACCCTATGGGTGATTGTTAGAATATTCAAACCATCTGTGTGGACACACTGGAAGAGGATTTCAGGACACATTGAGACACAAAAGACAAAATTCAGATCCTGGCATAAGCAGTATCTTCCAGCTAATTTGGCCCATCATCTATGTTTATATTTGTTTTAAAATAAAAAACAATGCTTTACTTTTCCTAAATTCTAAGTACACTTAGTGTTCCTATTCTTGAACCCCTGCAGCTGCTTGATAGCTCACTTTTGAAAGCTAATGTAAATAACCTTCTTTTTATTCCCTTGCTTTTTGAATAATTATTTATTGTTATAAAGGATTATAAACTTGTAAAATAAAGGTATTTGGAACTTCTGCTCCTGGCTTCCGGATTGACACTATTGACATCACTATGCATTCTCCAGAATATGGCTAAAACTGTTTTCTGATGACAAACTCCCACTTACTTGCAGGTTTGATTTGCCACCACTTATCCTTTTTTCGATGGATGGTTTTAGAGCAGAATATTTACAAACATGGAGTTCTTTACTGCCGAATATCGAAAAGCTAAGTAAGTTACCAAGAAAACAGTGACATTAAAAACAGAGCCTGTTGACAATTTCTTCAGTTACCTCTTCTGCCACTTTATACATGTGACTCCCTGGTAAACTAGACGAATATTTCATAGTAGTTCTCTCATCAGTGGTTTGCTCAGGATTAACCTGAGAGTTAGAGTTCATTGTAGTCACCTATTGACCAGTGGCTACCAATATTGGCTGCAGCCTCAAATTTAATTTTAATAAATATTGTGAAACATTCATTCAAATAAAGTTTGAAGCTGAAAAGTTCCAGTGAAAGTTTTAATACATTTTCTATCCTCCATGTTATTAAATTACTGTAAATTGTAATAAAATTTCCAAAGGATCATCACTTAATTATATCCTAATACTAAAGAGCAATGAATTGTGTAACAGTGAAATGTCACTCAAAGTGACAGTCTTTTTGAGTCTGGAATTTCGTTCTATTCGTAGACAGCTACGTATTTAAATGTATATCAAATATTGTGAATTACTGCACTCAGATTTATTAAATGTAAACTTTAATATGCTGATTCACTTAAGTAGCACAGCCACAATCCTGAAAGATGCACAGTGCTCTGAAGTTAATGGGAAATAGCGAGTCATCAGCATGTTGCTGTAGTGGGCCCTCAAAACTTGCACATAAGTTGAGTTTGGTTTTCATGGGAATACTTTAGAACCAAAGCCTCATTGCTCCTAGTGTCCCTATGGTTCAATTCATTTATCTTCTTCACCTCCCCCACAACAACCAGACACTGAACAGGACAGAATGATAATGTATTTACTTTTTATATTATATATTTAAAAACTTGCCATGGTTGCTGGAAGCCACTAAGTGTAATTGGATAAACAAACGTATCTATTTTGTGGCTAACCTATTAAATATAACAAGGACCGTAAGAAAGTCATAACTTTGACTAATGGGCAAACTGACCTGACCCTTGCATGAGTGTTTTATGCTTTCCTGCCGCTGAACCAGTGGAAGAAGTGCAGTCAGCTAGTAAGTCATTTCATGAAAAGTTCAAGTTTATGTCAAGCTCTGTTTGAAACAGATTTAAGGGAAGTGTTTCTTTCCTACCAGAATGAAAGAAATGTTAATTTCAAGCTTCCAGGAGGAAATTTCGAACTTTGGTTTACACTCACAAGTTATACACATCTGTTTCCAATTTTAACAGAGGTTTGTGCATTCACACACTTTGTTTCTCGCATTAGCAGCTGGAAGGGGGAGACCCATTTATTTATATGTGAGAGAAGATAAAACAGTGGTGTGCTAACTTTCATATCATGAACCAGTTCTTCTTAAAGACCATTTCCTTTCCCCAGTTGGTCCCACACATTCTCTGCAGCAACTATAGAGCTTGATTACATAAGGAAGTACATTTAGGAAAGGAAAACATGAACATAAATTCATTTTGTGTTTGAAGACTTATCAGCGATTAGCATGGTGACACCAGCAACTCTGCAGACCACACAGAAGATCTTTGTGGACCATTGGTGCTCAGTAGATGATAATATAAGAACTTAAAAAAACATTTGTTGCCACCACTTATGCTGTTATCACCAACCTGAGAGGTTGTGGTGATCTATCCTTGTATCTTTACTAACTCCATAGATTGTTTTTAATAGTTTGGCCCAGAAAACCTAGATATTATCTTCAATAGAGTTAGTCAAACTATTAATTACAGGTAATGTTCATTATGAATTTAGCCCTTTTCACTGTCTATGAATTATTTGCAAACTGAGCCTGATGAATCCACTGGGTTTGTTTGTTATTCGTAAGCATTTGCCAAATAGTTTGGATGAATAGTTTTCAGCCTATGGGTTGTTTAATCTTACTATTCTCTTTTTATGTAATGTGGTGGATCACTGAACCCCAAATTCTTTCTGATCTCTAATTGAGTGACAGAAACATTTTAAACAGAAGAATGAAGTTGGATTTCAGGAAACGGTTGCACAGCAAGAGAAGTGACTATTGAAAGGAGACAGGAAGGATGGTGCAGTGGTTAGGTCACTAGTCTAGGCCTTGGGAGAGTCGGCTTAATTCCCTGCTCTGCCAGGCTGCCTGTGACACCTTGGACAAGTCACTTAGCCATTGTGTTCTTGCCTCAATTCCAAATCTGTAAAATGGGGCTATTAGCATTTCCTTACCTCACAAGAGTGTTGTGCCATTAAAAATTGTGAGGTGCTACAGTAATGGGGGCTATACAAGTACCTTGGAGAGATTGTCCGAACATTTGCATATGAGGAATATGAATCACAGAAACTGAACCTGGTGGAAAATATCATCTAAAAATGTTTTGTGACCAGCTCTAATTTTCAATATTACAATTGCTTGGGAAGTAATCTTATAATCACTCAGCATGATTTGTTGTAGAAACATGTGGAACGCATTCAAAGTACATGAGAGCTGCTTACCCCACCAAAACCTTCCCCAACCACTACACTATTGTCACGGTGAGTGAGAACTTATTATTTTTATTCTTCATTATTTGTACAGTCTGCAAAATGTTAGGTGCTTATCCCAAAGAGATAACAATCTCATTTTAGATGTGATGCTACAGTGAGAGTAACAATAAGGGACAGATTATTTATTCCTACTCTTTGTTAGAATAGAGTGTATAGGGATGCTGGTCTCAGTAACATATTAAAATTGTTTCTGCTGCTTATATGTAACCATTTGGGACCTATCATACGTGTTTGCAGACACATCAGGCTTCATATGTCATAGTAGTTTCACCAATTAAATGAAAATGAGATGAAAATAGGGAAGTAGAACGGATTGTCATATAAAGGATGTGGCCTAATAAGTCTTTTCTATCTCTAATTTCTATGTTCAGTTGTAATGGAACACAGTATATATTTCATTTTACTTTAAGAATGAGAGAAATATTTCATCTTTCTTAATTTATTTTCATTCTTAGGGTTTGTATCCAGAATCTCATGGTATCATTGACAACAACATGTATGATGTAAACTTGAGCCAGAGTTTCTCACTTTCTGGGCAGGCAAAATTCGACCCTGTCTGGTGGAAAGGACAGCCAGTATGTGTCATTCTTTCTATGGTGTTTGTCATAGCCTCTAGGTTCATCAATTTGTTCCACAGTCCATATCCTGCCATGTATATTGCTGATATTTTAATGGATAGTTTGCCTTTGATACAGGAAGAAAAGCTGTTTAAATTTTAACATCTGAATTATTTTCTATATCTGAAAACTTGTGGTGATACTTTGCGTGCAAATTTAAAATATATTGGCCCATATTCAGACCTGAAGTAAAATGCTGGCACCACTTAAATTTTACTAGATTTTGCACTTTGAACTTAGCTGTGCAAACTGCAGCAGTAATCCCTTACACCAGGTCTGAAAGTCTAGTCTAAAAACAAAAGTTTTGTTTCAAAACAAACAAACAAACAAAAACAGTTTAAGGTTATTAAGTGTCAAGTGTCCTTACCTGTCACATCATTTACAAAGCAAAGGAGTGTGCAGTTAAGGACATCATAGATATCTCACTGCCCATGTTATAAACGAAGTATATTATTAAGTATAAAATATTGCATATTTCATCACAAATCAATAACTTTAGCTCTGACCTAAAACTGATGATATTCTTTCACCAGTAATCTCAAAATATAAACACAGCACCAAACATTTTGAAAAAACACTTAAATTGCGTGGGTTCAAATATATGATTTTTGTTGTTGTTTCATGAGGAATCCAATCAGCCTTGTAACGGGACTGCAACTGCAACCCTAAATATGGAAAGTTTATCCCCTCTGTGTAATAAAACAACATATACCTGCTGCTGAGCTCAGGTTGGGCCCTAGACCTTCACAGCCAAAACCACAGGCCTTTATCTCTGGAACAAAAGATCATCGTTAGCTTCAGATATAGAAATACTCTGACATTCATGCTAAGCTGTGAACAGCCAATAGAGGGCAGCATCCCATCTTCAATCCTGTAAAATATCAAATCACAAAACATTGCAATAGTTGGGTAACAGTAGGGCAGGTGAAAGAACTGAAAAAATGAGCCTAGCAAAGGATCTCCACTTGCATTTTTCTGAATCTGTTCTTTGGCTTGTCTCTACTGTCTTGTATCTGGTTATCCAGTAGTGTGAATGGTTTGAAATACTATATTTGTGTCCTCTACCTAGATCTGGCTGACAGCAATGTATCAGAATTTGAAGGCTGGCACTTTCTTTTGGCCTGGATCAGATGTACCTATTAATGGAACATACCCCAATTTGTACAGGTTGTACAACAAGTAAGTTTCAAAATAGTCAAAAGATTTATGACACAAGACTTATAAGTTGGCAATAGTTTTTTTTAATACAGATGAAGTATTAGAGCTCTTACCAAAGTTCTGGGAAACAGACACAATATTAGTGTCAAATTATCCCACTTTTACCATGAAACTAACATTTATGGCTGAAGGGATTTAGATGCCCAGTTACCATGGATAAGTGATGGGCATCTCTATCCCCTAGATTGCTTTGATAGTTTCAAACTATAGCAAAAGAACAGTTTCCCACTAGAAAATATTTCTGCAATTTTGATAACAGAAAAATATTCCAGGCAAATCTGCAAAATATATTGTAAAAGCAGCAAAGAATCCTGTGGCACCTTATAGACTAACAGACATTTTGGAGCATGAGCATGAGCTTTTGTGGGTGAATACCCACTTCATCAGATGCATGCATCTGACGAAGTGGGTATTCACCCACGAAAGCTCATGCTCATGCTCCAAAACGTCTGTTAGTCTATAAGGTGCCACAGGATTCTTTGCTGCTTTTACAGATCCAGACTAACACGGCTACCCCTCTGATACTAAAAATATATTGTAGTTTCTCTGATTTTTTTCACAATGAGAATCCTCACGTAGTATCTTCATAACAAGCCAATGTTTTTCTAGTGTATGGTTTTATAGGAAATGTATATATTGTAGATAGGCCTGACTTGATGTGAGTAACTGAACATGGGGGAGGCCTCATTTCTCAAAAAATGGGATTAAGGAGGTAAATAGATTAGCAGGCTGAAAACAGAATGTTTGTGCTAACTAGGTAAATGGATGACTCATGGTATGGCTACACTTGCGGCTGTACAGTGCTGTGAGTTAAACCTGTCTTCGTACAGCTGAGCAGGGAAAGCGCTGCAGTCTGTCCACACTGCCAGCTGCCAGCTCACTGTCATGGCCACATTTGCAGCATTTACAGTGGCATTGGGAGCGGTGCATTATGGGCAGCTATCCCAGCGTTCAAGAGGCTGCAACGTGCTTTTCAAAAGGGGGGGTGGGGTGGAGTGTGACAGGGAGCGTGGTGGGGGAGAGGGAGTGGGGTTTTGGAGTGCAGACACTGTTTCAGCACCCTGCCTTGCAAGTTGTGACCCCCCTCCCTCTTCCACCTCTCTCTCACTCACTGAAAGCAAACAGCAGCTGTTTGTTTTTTTCTCACAGACCAGATAAGCAGCTGCTCAACAACATGGACCCTCCCTTCCTCCCCCACACCACCTCTCTCTTCAAGCAAACATTAGCTGTGGGCGTTCCAAAGGGAGGCCCCCTGCCTGCCTCTACTCAGTCACAGCAAACAGTAACTGTGTTTGTTTTTTTGATAAGCAGCTCGGGGAGCCAGGAGTTCACAACAAAACAAAGAGAGGCATCACAACAAAACAAGGAGAGGAACCTTCACTTAAAAGGATTATGGGGAGTTTCTGGAGGTCAATCACTGTGTAATAAGGTTACTCCCCATTTACACTGAAGCACCAGGGTCTCAGCCACTCCGCAGCATCTATTATTCCTCTCGAGGAGGTGGAGTACCTGCAGTGCTGTAGCCACGGAGATACAGCACTGTATGTGCCTTGCCAGTGTGGACAAGGAGTGGGTTACAGCGCTGTGGGCGGTTTTATTGTGCTGTAACTCTCAAGTGTACCCAAGGCCTAAGATAAAAGATGGAGTGTCTGAGCTAGCAAAGATAAGAGAGGTGACACCCAGGGAACCATTTACTACACACAAGATAAGTCAGGAATGTAAAGATGAGGTAAAGAGTAGATTGAATACGGATAGTGCATGAACAGAGCATGCTGTACAAAGATTGGTTCCTGCAGAGTAACTAAGCCAATCCAAAAATGTGTGCAGCAGTCTATAGTAAATGCAATGAACTGTGCTAATGTATATAAAAGGGTGAGGATTTCTGGGTGAATTTGGATCTGTGATGTACCCTGGTCCATCCCTTGCATTGCTATATGCAAAATAGAGATACCTGAGTGACCGATTCTGGAGTCAAACTGAGTTCTTGGGAAGCCAAGTAGAAAGAGGTCTTGGAATGGTATCATGGCTTGAATGTCCAAGCTTGTTACACAGCATAATTACTGGACCACAGTGGTAGAAAAGGGAATTTATAATATTAGGGGCAATTTACAATGCTAGAAGGACCTGGACCTTGAGTACCACGTAAAATTAATAATTCAATTGTGCCAGTTATGATTGCTATTCCTAGATGGACATAGAAACTTAAAGAATTGATATATGTCACCAGTATGGGTACACTAGAGAATGAGACCTTTAAACTGCATTGTCTGAGTGCGAAGATGAAAGCACCAGAAGGACGTGAAATAAACACAGTCTTCTGTAACTGAATTAAGCACAGATGATTTTGTGAGTGCTTGGCACGAATGAACCTGACCACAAGCGAGGGAGGTTGGGCCCAACTAGTCAGTAAAGAGAGAGTGAAGGAGGTGATGTGGCATGGGGACACAGTATGTGCTATAGGATACCATAACTTTTCAGTGAGGACAATACAGTGCCAAAGGAGCCTGGATGGATTTTGTCTGAACCTTACCTCTCTGACTCAGATTGGGACTCGTGCGCTATGGCCAAGTGAAGATGAAGCAGAATGTGACAAGGGCCATAACGGATAACCCTGAGTCATTGGTGATAAATCTCTTTGTACTCATACCTCCCTTGTCCATTAATACCATGGATTTAGTACAAAGGAAAATTGAGCAATTGCCCAGCAACAGGAAATGGGGGACAATATTGTATAGGCAGTGAAGACAGCTTAGTGAGCTGTACCAGAGGAAGTGAGCTTGCAACCCTAGTTCATACCTTCAACCTAACATAAAGAGGGGTCCAAATGATTACAGCCACTGTGGTCTTAGGCATGTGTTGCTAGGTAAACTTGTAAAAGAGAGCACTGAAAGACAGGAATATCATAGAATCATAGAATATAAGGGTTGGAAGGGACCTCAGGAGGTCATCTAGTCCAACCCACTGCTCAAAGCAGGACCAATTCCCAACTAAATCATCCCAGCCAGGGCTTTGTCAAGCCTGACCTTAAAAACCTCTAAGAAAGGAGATTCCACCACCTCCCTCGGTAACTCATTCCAGTGCTATATGATGCAAATGAAATGAATGCTAATATAAACAAGAAAAATAGAAGCAGTGGAGTGTAGATAGGCCTGGCTTGACATGAATAATTGAATATGGGGAAGGCCTCATTTCTTGGTAGACAGGATTAGGGAGGTAAATGGATCATTTGTGTTAAGATAAGAAAATGGGTCAGTTAGCTATGAGACAGAATGTCTGTCTGAGCTAGCTAAGAGAAGAGAGAGAATGCCCAGGAAACCATTTACTTAGAACAAGATAAAAATGTACAAAATAAGTCAGGAATATAAAGATGAAGTAAAGAGTAGGTCAAGCATGGGCAGTGCATGATGTACATGGTTCCTACAGAGAAACCGAGCCAATCCAAAAATGTGTGATGTAATGTCTAGTAAATGCAATGAGATGTGTAAATGTATATAAAAAGGAGAGAGTTTCTGTGTAAATATGGATCTATGATGTATCCTGCATCCATACCCGCATTTGAGTCTGATAAACCCAGCATATCATTTCTGTATCCAAATAAAGATACCTGAGTGACAAAGGCTGGAGTCGAACTGAGCTCTTGGAAGCCAAGTAGAAAGGATCTTGAAGGGAATCCCAACATATGTGGCTTCTAAAATTCATAGAAATTCTGCTCCCATCAAAGTCAATAGGAGTTCTGTCATTGACTTTAACAGGGGCGGCTCTATGGTTTTTGCCGCCCCAAGCACGGCAGTCAGGCGGCTTTCAGCAGCTTGCCTGCGGGCTGTCTGCTGGTCGTGCAGATTCATTGGCATACCTGTGGGAGGTCTGCTCGTGCCGTGTGTTCGGCGTCCCCACCACCGAATTACCGCCAAAGCTGCGGGACCGTTGGACCTCCCGGAGGCAAGCCGCCGAAGGCATCCTGACTGCTGCCCCCACAGCAACCTCAGGCTGCCCCCTGTGACTTGCTGCCCCAGGCACACGCTTGCTGCGCTGGTGCCTGGAGCTGCCCCTGGACTTTAACGGAGTCCAGATTTCACTTAGTTTTTAAGGACAGAATGAGCCATTAGGAGTATCTAGCTTAATCTCCTCCATAGAATCAGGGCATCTCTAGGAGGATGTGGGGCCTGGGACAACCCCTCCCTTTCTGGCCCAGGCCCTGCCCCCACTCCACCCCTTCCCCCAAACCCCTACCCTGCCTCTTCCCACCACTGCTCTGCCCCCTCCCCACCCTCATCCACCCCTTCCCCTAAGCCCCTGCCTCTCCTCTTTCCAGCTTCCACCCTCTCCTTCGAGCTATACCAGGAGTCAGCGGAGCAGGGCAGGGTGGGCTGGGGCCAGGTTGCTCACTGCTGCTGGTGCGAGGCCCCCTATTAACCTCCCAGGCTGCCGTGGACCCTGCATCCTAAAGCGCAGGACCCCCCCCAAAGTGCAGGTCCTGGGGCGGTTGCCCTGGTCTGTCCTATGGACAGGACAGCTCTGCATAGAATTTCACTCATTAGTACAATAACTTGTGGTTGAATGACAGCATATCTTTTAGGCAGATATGAAGGGCCAGATTCTTATTTACATTAATGCTCCTTTATGCTGTCAGAGTGATAGAGAAAATACTTCATCTCTTGAGAAGATACTCCCATGATGAATTAACCTCAAAGTTAAAATGTTGTTCCTTACAGCTGCCTTTAATATTAGTATCCTAAACTTTTCCTGTTAATTTCTCTGTCATCTCCTGAACCTTTTATATGATTCCTGTAACCTCATTAGAATAACATACTACAGGCTTATCTTTATAAGTCTGTGCAAAGAAGGATGACTTTGTGCTTAGGGAACAGGACTGGAAGTCAAGTGACCTGGTTACTATTCTCAGCTCTGCCACAGACTTTGGTGTGTGATTTTGGGAAAGTTAATCTCTTTGTGAATCAGTTTCTTCATCTGCAAAGTAGGGATAATAATACTAAATTACCTAACAAGGGTATTATGAGGATACTTAATGTTTGTAATGTATATCAAAGTCCTTGAATTGTATGTGCTATATAAAGGAAACAGTTCTTCTTACCTATTCATACATGTGTCTGTTTTAGAAACTTAGGCCTTGAACCTATAAACTCTTATGTAACTATTTAACTTTGTACATGTGCAAAGTGAAGCATGTTTTCAAGTGTTTGCAGGATCAGGACCTTCCTAACTGTCATTAGAACTATTATATTTCTTTAAAATATTAGGGAAATTAAATAGTGTAAGTATCTCATTTATTTATTAACATTCAAAAACATATACTTATTATCTTTTTGACTCCAACTCTTAGGCTCTAAGTGAATTACCAGGAAATTTTGCATTCCTGGGTGTTAGAAAATGTATATTTTTGTACTGGGAAATGCTTGCTGACAAAACCTAATTATTATTTTATTTTATTTTAGCTCAATTATATATCAACAGAGAATTTCAGAAATACTCACATGGCTTGATGGTTCCAAATCTGAGAGGTAAAGCTTGATAATATACAACTCAATGTTAAAAAAACATGCTAGAAGGATTTTCACTCATATAGATTTCATGTTATTTTCATATGCTTGTAAAACAAGCTCAGTTATTATTTCTTGGGATATAAGGGCTGCTGTAATTATGGTTGTGCCTATTATCTTCGTGGATCAAAAGTTAGAGATGAAAGAGGTAAACCAAGTCCATGACAGTATGAGTATGGGGTGTACATATCTTAATGGGACTGTATAGGCTTGGGTTTGTTCTGTCTTTTGCTGGCTTACAATTTCTTTTTTCTTTGGTGTTACCTGGATGAATTCTGAGACATCCAGGTAACATCTGGATGAGAGTGAGAGGAAGAAAGTCTGTTTAACAAAGCCTGTGTATCTATGTGTATAAAAGAATTAAGAGTCTTCTCTGGGAAGAATAAATATTGTACATTACACACTGTAATGCAGATTACAGCTCAGTTTTCTAAAAGTTATCTTACTGTGGTCTTGTGGGAATTTACTCTGTTCCTATATGCTATAGGTTGGCAAACAAGAATTAATGTTAATTCCTTGTAATATGAGTGTCCTGCAGTAGGAGTATGTAAAGAACTTTTATACCTAAGAAGAGTTTGTGAACCCAGGCTCTAGGCCTGGGGTGTTCTGGGAAATGTAGGTTAGCAGTTGGATGGCCATTTTGTTCCTGTTCTGTTTGTGATTGGCTAAGTTAAATAATATTATTTTAAGAATTATTTTTGTATAGTCAAGTGGGGCAATGAATTACCAAGTGAATTTGTGTTACATGTGAATGAATAAAAAGAAAGCTTTTCATTCCTTTATGTGAGGGATTGTGAATACTCATATAAACTGGGGGTTAGATGAAGTTCTCTGGAATCTCACCCAGTAAAGCAGGAAGAAGTATGGCAGTAGGCTTAGATTTTTCAGACATGGCCAACAGTGCAAGTAGACCAGTCCAGTCTGGCCCGGCAAGATATTTATAGCGGTTACGGCATACGGCAAAGACATAGGAGGAGCAGAACCTGGGGCTGCTGGGCCTTCCATGGAGCTGCGTCTCCTCTGACTCCATCTGTACAGCAGCAGCCCCGCCGGAGGACAGGGTTGTGGGTGGTAAAGCTGCCAGAGGAGCTACTGGCCTTCTGCTCCTTTCCCCGTGGTGGTATCCGGGAGAGCCCTGTGGTTCAGGGAACCGTGCCCCCAGCCCTGTCCTCTGGTGTGGCTGCTGCTGTACCAGGTGGAGGAGCTGAGGCCGTGGGGCTGCTCAGTGGCCCAACTTTCTGCTCCTTTCCGTGCTGCAGTTCTGAAATCTCCAACGCAGCAGGAGGAGGACAGAGCTCCCCTCCTCAGGTAAGGGGGTGGATCATGGAGAGAGGATGGGGAGAGTGGGGAAGCCCCAGGCAGGGGGTGAGGAGGAGTCACATGGAAGGTCACGTGCACCCCCATTAGCTGCTGCCTTCCCTGCCTTCCGTACCAGTCAGAAATTGATTCCACTTGCATCACTGGCCATGGCCTCTAATTTTGGGTGCCTCAATTTCTGGATGCTCAGCTAAAGATATTGAAGGCCACATCTGGAAATGTGGGCCTAAGTGTTTATGCTCACAAAGCAATTGAGAGGAAACTGCTTCAACTGTGCTAAGTTTTTTTTGTTTGCTTGGAATTTTATTCAGTGTTTCCTTTTTTTAAATAAAGTTTTTTACAGAAACTTTCCCAAATTCTCACAGTACTCTTTTCTTTGGTTTAACTCTAGGCCAGATTTCTATACTTTGTATATTGAAGAACCTGATAGTTCTGGACACTCATATGGACCAGTTAGTGGCGGAGTAAGTTGTTTTTTTTTTAATCTTAAGCTACGTTGCTCCAGAAATAATGGTATACAGTAATTTATATAGTTCAGAAGAGTCCTGATTACTTGCTTTACACTCTAGTTAATTGCACACAGTAACTATTATTCAATACTGGAATTCAGCAAACAGTGCTAACCATCAATATCCCTAGTTTCATTTTGTTTAGTATCTTAGGGGTAGTCAGGCCCACCCTGCCATGGTTCAATGTTGATATCACTCTGCTCTGTTCAGTGTTGATATCACTCGGCTGCATGCATGTGTTCCCTCTGTGTGCTGTCCCAGCTCTTCGAAGATAGCTGACACAGCAGACCTGAAGAGAACCCCCAATGACCACAGAGTCTAGTAAGGTACGAAGGCACGTCGGCCAGGTTTATTGCCATATTGGACACAATGATAGTTCCTAGATTGTTACTCTACAGGGCATACTACGAGAAAGTGCCCTTTGGCAATGGACTCGGCTCAGTCAGTGCTGGGACTTTCCACTGCCCCCTCGGCTGGACAAAGACACCGCCCCAGGGATGCATTCTTATACACAGGGGCAAACAAGTTACACATCATTCTTGATGTATTGAGGTGCAACCCATCTACGCAGCAAGGTACTACCCCTCTATGTAGTAAGGTGACGCCTCTCACCTTGTACATGTTGGTTTGAACAAAACAACTCTATCCATCATATTACCCTTTTGGCCCTGTTATTGAGATGTTCATTGTTATCTGTGTGGAATGTACAAGTATGTGAATGTTCTGATATCTAGTGTTCAGTACCTTTTAGGTACGTATCTTCTTGCAGCATCAGCCCTTTCCTTGCCAGCTTCTGTGAGCAGGGCCTGCCTCTGGCTCACAGCTTAACTTTGCTCTATGTTAGTAAAGTCTTGACCATTACTTTAGTTCAGGCCTCAGGCCTCATACCTGGCCTCTGATACCAAGTTTATATCTTAGGGCCTCCTTTTACTGCACCAGCACTGCGGCAAGTACAAAAGCAGAGCTGTAGTCTAACCAGAGCTGCAGAAAATTTGTTCAGACCTGCACAGTTCTAGGAAGGATATGAAGATTCAAGCATGGACATATTTAGAACAAACTTTCATTTGGCTGATAGGTGATCCTTGAAGGCCATGTGACAAATTCTTAGAGTTGGCTAAATCCTTTCATGAGTGTAAAATACAATACAAACACCAGTTAATATGTATTTTATTTAGTCCACATCTTTCATCACATTTTCTGTTATTCCTAACTCAAAGCATATTTCACTTTCACTTACATGCACACAGAACACTTCTTCCTGGGAAATATAGACATTGTCATACCAGACCAGCCCAATAGTTTATCTAATTTAGGCCTGGTCTACACTTGCGGGGAGGGGGGGAATCGATCTAAGATAACGCAGCTTTGATGTACTTATATCTACTCACCATGGTGTCTTCATTGAGGTGAATTGACTGCAGTCACTCCTCCATTGACTCTGCCTGCACCTCTTGCACCGATGGAGTACAGCAGTGGTCCCCAACGCGGTGCCCGCCGGCGCAATGGTGCCCACGGGGGCATCTTAATGCTCCCGCGTCCTGGCCCCCAGGAGAGCACCTGCTGAAATGCTGCGGCAGGGACGCCTCTCGATGACACCGCTTGTCGCCGACAAGTGATGTCATCGAGATGCGTCACCCCTGAATTTCGGCAGGGATGCCTCTCACTGACACTGCTTGCTGTCGACAAGTGACGTCATCGAGAGGTGTCGCCCTCGAATTTCGGCAGGGACGGCTCTTGCTGACACTGCTTGCCATCGACAAGTGATGTCATCAAGAGGCGTCGCCCCCAAATTTCAGCGGGGACGCCTCTCGCTGACGCTGCTTGCTATCCACAAGTGATGTCATCGAGAGGCATTGCTCTCGAATTTCGGTGGGAACGCCTCTCGATGACATCACTTATCGACGGCAAGTGGTGTCATCGAGAGGCGTTGCCGCCGTGGCATTTTGGCGGGTGCTTTGCCACCACTGTGGTCCTTCGGCTGGCACCCGCCAGCCAAAAAGTTTGAGGACCACTGGAGTACAGGAGTTGATGGGAGAGCGCTCAGGGGTCGATTTATTGCATCTAGACTAGACAGGATAAACGCTGGATTGATCGCTGCCTGTCGATCTGGTGGGTTGTATAGACCTACCCTCAGTGTTCTATCTCTGAAACTGGCCTTCAGAGGATAGTATGGTCCCTCTAGTGGACATGTATGGAACAACCAGCCTACAGGGGAAACTTCTTACTCACTTACATAATCCATGTTGATTAGTGGTTGGTTTATGTCTAGAAGCAGGAGAGGTTTACATTCCTTCTTCATATTAAGGTTAAGGTTAAGTTTGCTCAACATTTCTCATAATAAGACCCTATTTTCAATTGCTTATGATTTTGCCATACTTTAACCATTTGGGCTGACATTTTCCATGCCAGGGGTCTGTCACAGTCTAACTTTAAAAAAAAAATCAGCCAGAATGGTTCAGATCTTTCTAAAAATGAGGCTAGGGAAAAATGTGTTCTTTTGCAATGTTAAAAAAATTCTGGCAAATTTTTCTTTGGAAAGCTCTAGCGCTCCCGTAGTTAGGGGCAAGAACTTGATATTTGGCAGAGGAGTTGATCTTTGTGTTCACCCAAATTTTGACAAACGATAAGCCTTTGAAAAAGCTGCTGTTTTCATATGCTCAGTAGATTTCTCACAGTTTAAGCAGCTAAAATCGCCAAAGGTTCTGTCCTCACTGAGCATGCTCCAGCACCTCATGAATCCTAATGCTGACCAGCCTGGTGATGACTAGTCACAGAGTGACTTACATACTCCATCCCTTGACAGCTTCTGCATGTGGCTGGACTGCTCATGCTTCCCCACAGAACTGCTGAGCCAGTATATGGGGCAAATAAAGGCAGGGCATAAAGATGACTGAAGGCCAGGAGAAGAGGAAAGATATCAGATGAAGAGCCAAAAGGGGGAAAATGGGATGAGCAAGGAAAGGAGACTGGGATGGGGAGACTAGGACCAACTGGACAAGGATACTGGAACTTGGATGAGAAGCCTGAGGAGTGGAGAATGGAGCTGGGACAAGCATCCCAGCATAGGGGAAAAGACAAGACTGGGACATGGACAGGATGTTGGAGGAGACAGGGCAGAATGGACCACATTTGGGAAAAACAAATTATGCTTCTCTCCAGAACATGGAATGAAACCCAAGATTTCTGAGTCTCGTCATTCCTCTGCTCTTAGCAAGTATTTGTGAAACCCACCAACAACGGATGTCTCATCCTCCTTTAGTATTGGTTTATGCAGGAAATGGCAGCTTTCTACTGCTATCAGTTACTGCATTTGCTCAAGTGGCAAAGGTCTACATGGTGGACCAAATGGTTGCAACCCTGCTGATGACCTATGTGGGTGTCAACCTGATGCCATGTGATGGAATTTGGGGGGCAGAGATTTTTTGGTTTACTTTTTTAAAATCAGAAAATATCACACACACAACTCTAAGTTAAAGGAACATTATTAAGGTTACAAAGTCAAGCGTTCAAAAATAGGAAATAAATCATGCATAGCAAAGACTTGCACCTGCTTCTTCCACATCTCAGCTGAGTGCTCTATCCACTGGGCATGTGGCTATTCTAAGGTTTCTTTATCTCTCCCTGCCACCATCTCTAAATTCCACCCTGGATCTGAGAGGTCTTCCCAATGAAAATTTAGTTAAAGCCAATACACTCCTATGAAAAGTTTTGGTTTTGATTAATCAACATTTTCCAATGAAAAAAACATTTTGTTGAAAGATTCTTGACCAGTTCCATCTGTAGGACCCTTGCCTTATTAGTTGCAGAAGCAGGAGGGCCAGGGGAGGAGGGACAGGTGAAGGGGTTAGATGCCAGCTCTAGCAGCAGTAAAAAAAAAAAATCTCAATATATTTCCCAGCTGCCTATGTGGGATGCGAGGGGGGTTCCTAACCCCACTTGCTGCTTTTCCACTCTCCTGTCTCGCTCCTCAGCCACAGGGAGCTGAAGAGGTTCTCGTGGTAAAGGCAGTTGAATGCTACCCTGTAGAATCTGATTCCATCCCTGCCTATGCCATGGGGTTCCTGTGTGATGCTTGGTAAGTCATTAAACCAAACTTTTCACAAGAGATCACTGCTTGTATATTATGGGTGCCCTACTTGAGATGCTGGGGTCTAATTTTCAGAAGTGCTGAAAACTGACAGCTGAAACTGAAAAGAATGGGAGCAGTGCTTTCAATGTATAAAGTGCTAGATGATGCTAAATAGTCTGAAAAAAAATCAAGTCCTATGTGTTTCAAACTGGGCACTATCACAGGGTGACATCCTGAAGTGTCCCCCCTCTGCTATCTCAGGATGTGGCCCTGCAAGGATCCCGCCACAGTTTATCCTCTTCAGTATTCCTTAAATAACTCAGCACAGCCAAATGGTGTGAGACACAAGTCCCCTCCTCGGGTCTACTTTATTTGAGTCCAGATAAACTCAGAAATAAAGTTTCTTTCTCTTGGCTCTAGCCTCTGGATATCACTCTCCTCAAGTCTGGAATCCTCAGCCTTCCTTCTTGGGTCTGGGTTCAGTTGAGTCTCCATCTCTATTCCTTGCAGCACTTACCTGTACCCACTTTCTCCAGGCAGCTGCAGGCCCCCAGGCCTCTGTACTGCTGCTGCTGCCACCATCTCTGGGAGCTCCTCAGTGTTAAGGGAGCTCCTTTTTCTAGGAGCACACCTTTCAGGCTTCTTGCCCTGGTGAGCTCTCCTGGGAGCCACTTTTCTCAGAAGCTTCCTATCTCTAGGATCCTGCCACGCCAATTGAGCCTTGAAAAACATGTATGTGGCTCATTAGCATATTAACTGCCAACCAGCCACCTAGGGATTTAATTACTTTCAAATGGGTCTGGGTTGGCTCATTCTCCCTTACAGGAGCCTGTCAAAGCTAGGCTGGTCCTTGGCTCATCAATGGCATCAATGGCACTTGTGCTGATTTAGCACAGTAGTGAAGACAAGCCAATAGTCTCTTCCCTGAAGATCATACAATCTAAGGATATGTCAGAGAGGACACCAGCTATGCCAGCAGGAGGGATTCTTCTTTTATACGGAGAAAGAAGTACAGACCATGCTTTGCTTTGTGGAACCAGTGGGCGTTTGCACTAATAAAATGCAGTGATGTTGACAGAATTATTTTTTAGCTCAAAAACAAAGAAAAATTAAGTGTAGAAAGATGATAGAGAAACTTGCTTATTTTTCCCTACTCTGATTATACAGTCTGATAGATTGACTAGGGGTATTGAAATCAATAGCAAGGAGAAATTCTAATGAAACTCTGTTTATTCTTTAGGTCATTAAAGCCTTGCAGTTAGCAGATGAGGCATTGGGGATGTTAATGGAGGGACTAAAACAGAGGAACCTGCACAACTGTGTAAATCTTATTGTTCTGGCTGATCATGGTACTGTATTTAGTTTTGTACTTTTCAGTATCTGTTCCATTATATGTCCTTGTTTATTCTCTTCCTTGTTTCTGGTGTTCATGATCACTATTTTAATAAACTATTATAAATAGTCTTGTTGATATTACAATTTCTAATATAACAAAATAAATATTTATGTATTCTCGTTTTAGGAATGGATAAGACCTACTGCAACCAATTAGAATACATGACGGATTATTTTAATCAAATTAATTTCTACATGTATGATGGGCCTGCAGCTCGCATTCGGGCGTTCAATGTTCCAGAAGACTACTTTACCTGTAAGTGTGAACCCAGCACAGCAGAAAGGAAAGAAATAAGGAAGGTGGATAATCAATAGTTTTGAACCTTGGGGATGTCTATAATGAACACTTTTCTGTGCCAACCACTCATGTCTTTGGCTCATGGAAACAATGTTGCAAGAGTGATCTGTGACTGTAACTCCAGATGATGCTAAAAGATAAAAACTCTTATGGCAGATTGCAATTTGAGTTTTCATCTCATGTGGAAAAAGAAAGGATAGACTTGTGTTCAGTTCCCACCCCGTGCCACAGATATTTTGCCCACCAGCAAATGGCTTAATCTCTGTGTGTCAGTTTGCTGTCTGTAAAATGAGAATAATAATGTTGGCTTTCTCCCAGTTGGAGTCTGTCTTCTCCATTTAGATTGTAATTTCTTCAGGGGCAGGGACTGTCTCTTAATACATGTGTGTACGGCACCTAGCACAGTGGGGCCTTGATCTTGGTTGAGACCTCTAGGAGATATAATACAAATTAATAATAATGGAAACCATTTAACTGAGCCTGTAGCGTATGATGCTGTCAACTTGAGTTAAGTTCTCCCTCTCAGTCAGGGAACAGAACATGGGAAAGTACAAGCCCGAAGTCACTCATTTCAATGAGCATACCGAATTCCTATGGTAAAAGTGATGCTTGTTTTAGGGCCTTAGGAGCCAGCAAGCTATTGTGCTTATTTATTATTATTTCACATTTTTAATGTACAGCTAATGTGCTTGGCAGTAGGATAGATCCCACACAAACTAAAGACAGTCCCTGCTTTGAGCAGCTTGCACTCTAAACAGGACAGAAACAGAATAGACAAGTTAGGATGAGAAGCCTTGAGGAGGAAATAAATAAGATATAGTGTTTTTTAAATTAATGTAATTATTCTCTCATTTCTTGTGGGCATCTTATTATCCCTAAAAAACATTAGCCTTCCCTAAAGCAGCAGGGTTCAGTAAAAATAAAAACAAACTCAAAACTAAATGTTAACAACAAGAGATTAACTCTCTCTCTCTCCAAGTGTGGATGATGAATTATGGCAGCAGATTTACCTTTCTCTGAAGCATTAGGTATGGCCACTGCCAAAGCCAGGAAACAAGACTTGAAGGACCAGTGATCCGGGTCTTGTCCAGTACTGCAAATCTGATATTCCAAAGTGGGGGTGGGGTAGAGGTGGAGAGTCTGTCTCCAGTGATTTGTCAGCTTTGTCTTTGGTTAGATACTGCCATGGCAGCTTTCTGCAGTCCACTTTTTTGGGTTCCTAGCTAGTGATTCTGGAGCTGATAAGTAGATGGCTGGGTAATCTGCACAGACTGACAAAACACTTGGTGCTCACTTTTACAAATAGTATACAAATGGATGCAAATATAGTGCAAATTCTTGCACAGTGCTTTGAATTTTCAATAGCTTGAATGCAACTTATTCTATTGTCTGTTTTCTTAAACAGTTGATTCGGAAGGAATTGTTAAAAACCTTACCGTGAGTAAACTCTTGTACATATATTTCCTCTTAATGGTATTTTGATTAAAAGGCATATTTTTGAAGCTATATTGCGTGTGCACTTCTCAAACCCTAACTTTTGCACCAGTTCCATATTGTTTTTAATGGTGGTTTTGACTCAAGTTGACTCTTTGAGTACAATTGTAGGCAAATCCTAGATGCTCCAGTTTGTCCATGGGCTTGGTCCAGGAGGTCTCTATGGGCAGGACTGGCTCCAGGCACCAGCTGAGCAAGCAGGTGCTTGGAGCGACCAAGGGGAAAGGGTGGCATGTTGAGCTCTTCCATGGCAATTCAGCGGCGGTTCCCTTGGTCCCTCTCGGAGGGAAGGACCGGCATTGAATTGCCTCCAAAGAAGAAAGTGGTGTGGTGAAGCAGCCACCAATCGCGATCACTTTTTTTATTTTTATTTTTATTTATTTATTTATTTGCCGCTTGGGGTGGCAAAAACCCTGGAGCTGGCCCTGCTATGGGGGATAAAGGGAAGAAAATTTCCCATACTCCAGAGTAGGTGGAATTGGTTGACTTGCACTGGAGTGGATCCACAGACCTTACCCCACCACCAGGCATGCAGAGAAAGAGTTATCTGAGAGCTAGGATCTAGAGTACAGATGCAAGGCAGTGGAGAAGCAGGCCCGGGTTTCCTACAGGAAGGTTAACTCGGCCTCATTACATGTGCAGTAATTTCTTCTCCTTTGTTTTTTTTCTCTTTCATTGGCTAATTCAATACTTTTTACAGAGTTCAATATCTACTTTAAAATATGAGGGATGGAGAAGACGGCCAAATTAATGTTATTGTGGGAAGCTTCATTTTTGCATTTCTTTGTCTATAATTTTGATTGATTTTATCATTTAAACTTTTAATCATAGAATCATAGAAATGTAGAGCTGGAAGGGACCTCGAGAAGTCATTTAGGCCAGTCCACTGCACTGTGATAGGACTAAGAAAATGTAGAATATCCCTGGCAGGTGTTAATCCGACTTGTTTTTAAAAGCTTCCAATGATGGGGACTCCACAACTTCCTTAGGAAGCACAGGTGACAGCTTCCTCTGGTCCCCGGGGCTGCTCAACCTCTTGCTTCACCCCAGGCCCTGCCCCCATCTGCCTCTTCCCCCAAACCCCCATCGCTGCCCCAACTCTTCCTGCCCCCGCTCCACCCCAGGCCCTGTCCCCACCACACCCCTTCTCCTAAGCCCCTGCTCTGCCTCTTCCCCTCCCTGCTCCTCTCCTGCCCCCCAGCACCTCTTGCACAACGCAGAATAGCTGATTGCTGCTGGCAGGAGGCACTGGCAGGGAAGGAGAAGAGCTGATTGGTGGGGCTGCTGGTGGACGGGAGCCACTGAGGGGAAGAATGGAGCAGGATAGTTACCTTGTGTGTCTAACGTATAGCACTCCTGTTAACGTACTCCAGGCTCATATTAGTTTTTTTTTTGCAGCTGCATCACACTGATGACTTATATTCAATTTGTGGTCCACTATAACCCCCTGATCCTTGTCAGCAGTGCTATCCCTTAGACAATTATTCCCCATTTTGTAGTTATGCATTTGATTTTTGTTTCCTTCCCAAAATAAGTACTTTGCACTTGTCTTTATTGAATTTCATCTTGTTGAATTCTGACCAATTATCCAATTTGTCAAGGTCATTTTGAATTTTCAACCCATCCTCCAAAGTGTTTGCAACTCCTTCCAGCTTGGCGTCATCTGCAAATTTTATAAGCATACTCTCCATTCCATTATCTAAGTCATTAACGAAAATATTGAATAGTACCGGACCCCAGATTGACCCCTGCAGGGTCTCACTAAATATGCCCTCCTAATCTGACAGCAACCCATTGATAACTACTCTCTGAGTATAAGCTTTCAACCAGTTGTGCACCCACCTTATAGTAATTTCATTGAGATCACATTTTCCTAGTTTGCTTATGAGAAAGTTATGTGAGATTATGTCAAAAGCCTTACTAAAATCAAGTTATATCACATTTACTGCTCTCCCACATCCACAGCAAAAGAAAGAAATTAAGTTGGTTTTGCATGATTTGTTCTTGACAAATCCATGCTGACTATTCCTTATAACCATATTATCCTGCAAGTGCTTACGAATTGACTGTTTAATAATTTGTTCCAATATCTTTCCAGGTATTGAAGTTAGGCTGACTGGTCTATAATTCCACGGGTCCTCCTTGTTCTCCTTTTTGAAGATAGTTACTATATTTGCCCTTCTCTGGTCTTCTGGGACATCTCCTGTCCTTCAGGAGTTCTCAAAGATAATTGCTAACAGTTCCAAGATTGCTTCAGCTAGTTCCTTAAGTACCCTAGGATAAATGTCATCAGGCACTGCTGATTTGAATATTTTTTTAACCTGTTCTTTTCCTATTTTGGCTTGCATTTCTTTCCCCTGGTTGTTAATATTAATAGTGTTGAGTATCTTGTCATAATTAGCCTTTTTAGTGAAGGCTGAAGCAAAATAGGCTAAACCTTCCTTGATGTCATCAGTTATTAGCTTTCCATCCCTGTTAAGTAATTAAGTGTTAACTAAATAATCCAAATAGCCATTCAGAGTATATGAAAAGAGATGTGAAATGTCTGTCCTATAGCTATAGCCCAGAATTTTGGGAATTCCCTCTTTTTTTTTCTATCATTGGTCACTAGTATGTAGTGCAGCCCAGGGTTCCTAGCCTCTTTCAGTCTGATTTTCTTGCACCAACTATCAGTGTATTCTATTATATCATTTGATGGTTTCCTCTATCTTTTCCCTAGATGAGGATCCCATATAGAGTTTAAGGAGTGACCTTGTCTCAAGGCATGTATAATAGGTGTCATGTAGCCATCTTAGTGAATCCTATTCTAAAAGAATAAAAATTGTCAATCTAAGTTGCTTATTTGATTATCCAGGCTCACTTCTCATTTCACAGGTTTAATACAAACAGAGTATACAGCTCTAGCAGCTGAACACCTCAGCCCAGATTCTTACACCCACTCTGGCCCCTTGTGCTTCTCTGATTGTACAAAGAGACCAATTAGCTGGCTTAACCAACTGCCTAAAGATTCTGCCTGTGTAGGGGAACCCCTGGATGGCACAGAACTAGCGGTAGTGGTTCTAGAGATCCCCACTGCTGGCTTCCAGGGTAGGGGGCATAAACAGGGAAAACAATACATGCTTGGAGCATTGCTTTACTCTGGTGCTCTCTAGCTGCTGGAAAGGCCCCTGAGGGCCATAGGCAGCTGGACACAATTAAGTACAGCCCTGAGAGTGATTTGTTTACCTGCCACGTCCACAAGTCTGGCTGATCGCGGCTCCCACTGGCCACGGTTTGCTGCTCCAGGCCAATGGGGGCTGCTGGAAGCGGTGCGAGCCAAGGAACTGGACCGCGATCAGCCAGACTTGCGAACATGGCAGGTAAACAAACCGTCCCAGCCCGCTAGGGGATTTCCCTACACAAGCAGTGTCCCAAGTTTGGGAAACACTGCCTTAAACAAAGTATCTCCCAGTCAGAATTATTGGGACCTTCTGAATTTTTATAATTGCACCATTATTTTTAAAAAATTCCCATTACTTATTTCAAACAAGAAATATATATTGTCTTTAAGGAATTTCAGAAAGCCTAATCAACGTGTTAGGGGTGGTCAGTTGTAAAGTGAGGTCACCAGGTCTAGTGAATAGGTTGGTTTTGGTTGTTCAGATTTGTACTTGTTGTGGCACTTAATACATACTTATGCTCCTTTATTCTTTTACTTTTGGCAACTTCTGAGTTTTGAGATCCTACAGATTCTTAACCAGAAAGAAAAACTAGCTGTAGCTACACTAGCTGATGTTAGAAAAACTTTTGTTCTATTAAAACTCATTAGAATCTATTCAACTTGTTTCAAAGTTATATTTTGGCAACTCAGCAATTTTTCTCTCTTTTAGTAATGATACATTTATAAACAACAGTGCCAAAAGTGGGATGTTGACTTTTTCCAAGAAAGAGATTTGCATGTTTATAATTTTTAATGATTTCAAAATGACACCTTAGAGGCATGTGAAAGGATATAGTCCTCTTCTCTATTTATTGCATGGTAAACTGGTAAAAGATTGCAGAAAAGCATTAACTTTCAGGGACCTTTAATTACTAGCTTATAGAATGTGAACTGATATACTAACTGCATGGTATGGATGCCAGTAACATTAGCCATAGCATATTCCAATATCTTTACCAGTACAAGTTTTTTGTTCTTATCTATAATTTCACAACTGTCTCCTATTAAGGACTGACACACTTACAATACATCTTGTCAAAGGCCTATGTAAAAATCCAAGTAAGGCATTTTACTATCTATTATCAACTGAGACAAAAATGTGGTGGAATAAGTCAGTGAAGAAGATATTGTTCTAGCTATCAATCAATATATACAGTATATTTAGTGTGCCAATCTCCACAGTATCTATGGGCATTGCTGAATGATGTGTTTGTGTTTGTCGTAGTGCAAATCTTACACGATTGGACCTTTTTATGTTTTTCAGTGCCGAAAACCCAACCAACATTTCAAACCCTACTTGACACCCAACTTGCCCAAGCGATTCCATTATGCTAACAACATTCGCATTGACAAAGTTCATCTTATGGTGGACCGGCAGTGGCTGGCTGTTAGGTAAATTGTGGCTGTAAACTGATTCTTACCCTTATCATTTAGATGCCTCATTTCCTTCACAGATGTGTCATTTGCTTTCTATTTAAAACTGTCTCTCTTGCCTTGAAGACAATAGTTGGTCCTTAGAATGCTGGCTTTTCCAGACAGTTAGATGAATGTTTAGGAGGCTATATTAAAAGGAAATGATTGTGTGTGTCTGTGTAAGGGTACGTCTACACTATGGGATTATTCTGATTTTACATTAACCGGTTTTATAAAACAGATTGTATAAAGTCGAGTGCACGCGGCCACACTAAGCACATTAATTCGGCGGTGTGTGTCCATGGTCCGAGGCTAGCGTCGATTTCCGGAGCGTTGCACGGTGGGTAGCTATTCCGTAGCTATCCCATAATTCCTGCAGTCTCCCCTGCCCCTTAGAATTCTGGGTTGAAAGCCCAGTGGCTGATGGGGCAAAAATCATTGTCGCGGGTGGTTCTGGATAAATGTCGTCAGTCATTCCTTCCTCCGGGAAAGCAACAGCAGACAATCATTTGGTGCCCTTTTTCCCTGGATTGCCCTGGCAGACGCCATAGCACGGCAATCATGGAGCCCGTTCAGCTTTTTTTTTTTTACAGTCACCGTATGTGTACTGGATGCCGTGGACAGAGGCCATACTCCAGCGCTACACAGCAGCATTCTTTTCCTTTTGCATGATAGCAGAGACGGTTATCAGTCGTTCTGTACTGTCTGCTGCCGGTGTAAATTGGCAATGAGATGACGGTTATCTGTCCTTCTGAACTGTCTGCTGCTATCATGGGTGCCCCTGGCTGAGATCGGCCGGGGGCGCAAAGGCAAAACTGGGAATGACTCCCCGAGTCAATCCCTCCTTTATAGTTTCTAAAAATAGAGTCAGTCCTGCCTAGAATATGGGGCAAGTGTGCTAGAGAACCAGTGTATCAGAGAGCACAGCTGCTATGTGTCAGATCCCGCAGAAATGATGAGCTACATGCCATTCACGGGGGGTGCCCTTGCAACAACCCCACCCGTTGCTTCCCTCCTCCCCCAAACTTCCTGGGCTACCGTGGCAGTGTCCCCCCCATTTGTGTCATGAAGTAATAAAGAATGCAGGAATAAGAAACAGTGACTTGTTAGTGAGATAAAATGAGGGGGAGGCAGCCTCCTGTTGCTATGACAGTCCAGGCAGAACATTAAGCGGTGCGGAGGAGAGGACCCCAGCATGCCGCTGCTATGATAGTCCAGGCAGGACAGAAACTTTTCTTTACACAGGAAAGGGAGGGGGCTGATGGAGCTCAGCCCCCAGTTGCTATGATGAGGACGGTTACCAGCTGTTCTGTCCCATCTACTGGGAATGGCCAGGAATCATTCCTATTTTTACCCAGGTGCCCCCGGCCAACCTCACCTGAGGCAAGCCAGGAGCACTCACGGGCTGATGGCGACGATGGATATCAGTCATATTGTACTGTCTGCCACCGGGGAGGGGAGAGGAGCAGATACTGCTCTTCACTGCTGCAGCATCGTGTCTACCAGCAGCATTCAGTAGAGATAGGGTGACATTGAAAGAAGGCAAGAAACAATTTATTTCCCTTTTCTTTCCGTGGGGGGGAAGTAAATTGACGAGCTATTCCCTGAACCACGCCGGACAATGTGTTTGAACTTACAGGCATTGGGAGCTCAGCCAAGAATGCAAATACTTTTTGGAGACTGCTGGGGACTGTGGGATAGCTGGAGTCCTCAGTACCGCTCCCTCCCTCCAGGAGCGTCCATTTGAGTCTCTGGCTTCCCGTTATGCTTGTCATGCAGCACTGTGTAGCCTGTAGGGTTTTTTTTCAAACGCTTTGGTATTTCGTCTTCTGTAACGGAGCTCTGATAGAACAGATTTGTTTCCCCATACAGCGATCAGATCCAGTATCTCCCATACGGTCCATGCTGGAACTTTTTTTTGGATTTGGGACTGCATTGCCACCCGTGCTGATCAGAGCTCCATGCTGGGCAAACAGGAAATGAAATTCAAAATTTTGCGGGGCTTTTCCTGTTTACCTGGCCACTGCATCCGAGCTGAAATTGCTGTCCTGAGCGGTCACAGTGGTGCACTGTGGGATACCGCCCGGAGGCCAATACCGTTGATTTGCGGCCACACTAACCCTAATCCAATATGGTAATACTGATTTTAGCGCTACTCCTCTCATCGGGGAGAAGTACAGAAACCAATTTAAAGAGCCCTTTATATCGCTATAAAGGGCCTCGTAGTGTGGACGGGTACAGCGTTAAATTGGTTTAACGCTGCTAAAATCGGTTTAAACGCGTAGTGTAGACCAAGCCTAAGCTGGGTATCCACTGTTTTACATGGTGTGCATAGAATTTTCTCTTCAAATCAGCATGGTAAATGAGGGGAATTGAAGTCTTGTTCATTGTTCACCTTCACTAAATGTCTCATCACATCAGTTAACTATGTAGGGCTGACAGAACTGGCTTCTTATATGCTCAATTAATGAGAATCCATCATGCAAAAAGTGCTGCAGTTTTTCAAAGCTCATAACTCAGTCAATTCAAAGCCAGTTTTCACTGAAATATTCAAAACAGTTTTTAATTAGGACTCTTACCTTGTCAAGTTTTAGCTTTCTATCTGGGGCGGCTCCAGGCACCAGCACGCCAAGCGCGTGCCTGGGGCGGCAAGCCATGGGGGGCGCTCTGCTGATCGCTGTGAGGGCGGCAGGCAGGTTGCCTTCAGCAGCATGCCTGTGGAGGGTCCGCTGGTCCTGTGGCTTTGGCAGACCTCCCACAGGCAAGTCGCCGAAGGCAGCCTGCCTGCCGTGCTTGGGGCGGCAAAATACCTAGAGCCGCCCCTGCTTTCTATCTCCTGCCATACCAGTGGCAGAGCAGTTCAAAAAAATCTTGCAGGACCCTTTTTGTAAAGGCGGAAGTCTATTTCCTGCCACATTTTTCCGTATTTTTACTCAAACTTGAAAAAATAAATCACCTTTGGGAAGAGACTAAGCCTGAAACATTTACCAAAAAGTGAATGATTTGGAAAGATATGATTAACTGAAAAAGGAATGCTTAGAATGGAAATAGTTATGTGATCTTTGCTGTTCTAGTTGCTTATAATAACGTGTGTACACAAACTGTATATATTGTAGGCATATGTAACCCACACACTGCCTGGGTGTGGTGTTCTGTTCCATCTAGTGGTACTGAGAGCACTTAGAGAGCTAGCTTAATGAGTGTGCTCCACAGTCTTAGCTAAGAGTCGTAGGGCTTTTAGCTCATGCAGTAGAGGCTCATGCATTTAGCTCCAGAGGTCCCAGGTTCGCTCCTGCCAGCCGACAAGTGGGGTCTGTCCCTGTTACACACACACACACTGTAAATACATGGGAGTATATTTTAAAAAATGTATATTGTGTGTACACTCAGAGGTGCAGTGGTAATAAATTATAAGCATAGTGTCAGGGTATCAATTTTCATGTGGAAAAATGAAGGTGAAAAATCTTAGACAGTCAGAAATTGAGAGCTCCTTTCATCCCATTTGCACTTTCAGTTGGAAATGCACTGCAGGTGCAAATTCTGCTTGCACTTATTATTGGCTCAACTGGCCCAAACCTTTTGGGAATATATTTTGTACAGTATTTTACATATAGATACATATTCCTAAATGATCTCCAGATAGTTAAACCTTTTCCTGCTTTTTGGATGGTTTTTAAGATAAACTCTTTCTCTTTTCTCTTAAATACCTTCTGTCTCTTTCTGAGCAGAGGACTTATTTTTCCTGTAATCTTATTTAATAGTTTTTTTAAAACTTAAGTTTTATTGAGAGAAGGGTAAAATGCCTGTTTAGTATTTGACTTCATATTTTGTTTTGAGTAGTTTCCAATATTTGTCCTAGATATTTAAGAGAATTATTTATTTTGGGGTGTGTTCATATTTGTCTTCTCCTTTCAAGTACTACTCATTGTAAGTCAAATAGTATGACATTTCTATTGTATTTAATATACATAATCAAAACTAAGGCTACAATTTGTAGAAAAAATGCAAACATTTTTAGAATTATGTATTTAAATTTAAATTCTCCCTCATAAGGCAATACCATCTGTAGTCTTGATTGAAATTATTCCAAGAGGACTAACATAGTTGGGTTTTCCAGGCAGAAGTCTTGTTTTAAGATGTGAATAGTAAGGAAAGCTATTATAAAACTAGCCCCAAGCAGATGATGCATTTTTTGGAACTTCCCAATTCGGAGGTCAGCCTTTTGCTCTGATTATTTCAGAGGCATAAATGCACTGTACGGTAGCTAGAATCTTGGGGCAAATTCCTGGTTAAAGTAATCTTAGTAACCTAAGAGAAGCAGAGGTCTCTGCAAAAGTCAACACTTTGTTATAAGAACAATCAGTACCAAAATATTATCCAAAATTCTTCTCTCACGAGGTGACCCAAAGTAAAGATTTTTTGGGGTAACTGGTATTTTTGTTGTATTTGTACCATTTTTACTTACAATATAAAATGGTTTCTTCTTAGGAATAAAGATTATACATTTTGTGGTGGAGGTAATCATGGCTATGACAATGAGTTTAAAAGTATGGAGGTAAGGTGTTTTCTTGTCTAATTGCATATCCCACTGTATAGCCAACTACATATTTGCTGTAAATAAGCCACATAGTGTAGTATATGACAATTTTTGCAATCTGATTTTTCTTACATGGGCATTCAGACATCTAACCCTGGAAATCTAGTCTCTATGGATACAGTTTGTACCCAGGATCAAATGTTCAGACTGGCCTCAGTTGTGCTTGCAAAGTCCTCTGATTGTGCATCATCTTTAGGAGTCTAATACTTAGCCATGTCTCAATGCATCTAAAAATATGAGTCATATAAACTACAGTACCTAAACACAACGCATCATGGTGAGAAACAGAACTCTGAAGAGTTCACGCAGCCATATTAAAAGCACATGAGAACATAATCATCAGAAATTTCCTTTTTTTTCCAAAGTATTTGCATTTCAGATGGAATGTGTTAATAGAGAACATTAATCATATTTATTCTGCTGATTTGTCCTTCTGTGTAAGGACAAATTAGTGCTTTATAATGTGGTGATATACCCCCATAATATTTTCCTTTAACAGCATCCTGTTTGTGTTCTTCAGAAGTGCTAGTCAGAAAGCATTGAGTTCTTCTATATTAGTTAGTTCAAAATCCCTTGCCTCTTAAAAGAACAAAGGAAATGCATACCAGAATAGACCATTGGTCCATCTAGTCATGTCTTCTGTCTCTTGCAGTGATCAAGTTAAGGATGCTTGAGAGAATCATAAACATTCCTATAGTGCACTTACTTGTTCAAAACTATATACTTTGAGGCACAATTTCCAGACTGTAGCTAATTGTCAGCCCTTAAAGTATTTAATCCTAGTTAGTTTAAATGCAGATAATGTTATTATTCATGTAAAAATTTAAATAATATATGGAACTTATTCACTTATTTGCCTCAATGATATCCTGCTGCAGTAAGTTCCACAGTTTAATGGCTATGTATACTGAGTATAAAAAGTATTTCTATTTATCCCTTTTAAATTTGGTTCCTTTAATTTCATATGATGTCCTCCTGCCTTTGTTTTATGGAAAAAAATAAACAGAAGTATGTGTTTGGTCTTCTCTATTCTTTGTTGGTAATAAGCTTCAGACCCATATGTTTCAGGATTCAGTCCTTGTTCATCTGTTCATCTACTCTGTGCTCAGTTTATGAATGAGTGCTCTAATAGTATGTCCAAAACCTATATTTGGATGCTCACATTAATTCTTAGGTACATAAATTCTTAAGTGATGATTTGAGCATCTTGAAGGGATATTTGGATTAAACCTCTGAGAATATTTGAGTTTATGTCTATACCACAGAGACTATGCCAGCACAGACACACCCTGTATCAACAGAAGGGTTTTTTCTTTGGTCTAGGAACACCACCTCCCTGAATGAAGTTAGCTATGTCAACAGAAGCTTTCTTCCATTGGCATAGGTGTGTCTTCACTGGGGGTTATGTTGGCATACCTATGTTGCTCAGGGGTGTGTTTTTTCACACCCTTGATTGGTGTAGCTGTGATGGTATAACTTCTCAGTGTAGACCCAGACCTCAGGTGGAATCCTAAATTCAGCTGTGGTTTGGGATTCTAATAAACTAGTGAAGAGCAGCGCAGATCATGGACTTCAGCTGCTGTAGCCGTGCAGAGAAAAATGTTCACAAAGGTATGTCTACACAGCATTTTGGAGTGAGCCTCCTAGCCTGGACTGATAGACTTGGGTTTGCAGTGCTTGTGCTAGTGCTCTAAAAAATAGCTGTGTAGACAATGCTTTGAAGTTGCGGCTTGGGCTGGAGCTCAGGCTCGGAAGCCTAGGAAGAAGGGGTGAGGTTTGGAGCCCACGCTCCTGCCCGAGCTGCAACTTTAAAGCGGTGTCTGTGCAGCTATTTTTAGAGCACTAGCGTGAGCCCGAGTCTCTCTAGCTAGGCTAGGAGGTGCACTTCAAAATGCTGTGTAGACACACCCTAAATGACTTAGAATCCTAAGGCCCATTATCAAAAGTGACTTCAGTGTTTAGGATTGTAAATCCAATCAACTTTCGGTGAGATTTAATCTCCTAAATGCCTAAATCAATTTTGAAAATGGGACATGGGAGCCTAAGACACTGAGGGCTAGATTCACTTAGCACTGTAAATTTTAGGCCTTAGAAAAACACAGGAACAATACAGCAGCATAGGCCCCTCTCTTTTAACCATCTGTAAGGACAAGTGATGGGGGGAGGGAGCAGGGTCTTGGAGGGGAAGAGATGGTGTGGGAGCAGGGCCTCGGGGGGAAGGGGTGGTGCGAGGGGTGGGGCCATGTTTCAGGTGCCAGTGGCCTCCCCTCTGTTAGGAAGCTTCCGCTGCCCCTGGCTGCAGGGAGGCACCTACCTGCTTGTGACCCACAGCTGGTAACCTACTTTTGTAGTTAGGTGCCTAAGGGATTTTTTGCAAGACTAAATTCTGCTCTCTTACATCAGAATAATCCCACTGATTTTAACTGTTGTGACAGAGTGCAGAATCTGCCCCAACACTCTTAGTTCTCCTAAAATCTAACACATGTTGTTTTCTAGTTTGAATTCTTTTAGATAACAACTTTCTTTATTACAATCCAGGCTATCTTCATGGCACATGGCCCAAGCTTTAAAGAAAAAACTGAAGTGGAACCTTTTGAAAACATAGACATTTATAATCTAATGTGTGGTGAGTATAGACAACCAGTACTGCAACTGGTAATGCACAAACAGGTTTTCAGATGCTAATACGTTATGAGCTAAGACAAAGATTACAGAAACATTAGTGAATGCATCCAGAAGCTAACACTGTACCAATTGCCTCACCCCACCCACGGAAGTCACATTAGATTTCAAGTTTATGTATATTGGCTCACACTTATCAAGAAATTAGCTGCAAAGTAGGGAAATTTTCCTGATTGGAGGATTGGAGAAAGAATCATGAAGAGGAAAGGTGTTCCAAACAAATATATGTGCTGCAAATATGCTTGAGTTCATATAGGGGATCCCTGTGGTCATCTTGGGACAGAAATTTTGCAGATAGTTACAGATCTTGGTCAGAATTTTAGATAGGCCACTATATCCCAAAGTTTGAAGTTGTAATTTCCTGTAATTTTTTTAAAGATCACATAAAATGAAGTGCTCCTCATAATATAATGTAATGGTCTCAAAGAATGACACCTGTAACATAATTAAAATAAAAATAATCAGATCTCATGCCTACAACATCACTTGAAAGTGTAAAAACGACTCAGAAATGACCAGCCTGCAACACCTTAATGCTTAACTTTACATAAAATGTAGCAGATATGTTATACTGTGGAAACTATTAGACCCTTCATATTTAACAAATTGCAAACTCAACTGCCAGACTTTAAGCAATGGGTTAATTAGCCAGTTTCTTAATTGTTTGTTGCAGTGCTGCATTATATTTTAAATATTTATTTCAGTTTTGTTTTTGTTGAATCCCGATAAACTCAACCTGTTATTATTCAGCGTCTCAATTATCCGTATGCCTTTGTGGTTGCCCAAGTGGGTCAGACAGTTGAAATTCTACAGTCATATTTAGAAGAAATTCATAAAGGAGTAGCTGTCAGGCAAATGAAACTTTTGGTATTTTCTTCTGTAGGGCATCAGGATGTTTTTGCAAAAATTTCAAATTTTTGTAACCTCTTTAATCAGATCTGCTGCATATTAAACCTGCACCAAACAATGGAACTCACGGCAGTTTAAATCATCTTTTGAAGACGGCTTTCTATAATCCATCGCATTCAAAAGAAGAATCACCTCCATCTTCATGCCCCTTTACCACATTAACTCCTCTGGATGAGTTAGGATGCACATGTGCCCCACTAGTAAGTAATGGGTCCAGTGTTTTGTTTTTAATCAAGCAGAACATGAATTCTTCCTGAACAATCTTTTAATATTATACTTTACAGGCATTACCAGGCATATTGGAAGCAATAAATCAAAGATTAAATCTCACCATAGAAGAAAGTAAGTTGTTGGTGATCTAAAATCTATGCCCTTGTGTTTTTTAATTTTAAATTATTGCTTTCTGTGAGACTATTTGCAGAGTAAAGTGCAACTGAAGGTAAGTAAGGATGACCAAATCTTGCCCATAATTAGTAATTTTCCCCTTTCTCTTTCCTGCCTGTGGAGAAGAGGTTAGCTGAGAATCCTTTACAGCAACAATTCTTCTTAGGGTCCTGATCCAAATCCCATTAAAGTCAATGGAAACACACCCATTGACTTCTGTGGGCTTTGGATCAGGCCCAAAGTTCTTTAGGAAAACAGGAGATAAAAATACTGTTCCCAGCCTTTCAGCCATCTGCCGTTCATCTGTTCACACAGTTCTGGGGGGTGTAACTGGGTTCTTTTGGTGGATGTTCTTGGCACTTGGTTTATGTAACACTTCATAGTCAGCTAGGGCCTGATTCTTACTTCACTGGCACACTGATGTCCACAGAGCTGTATCAGTGTAAACTTGGTATAAGTTAGAGGAAAATCAAGCCCTGGATTTTTGTGATACTGTCATACTTGATTCAGAGTAGCAGCTGTGTTAGTCTGTATCCGCAAAAAGAACAGGAGTACTTGTGGCACCTTAGAGACTAACAAATTTATTTGAGCATAAGCTTTTGTGGACTACAGCCCACTTCATCAGATGCATGTTGTGGAAAATACAGTAGGAAGATTATATATATATATATATACAGAGAGAACATGAAACAATGGGTGTTACTATACACACTATATGGAGAGTGATCAGTTAAGGTGAGCTATTATCAGCAGGAGAGAAAAAGAACTGTTTGTAGTGGTAATGAAAATGACCCATTTCCAGCAGTTGACAAGGAGATGTAAGGAACTGTGGAGGGAGGGGCGCCGGGGGGAAATAAGCATGGGCAAATAGTTTTACTTTGTGTAATGGCTCATTCACTCCCAGTCTTTAGTCAAGCCTAGTTTGATGGTGTCCAATTTGCAAATTAATTCCAATTCAGCAGTCTCTCGTTGGAGTCTGTTTTTGCAGTTTTTTTGTTGTAATATTGTGATTTTTAGATCTGTAATCGAGTGGCTAGAGAGATTGAAGTGTTCTCTGACTGGTTTTTGAATGTTATAATTCTTGATGTCTGATTTGTGTCCATTTATTCTTTTACATAGAGACGTCCGGTTTGGCCAATGTACATGGCAGAGGGGCATTGCCAACACATTGGTAGATGTGCAGGTGAACGAGCCCCTGATGGTGTGGCTGATGTGGTTAGGTCCTATGATTATATTCCCTGAATAGCTACATGAACAGAGTTGGCAATGGGCTTTGTTGCAAGGATAGGTTCCTGGGTTAGTGTTTTTGTTGTGCGGTTGCTGGTGAGTATTTTCTTCAGGTTTGGGGATTGTCTGTAAGCAAGGACTGGCCTGTCTTCCAAGGTCTATGAGAGTGAGGGATCGTCTTTCAGGATAGGCTGTAGATCCTTGATGATGCGTTAGAGAGGTTTTAGTTGGGGGCTGAAGGTAACAACTAGCGGCGTTCTGTTACTTTCTTTGTTGGGCCTGTCCTGTAGTAGGTGACTTCTGGGTGCTCTTCTGGCTCTGTCAGTCTGTTTCTTCACTTCAGCAGGTGGGTATTGATAGAGATCTTGTAAGTGTTGTCTCTGTCTGGAGGTTGGAGCAAATGCAATTGTTTCATGTTTTCTGTGTATATATATATCTTCCTACTGTATTTTCCACTACATGCATCCGATGAAGTGGGCGATAGCCCACGAAAGCGTATGCTCTAATAAATTTGTTAGTTTCTAAGGTGCTACAAGTACTCCTGTTCTTTTCGTCATACTTGAGTAACTTGTGCCTTTTTAACATACAGTGAAAAATATTGTTCCACAATCAGGCGTGAAAGTAACTTAAAGGACTTACTGATACGCTGGAGTCCTGAGCAGGGGCGTGGCCTCAACCGGAAAAGATGGTGCCTTTAAAGATTTAAAGGCCCCAGGGCTCTGGCTGTGGCTGGGAGCCTCAGGGCCTTTAAATCACCCTGCAGCTACCAACTGCAGAGGCGGCTGGGAGCCTCAGGGCTTGGGGTGAATTAAAGGACCCAGGGCTCTGGCCACCATGGAGCTCCAGGCCCTTTAAATCACTGTGGGAGCCTGGCTGCTGGAGCTCCAGCAGGGATTTAAAGGGCCCTGGGCTCCCCGCAGTGGCCGGTGCTCCGGGCCCTTTAAATCCCTGCCCGAGCCCAGCTGCTGGAGCCCTGGCGGTGATTTAAAGGGCCCAGGGCTCCCTGCAGTGGCCGGAGCACCGGGCCCTTTAAATCCCCACCCGAGCCCGGCTGCCAGAGCCCCAGCAGCACTTTAAAGGGCCCAGGGCTCCCTGCAGTGGCTGGAGCACTGGGCCCTTTAAATCACTACCGTGGAAGCCGGTCCAGTCTGGCACAGTGTACTGGCTCTTGCCAGTACGTTGTACCGTACCATACCAGCTTACTTTCACCTCTGTCCACAATTTCAAATATCCAGAAGTACAGATCCTTAATAAACATTTTTATACTTACTTAGATTGTACATATTTAGTCCATTAAAACGTCATTGCGTTTCTTGTATATTTTTCCTCATCCCATATGAATTTCTGTCAAGACATTTTTTTTCACAAGTACAAAATTCAGTAACTATTATTTACATTCTAGTAAAGAAGGCAGAGACCTATAATTTGCCCTATGGGAGACCTAGAGTTCTACAGAAGCAAAACACCTACTGCCTTCTTCACCATCATCAGTATGTGAGTGGATACAGTCACAACATCTGGATGCCACTGTGGAGTGCATACACTGTCAACAAAACTGTATGTTATCAAATGTACTTACCATTCATAATGGAATGACCCACTGTTCTGAAAATGTAGAGCATTCATTAGGAAAAGGGGGGAGGGATAGCTCAGTGGTTTAGCCCTGCGAAACCCAGCACTATGAGTTCAATCTTTGAGGGGGCCACTTAGGGATCTGGGGCAAAATCAGTACTTGATTCTGCTTGTGAAGGCAGGGGACTGAACTCAATGACCATTTAGGGTCCCTTCCAGGTCAATGAGATAGGTATATCTCCATATATTTAAAATTGGTTATGAACCAGGGGACGTTATATGACTCTTCCAGACAATTTCTTTCTCGCAATGTAATATTTTTTCTTATGAGAACAAAACAGGTTGAGTTTACTTGGAGTCTGGTAATGGAAAGATGGAATTTTATTTAGCTGCCTCAAAGCATTATACTTCCAGTTTAGTGCTTGGTTTCAAATGGTGGCAGGGGGTTTAAGCAATGTATTTGTAATGCTTTTTAAACATACCTAAATTGTCTAAATCTAGCATGTCTTGAAAAACAACCTGTAAAATAATCAAAACTAATTGTACCTTGAATACCCTAAAACTTATTTTAAAATGTGGAAATGGCCACTTGATAGGAGCACAAAAGATGCAAAGATCAAAGCACAAGAGTTAAGTTGATTCAACTAAACCTGGTTTTGTAAAATAGATAAATAGTCAGGAAAGGAAAGCAAAGGCGCAGAATTTGCCTTATAGTCTGTGAGGGCATTTACAGACCCAACACAGAGACGAATGGTCTGTCTGTACTGTAATTAATGTCAGCCCATGCCAGCTGACTTGAGCTAAGGTGCTCTTTAATTGCAGTGTAGACATTTGGGCTCAGGCTATAACCCAAACTCTGGGACGCTCTCATCTCACAGTGTCCTAGAGTCCAGGCTGCAGCCCAAGCTTGAATGTCTACACTGCAGTTAAAAAGCCTCTTAGCCCAAGCCTTGTGAGCTGACATGAGCCAGCTGACATGAGCCAGCCATGGGTGTCAAAACTGCAGGGAATGAAGAAGCAGTACTGGGCAAAGTGAGCCCTTCCCTGCCCCTCAGCAGCTGTGAAGCATACTCCAAATGAAGTCTCAAAAGGGGACTCTGTCAGTCTGGGATTGTGCAGGGGGAAAGAAAATGAAGGAGAAGTAGTTGGCTTGCAGTGTTTGGAGGCAAAGTGACCCACAAGAAGGGGTCTGGACTGTGGCCAAGACCCAACTGGGAGGGTAGGGAACTGACCCTTTTCCCCCTTCTTTCTCCCTGCTGAGAGAAAATAACTGAGCACTAGGAAGAGGGCTGAGAAATGCTTATCTGACTGACTGAACTGCTGAGACTGATTGGGAACTCCATGTTGAGGAGGCGCCCATGCACCAAATTGAAGAGAGAACGGGGATGTAGGAAGTGGCTCAAGGGAAGCTGGTCACTTTCATCAGAAAGAGGTGACCAAGACTATACTTGGGCCAAGTCCTGGGTTCCCCTACCTTCTCCCCTCCCCCCATGCCAGGATTTGGGGGGGTGAATGGACCATTGAGCCATGGCTTGCCCACTAGGCCTGCTGGGCATTGAGTGAAAACTACTGCACAGTTCCACAGGGCAAAGGAGGGGAATGGAATATGAAACAGTGAGAGAAAATAATAATAAAATGAGAAAATAAACACAACTAAAACCGAAAGATAAGTGCTCTCTCTTGGCCATTCAGTGGCAGTCGTGCACAAGGGCTCCAATTTGCCTAAGAATCCCTGAGAAAAAAGTCAAACTAATGATTTCCAGGAATGGGTCTTTGTAAGTTTTCTTAAGCTTATTATTAGCTTTCTCTGCCAAGAAAGCTTTCCATAACTATACAAACCTACTGAATAGTTTGTACTAATGCAGTTTCTGTTGCAAATATATTCCATGTCTTTACAATTCCTAAGCAGTATGATTGATAAATGATATAATTATAACTGGGGATGGGTGAACCTAGTAGAGTTCATGTTTCCATGAATCTCTTGAACCAATTGTTTGGAGGTTCACAAGGTTGGCAAAACTAGTGTGAGTTTACACACTTTTCCCTCTATAATTTAACATGCTTTTTTCCACAGGAAATAATTTTAAAATTGATTTTTCCAGCTAAAGGGAAGTCTGTGCTTTGTTTATATAGCGTGATATATGTATGTGTCTCCTATTTGTACCAGTGCCAATTTTGGAGGAAGTTCTTTTCCAAAAAACCCCAAACATTTTCAAAGAAAGCATTTTAAAAATGTGTTATTGAAAACCTCATTTTCTGTGGTAAAAGCAGTTTTGATGGAATTTTTTTTGACCAGCCTTAATTCTAAGGTAATGCAGCTGTGGGTGTTTCTCATAGAAGTTCAGGCTGCATCATGGTTGAACACTGAATAAAAAGGCACTGAGGTGTCTGGAATGGACTATAACAACCAAAAATCAGTAGCACAGATTCTGTCTTCCTCCTTTAATTACGTTAAAGACAATAACATGGAGAAAAGTTACAAATGTAAGGGTCAGATTGCATACTGGCTTATTTTCTAAACCTACATGTTTAATTGCAGTTGTGTTTTGCTAACTAAATATAATATAACTTTTCCAAAGAAATAGGAGTTTCTAAGATGAGAAAACAGGCCAAAAGCCTTGTTATTTCTACCAATAGATGAGTGCTAGGTGGCTACAATAACTGTCTCTGCTTGTATGCTTTGGGCACAATATCATGTAGATGCCAAGGCTCCTGGAGATGGTTTTCCTCTAACCAAGCAGTACATCCTGCGGTTATCTATAAGCTGGAGAAACAATGCTGAGTGGTTAGCAGTGCCTCTAGGTTGGTGTGTTTCTGACTGCTAGACAGATACAGAGAGACTCAAACAGGACAACAAAATGAAGCAGGCTGAGGCTTTGCTGACTGTCCCCTAGGGATTCCCTCAGGTGGCTGGTTAATCAGGATCAGTGCAAAGGGGCAAGTGCAGGGCCAAAAATCTGGCTCAAAAAGTTCTTATATGTAATTTTCTTTGTGTTTGATTAGCAATGTTATGAATGAACAATTCTTTTTGAGTGAATATTAATAAGCTGTCACAAATATTTATATTATTATAATTACAGACAGTATATCAGTAACAGCAGCTGACTTTTCTGTTACCTGTGACTCTGATTCAGAGGAAAATCTAAGATTTAAACGATTGGTCCTTGGAATGCATTTCTGAGGTTACATACTCATCTCCTCAAGAGGAAGGAATCGGTTGCATCAATCCACCCACCTCTCCTATCCAATCAGCATGTAACAGCTGGAATGCTAATTCTGTTGTGGGGTAGAATTCAAAGCTACCACACCCTTTGTAATATTTTGTTGGTTGTGAGTTGAATTTGCACACTGGAACACTATAATTTTATTTGCCTTTCTGAGTTTGCTGTAGTTCCTCTGGGTATGACTCTAGACTATGTTTGTAGCTAAAGAAAGTAACGTGCAAGGATTTTTTGTTTAGTATAAAAATATTGTAAATTAGATTAACTTTTGAATCTTATCCTTAAAGAGTCTAATCTTTACTGCACTGGGATGCAAACAGATTTGAGACTTGTTTGGTATTTTATGATTTATGAAAAAAAGGCCTTGGTGCTTTGGGTTTATGGGATCTTTGTTTTTTGTGGTTTAAGTATTTTTTCTGCTGGTATTACCCCAAAAAAACTCTCCTGGAAGTGGCTGAAAATTGACATGACAGACCGCAACAGCTGCGGAATACTATATTTAGTTTGTCATGTAATGAAAATAGATTATGCATCTGGAAACATTAATTACTGGGTTGTTTAAAAAATCTTATTCTTGTAACATAAACTGGAGAATGGATTGTGTAATTTTACCTATGGAGTAGTTTTCTAAAGTCATTGTAACTGGTTTTTTCTTCACAGGTCACCATGGTTCACCATGTGATCTGAGATAGAGGAAATGAGAGAGGATACAGCTGTAGATCTAATGATGCAAGTCTTCTTCTGAGTCTAACCTGTTGTAACAGATTGTCTGTCTGCGTAGTTTATGAAGAAAGATTTCTTAAAGAGGCTATCATGAGAGCATTGCTTAAGGGACCACTTCTTGATACATACATTCTGCCTAACTATTGACCAATAGCAAATCTCCCATTTTTTGGGGATGGGGAAGCCATTGAGTAGGTTGTAGCTGAGCAACTGTGATGGTTTCTGAAGTCTTCCAATTTCTTTGACCATAGTCATTTGTGTATGGGACAGAGACTGCATTGATTGGATTAGCTGGGACTCTCCTTCTAGCAAAGGGTGAAAGTATCACTGATTATTACAGACTTGTCAACAGCTTTTGATACTGCTGATTGTGAAGTTTTGTTGATTTGGTTGCGGAGCCTAGCAAGACTGTTACAGAGCTGAGTGGTTCCTCTCTTATCTTTCTGAGAGAACACAGAGGTTATTTGTGGGTACTTATTTCTCCAACTTGAGAGTTCTCTCCTGCAAGGTACAATGGGAATCTATATTATCACCCTTCCCACTCAACATGTAGATGAGGTGACTGGGAGAGTTAGTGAAGATATATGGTCTGTGATATATTCAATATGCAGATGACAGCTTGCTCTACATCTCTATTCTTTTGATTTGGCTGGAGCAGTAGAATAAATAATCCACTATCTATATAAATTTGAGACTTGGATGAGAATTACTGTGTATCTGGAGAGGAGTGAAATAATGTTGGTGGCTTAGGACAAGCTGCCAGAACAGTTGGTGGGATTTATATTGGTTCCTCTGATTGGGAGGGTTTGAATGCCATTTGTAGCTCAGATGCATGACTTAGATGTGGTATTAGATCTTGGGCTGTTCCTGGATGCTCAAGGAGCAGCCATAGTTATGAGCACACTCTCGTCTGTGCTTGGTGAAAAAAAAAGACATTTTCTCTCCAAGATGGTCCGTTCCACATTTATTCATATGTTTTGTCAACTTGTGATTAGATCCTGTAAAAAGCTTCACACAGAGCTATGCTTAGAGACCATTCAGAAACTGAAGCTATTAATAATGTTGATATTAATCAATTGACATTGATAATATTTATATTGATCAATATTGATAAATGCAAAGTAATGCACACTGGAAAACTTAATCCCAACCATGCATATAAAATGATGGGCCTAAATTAGCTGTTACCACTTAAGAAAGAGATCTAGGAGTCATTGTGGATAGTCCTCTGAAAACATCCATTGAATGTGCAGTGGCAGTCAAAAAGGCTAAAGAATGCTGGGAATCATTTGGAAAGTGATAGATAATAAGACAGAAAATACCATATTGCCTCTATTTAAATTCATGGTACACCCACATCTTGAATACTGTGTGCAGGACTGGTTGCCTCATCTCAAAAAAAATTATTGGAACTGGAAAAGATACAGAAAAGGGCAACAAAAATGATTAGGTATATAGAATGGCTTAATAAGATTAATAAGACTGGGACTTTTCAGCTTGAGAAAGAGATGACTAAGGGGGAATAAGACAGAGGTCTATAAAATCATGGCTGGTGTGGAGAAAGTGAATAAGGAAGTGTTATTTACTCCTTCTCATAACACAAGAACTAGGGGGTCACCAAATGAAATTAACAGGCAGCAGATTTAAAACAAACAAAAGGAAGTATTTTTTCACAGTTAACCTGTGGAACTCTTTGCCAGAGGATGTTGTGAAGACAAAGCGAATAACAGGGTTCAAAAAAGAATTAGGTAAGTTCATGGATGATAGGTCTATCAATGGCTATTAGCCAGGATGGGCAGGGATTGTGTCCCTAGCCTCTGTTTGCCAGAAGCTGGGAATGTGCGACAGAGGATAGATCACTTAATAATTACCTGTTCTATTCATTCCCTCTGAATAACCTGGCATTGGCCACCTTCAGAAGACAGGATACTGGGCTAGATGGACCATTGGTCTGACCCAATATTGCCATTCTGATGTTCTTATAAAATGTTTCCACATGCTTGTTAAGTGGAGTTTCACACTGGAAACAATTCCACCTTTACACCAGGCACTGCACTTCTCTAATAAGTTTCCAGATGAAATTGGAAGGTATTGATGTTAATCTACCGAGCCTTAAATAGTTTTGGGCCTGATTTCCTGAGAGATCATTTCTCTCCTTATGATGTACTGTCCCAGTTAACGGACATGCTTCAGCTGGAGTTCCTTGCAACATGCAGGAGAGCACTGCTGAGGTGGGTGGGGAGGAAAGGTGTTCTCTGTAGATTTTCTTGACTTTGGATCACAGTTTCCCCTTGAGTCTGCCAGAGCCTGGATTTGTTAACTTTCTGTATGTGCTGCAAACTCCATATTTCCCCCCAGGTTTTTGGAGAAGGTGCAGGTGGAGGGCTATAGTGATTTAGATTAGAATCCTCATTGTGTCCCTTATCTGGCAATTGGATCTATTAACATGCAGGTTTGCACCCATGTGGATCCCTGTTGACTTCAGCAGGACACCCTCTGGGGCTAGGTGTTCAAATTAATGGATCTCAGTGCAGGATTGTGGCTTATATTTGCTGATGGATATTTTTTTATCCTTTTACATTATATTGCTTCAATGTAATGCACACGGGGCAGCTCCAGGCCCCAGCACGCCAAGTGCGTGCTTGGGGCGGCAAGCCACGGGAGGCGCTCTGCCGGCGCCGCGAGGGCAGCAGGCAGGCTGCCCTTGGCAGCTTGCCTGCGGAGGGTTCGCTGGTCCTGCAGCTTTGGCAGACCCTCCACAGGCAACCCGCCAAATGCAGCCTGCCTGCCATGCTTGGGGTGGCAAAATGCCTAGAGCCGCCCCTGAATGCACACCTAGAACATAGGATGGACACATACAGAGATTTTCACACTTCTAAACAAAGTGCAAAGAAGAGGCACAAGCACGATTTCCTTGACTGCAGTTCACCTTTAACAGATCAAAAGTGATGTTGCACTGCATTTGTCATCTTCATATCTAATAAAGGTTTATAAAGCTTAGGCTGCTTCCTAGATTATTAAAACAAAAATAAAAACCACATCAAAAAACCTTAACATGTAGTGTTAAAAATAAAACAGGCGAATTCTCATTAGCTATGAAAGATGGATATAATTAATTATATCCTGATATCAAATAAAATATTTTTCTTATCAAAACTGAGAAGAAATGAAATGGAAGTAAGAGCTGCTGCTGAAAAATAAAATACAGTTGTGCAGATAAAGTACAATTCTGGTCTTGTTATGGGTGCAATCTTGCCAGTTGTAAATACCGAAATCAGAGTTGAAATGTTGTGGGTCAGCTCTTCAGCTGGTGTGAATTAACATTGCTTCATGGAAGTGGAAGCAGTTTACTGATTTATTGCTGCTGAGAATCTAACCCATAAAGGTTCTTGGTGTCAATGCTTATCCCATCTGGATATGGCTAAAATAACATCAGCCAGTATGTGATTCTCACATGTTAACTGCCCTGCAGTAGGAAGTGAAATTATTTTTAGAGAGCTGAATGGGCCAAAAATGTCACCTTTTTGGGCTAAGATACTACCTTAGACTTGCTACTACAATTTTACACCATGCTAAGGGCTTTCCCTAATTGGATTACCGAAAAACAGAAGGACCAAGGAAAAACACTCTATAGAAAACATAATTTTCCATTACTTGCATTGAGCTGATTCATTATGAAAATAGGAAAAGATTAAATGAAAACCATTCTAGGAAGTCACAAACCATACAGTGCATAAGGTTAGCCACAACTGTGGGTGTAACACTATTTCCCCATTTTTTCCTTTTAGCAGGCAGACGCATCTTCGCTTCCTTCCACTGTTCCAGACTGTCTGCGGGCTGATGTTAGAATCCCTGCTACTCAAAGCCAAAACTGCTCTGACTACCAGCTAGACCTGAACATCACCCACGGGTTCCTGTATCCTCCCAGTCAGTAGGATTCTTTTTATAGCTAGTGTTTAGAAAGTCTTAATCAGCTGGATGTGGGTTTGTGTTTAAAGCATATCTACAACACCAAAGCAACCTACTTGGTAACGTGTGCAGTGCAAAATATAAATAAATTAATTAATTTTAAAAAAATAGAGGTTTCCAGTGGCTGTGCATTGACCAAAAGCAGCAGAACTACTATTATAAAGTCAATACATTTTGCAGCAGCCACCCACAGAGCCACTCTAATCCTACCCAAATATTTTCAGTTCAGAAGATTTAGGTTTACTTTAAAAATGGAAGACATGCTGGCTGTGATGAAAACTGACCAGAGTGACAAAGACCAGAGTGGAGTCAAGAATCTGGCCCATGTGGTGTCACGCCATGTAAATTTTTTTTTTTTAATGTTAGTTTTGATGTATTGGAAGAGTTAGCTTCGCAACAGTCAAACAGTTGTTATCAGCCCATAGTCCTTTTTTACCCATCACAAAGGTACCACACAGTTTGGTACATCTGAACAGTCTTTTCCTGGGGGACCTGCTTCTCAGTGAAAAAAATGTATGTTCTAGAATAGTTAATTAAAATATAAATAGATCAAGTCAATGCATGTATTTTTTTAAATATATAGGTTGCTAAAATCTGAATAGGCAGTAAACTAAATCCTGGGGGATAGATGTGGCATACTTTGTACTAATGGTTCCTCCATGCCATTCCTCAGAGATTACATTTTTCTCCAACATTTGCAGGAGGGAGACCTTTTATTGGGGTGTAAGGGATATTTTTGTTGTCTATCCCAGGGTAATATTTTCCAGTATTAGAGAACAAGCCCCCAATCCTGTTCAAACAATCCTATGTGTTTGTATATATAACTATGTATTATTTATGTATGTATATTTATATAGTTCACATATTAATGTGAGATTTTAATTACCTGCAATAATTTGCCTTCTGTCTACAGGGATACATAAATTGCACATTGAGAAACATCTTCCTATATCAGATGAAAGAGAAAGGAAGAGAAACATCTTCCTGTATCAGATCAGTCATTAATGCATGTTTCATTCTTTTTTATAGATTTCAATGCAACTGGTCCAGAACAATATGATGCCTTACTTACCAGCAATATTGTCCCCATGTATGAAGAATTCAAAAGTACGTTCTCAAAAGGTTCTATTGAACATTTTCCTGCAGTTTATTAAATGATAATTAACTAAAGAAAATTAAGAAAAAATTAAAAGATTTTAAAAATTCTTTTCTTAGCTGATCTTATTCAGTATATCCAGATCTAGTATAATTGCACTAAAAACTGTTGTTGTTTTTTTAAATCACCACAGAAGATTTTAAAACCCATCCACTGTATTCATTTCCTTTACTCTTTTCTCTGGACAATCCTACTTAAAACTGCCTCTTGCTAATTGGAATATATTAGTGTTAGAATTCCTTACTACTAGACTTTGGGGAGATTCTTTGCCCCTCCCTCTCTTTGAACCACTCAGGTAGAGGAAATAGGGACTGCCTGCAAAGCAGTTGCTGGGGATTCTCCTGGTGCGGGGAAATCTCCAGTAGGTGTACAGATGGAATAGCCGGCTCCTCTTTTATCTTCTCTTAACCCCATGCAGGAGAAGTAGACAGGCTGGAATTAGTAACCAGCTCTGTGACACTGCCCCTGCTCCACCACACAGTATCTCAGCGAATCAGAAAATCCGGACCTTTATTTGGAAAATGCATATCAGGCAGATGTACTTGTGTACAACTATAATGAACCCTGTTATGCCCATCCATCTATCCTTGCTTCCAGTTTTTAGTAACCATGAGCTATGACTTGTCTACAGATGCATGTTTTGTCTAACAGTCCAGTGCTGGTTTTCTAAGACAAAGGAGAAATATAGAAAATGCTACAGCAAGTAATAGAAAAAAGAAAGAAAATAAAAATGACTGGACTGTTTTTCACAGTTCATTCATATCCCATTCACTCATACCACATAAAACAAAGAAACCCAGAACAGCAAAGTGATCTGAATCTCGAAGGGAAAATAAATAACTAGCGACAGAACACCCTGTCACAAGAAATATAAAACTCACTGGCCAGTTACTGCAGACTATAGATTACAGGTATATCAGTAAGAGGTAAACAGAAAAGAGTGTATTTTTAGCCACACTGTCTATAACTGTGCACCTATAATCACTAGTTTCCATTGTAAAGATAAATGTTTAATTACACTGCTCTACAGCCAAAATGCTTCTGAAATAAATGTAGTCCAACTTTATTAATTCTGGGTCACTGAGATTGAAAATGATGCTTAAAATTGTTGATTGGCTCTAGTTTTCAAGATATCCTATTGGGTCAGTATATACGACCCTTGACTTGGGAATGGCGGAGGATAAGTGAGTTATAAAGGGAAGGGATCTCAGTTTAAACCAGAAATGACTAAAATACATCTTTGACTGGATCTATGAATACATCTATGACTGGGTTTGGACAGTAGTTGCTTTTTAGGCAAAACAATGAATGCTGCAATCTGAAGCTGGTATTGCGTCATACATGATATGAATTGCATCATGTTATTCCTAGAAGTCATGGATGATGCAATCATAAGGATGCTTACATCACTCTGCTGAACAAATTGCCCTATATCAGCTCTAGAAATCATACAGTGTCGTGCTCTCTTATTTGTCAGTGTTTGATTTTGCAAAGGGACACATTTCTGTTTAGCCAAAGTGAGCAGAGATGCCTCGTACTTGTGTGAACAGTGCAGATAACTTCTGCTATGTTTGTGGTGAAGTGACTTTTGCATCACAAAAGTGCAGTCTAACCACTATGGTTAAGAAAGCCTATCACCTTTCTTTTGGCTGCAAAATTGGAGATCAGGACAAGAGGTGGGCCCCACACATATGCTGCAACCCTTGTGCAACAAATCTTCACCAATGGTTGAACAGGAAAAGGAAATATATGCCTTTTGCAGTGCCAATGATTTGGAGGGAGCCAACAGATCATACCAGCAATTGTTCCTTCTGCATGGTGCCTCCAGTTGGGATAGGTGTGTCAAAGAAGAAAAAGTGGACTGTGCATTATCCAAACATTCCATCAGCTATATGCCCAGTACCCCACGGAGGAGGACTGCCGGTTCCTGATGCACCAGAATCATTCTCACTTGAGTCAGACGAGGAAGAGGATGAAACTTCTGGTCCTGAACCATCAATGTCACAGGACCCACATTTTCTCCCATCCTCCTCCTCTGAACCACACCTCCTAACACAATGTGAACTGAATGACCTTGTCAGGGATTTGGAACTCCCCAAGAGTAAGGCAGAGCTGTTGGGCTCCAAACTACAGCAGTGGAATCTCCTGGCAGGCTAGCTATCAGGGCAAATGGAGCCCATCAATGCTTGCAGACTATTGCTGGACAGTGACAAGAGATGCTCCATTTAATGAATACAAGAGACAAGCCAAGAAGCGCCGAGTAGACACTGAATAGGACTAAACTATGTACATGATAGTTTTTTGCCTTTTGTTTCATAATACATTTTATTTATATAACCCTTCTGCTGATTTTTAAAGTGTTACATAAAGAGGACAAGTGAAATATTATCATGTAAAGCAACCATAAACACATGAAAAGACCTAGGTTTACAATTTATGATTAAAACTCTACTATCTACACAATATACATAGACATAAAATGTAAAAACGTAAATATCTTAGAAACAGTAGCCAATCAGTTGTTTTAATTGTCATATTTGAATTCAGCACATCAAAATACATAATAAATAGTACATTTTGTCTCTGAAGCAGATGACTTCTCAAAAATTGTAGACCAGTGTTACATAAATAAAATAAGTTAAATGGCCCACTGGTATTTGAAATGTGTTCAGTTGACTCAGACTAGTTCCTGTGAACAAATATCCACATCCCCAAAATCAGCATCTCAGCTGGCACCAGTTGGCACCTTTGTCAGTAGTCTCAGCAGAGATGCCAAGAACTGATAGGCATTGAAAATGAACTGTCCTCTCTGTTCAAGAGTTGTTCTTTACAAATTCAGGTTGAGCCATATCGTTGGACTGTGTGGAGAAACTTGCAATGGCATAGCCTTTACCACACCTCTTTCATAGGTGAACAGAGTACATTGGTTGTGTCAGTACAACAGTTTCCCTCTAAATTTGCTTAAAAAGTGAAATATTTTAAAAATTATGAAGTATAGAAGAAGTTGTGGCAGTTTAGCCTAGAAAAATGTGCTATGTTTTCATTCTTTGCCTATGACAAAAAGTGAAGAAAATTCACAAGCTCATTAATGTATTAGAGGTAGAGCATTTTGGAACTGGTATTAATTATGTTCAACTCATTTTAATGACAGAGATATGGAACTATTTCCATGATGTGCTGCTTCTAAAGTATGCTGCAGAGAGGAATGGACTGAATGTGATCAGTGGACCAGTGTTTGATTACAATTATGATGGCCATTTTGATGCTCTTCATGAAATTACGCAGTAAGTACAAAAAGGTAACTGAGAGAAGGGTCAAACTCTGGCTTATTTCACATATATTTGCTGTTATGTTTTCCATATTCCAACCATATTTCATTCCATTCAAGCCATATTCTTTCAGTCTGAATGACTTCTGTTATAGGTTAAGAGAAACAAGAAAGATCAAAAGTAAAGTATCCATGAGAGGAGCACAGAGTGTATCCTCTCCATATAATGCTTACTCACAAAATGACAGAATCCTTGAGAACTTAAAATTGCAATACAGAGAAAATAGTCATAACAATTACATACCTACAGACAAACACTACGCATTCATATCAGGTAAACAGTGTACTAACCACATGCTGTTGCAGATGCATATGATGTAATATGGCAACCCTGATCTGTTTCCATGGAAATGCAGGGGGAGCCAACTTTTGGGGAGAGGCCTCTGCAACACTGGAACTTAAAAATGGCCATACTGAGTCAAACCAACCACACATCAAGCTCAGTATCTCTGAGAATGCCCAATGTGAGATGCTTCAGAGAGAATGAACAGAACAGGGAAATTCTGAGTGATTCATCCCTATCATCTAGTCCCAGCTTCCAGCAGTTGGATGTTTAGGACATCCAGAACATCGGGTTGGATCCCTGACCTTCTTGCTTAATAGCTTGTGGAACTGATGTCATTGAAGATGCTGTATTCAAGGCTAAACTTAATACCACATCTATCAAGGATGTTTTGGGAATAGTGAAATCAGTTCTGCTGTGATGCAGGAGGGTGGACTAGATGACAGGCTGGGGATTCCTTCTAACTAATGCCCAGACAACCACATAACACTGTCTACAATTTTTCACAAACATGTTTAATTCTGCACAGTCATACTATGTATAAAGTGCCTGTCAATGGGAAGTGAGGGTGTACAGCACATCCAGGAGTCACTCAACACTTCAAAGGGTTAGGCCCTACGTAGGGATGACTTTCATCCTGGTTTGGGGAAACTTTAATTTGTGAATCCTAAATTGATTTAGCTTTCTACAGCAGGTTACCAGGTGTAATTTTCTTCATGGCACGTCAGGTTAGGCACTGTCAACTCTCCCTGCCACACTAATTTTCACTTTAATTTTTGCAAATTAAACTTAATTATATTTTAAATTGTTAACAGAATGAAAAGCAAATATGGGGCTCGATCCTGCAAGGTGCAGTGCATTTTGATCTTGAGCCAGTGAAGCACTTAAGCACGTGCTTAACTTTAAGCATGTGAGTAGTCCATTTGATTCAGTGGGACAATCACAAACTTAAAATGCTTTTAGAGCTATTTGCCTTGCTAGAGTAGTGCTTTATACAGATATTCAGTCACACTAGAGATATATTTATATAAAAGGCTGTTTTCAATTTATTTTTAAAAAGGTGAAATTCTGCATTGATGTGTATATATACAAATACAGTCCCACTGACTTCAGTGCTTGTACAGTATATTATCTTTTATGCTGGGGTGGACAAACTACAGCCCAGGAGCTGAATCCAGCCCTTCAGACATTTTAATCCAGCCCTCGAGCACTCGCCAGGGAGCGAGGCCCAGGGCTTGCCCCACTCTGGTGCTCCATACAGGGAATGGGGTTGGAGGCTTACCCAGCTCCATGCATGACATGGCTCCACGTGACTCCCCTCTGGCTCCTATGCGTAGGGGCAGCCAGGGGGCTCTGAATGCTGCCCCAGACCCAAGCGTCATCCCTGCAGCTCCTATTGGCCAGGAACTGCAGCCACTGGGAGCTGCAGGGGCGACGTCTGCGGATGGGGCAGTGCGCAGAGCCTCCTGGCCACGCTGCTGCATAGGAGCTAGAGGAGGGACATGTTGCTGCTTCTGCTTCTGGGAGCTGCTTGAGGTAAGCGCCGCCAGGACCCTGCACCCCAAACCCCTCCCGCACCCCAACCCCTCATCCCCAACCCCACTCCAGAGCCCTCATCCCCAGCCGAGCCTTCACCCCCATGCACCATAACCCCCTACCCCAGCCCAGAGCCCCCTCCCACACCCTGAACTCCTCATTTCTGGCCTCACTCCAAAGCCAGCACCCCCAGATGGAGGCCTCACCTCCTCCCACACCCCAATCCCCAATTTCATTAGCATTCCTGGCCCACCATATGATTTCCATACCCAGATGTGGCCCTTGGGCCAAAAAGTTTGCCCACTCCTGTTTTATGCCCTTGATGATCAAACTTACCCCTTAATTAACGTTCTTTTATAGACATATAAACAACACACAAATCCCTGTCCCAACCCACTACTTTGTGATGCTGACCAGCTGTAAGAACCAGTCCAATACACCATTGAACTGTGTGGGCTCTTTGGACGTTTCATCTTTTATCATTCCTCATCGACCTGACAACAGTGAAAGCTGTGCTGTAAGTATGGTTTTGTGCATGTCTCTGCACCTGGTGTGTGCATGACCTGTGATTCCTACAGAATTGTTTCTGGGGGAAGTCTTTAGATTCTGGTGTATTTAACTCAGTCATTCTTGATTTAAACAAAAAACAGTCATGAGTGAAGGCTGGAACTAGTGGCAGCTTGTGAGGGGCTTGTTCGTGTTGTCAGGTGAGTGGTAGCAGCTGTAAAGATTACTGGGCAGGTGAGAAGCTGGGGCAGCAGGGTGTGGATCAGGTGAGGCAGACTGAAGAGAGTGAGACAGCTAAGTGGAGAAGCAGCTAGTCAGCCATGCAGGAAAAAAGGAAGGATCTTGTGGGCTTGATGAACTCAGAGCAGTTATCATTCAGCAGTTGGCAGTGGGGAGTATGTAGCAGGGCTGGGAAGAGCTGCAGATTAGACGTGACATAGATCAGCTCTCTCTCTGTGTGCAGGGTGGGATCACTGCAGCTTTTTGAAGAATAAAACTTGTTTTTAGACCATTTTAGTGGTGTAACAGCATTAGCAGGGTTACTCCCTTCAGCATAGCTATGGAAAATATTACTCCTTATTTGTCTTGGGCTGACATCAGATAGTGTACTTTTACATCAATGCTTCTTTTGAGATTGAAATTAATAACCAATAGCCTTGATGTTTAGTGATACACTTACAGTACATAGTAAAAGGAGATGATAATGGAAAAATAAGTTACCATCCTTTTATGAAAAAAACTCTAGAGTAATAGTACAAACATCATAGTGTTTTGGACCATTGCTCTTTATATTTTAGTTTTCTTTTATTTGGGGAGGGGCAGTACTTAATGTAGACAGTAGATAAGACTATACTGATTTGTAAGTGCAAGTGGAAATGCAATTCCACTATATTTTGTAGTTAAAAGGCCATTGAAACGTCAAGAAACCATTTATCAGCAGCATTTACTTGTCTGTCACTTCTGTTTGCATACAATTCTCTCCCAAAAGATGGCTCTAGTACTGGAGTTATAGTATACATTCATTTCCCTATTCAGCCAAAATAATCAATTAAGTGGAGTGTAACTAATTGGAAACAGCAATATCTGTTCAGTAGAGTAAATTGATATCAAGAAGGAGAGAAAACAACCACTTGATCCAATTCAAACCAGGCACCCAAATGCTAGACTACAGAGATGCCCAGGCCCACGTCCAGACTACTCCGCCGTATCGGCGGGTCAAAATTGATTGCTCGGGGATCGATATATCGCGTCTAATCTAGACGCGAAATATCGATCCCCGAGCGCGCTTATATCGATTCCGGAACTCCATCAACCCCAACGGAGTTCCGGAATCGACACGGAGAGCCCCGGACATCGATCCCGCGCCATCTGGACGGGTGAGTAATTCGATCTTAGATATTCGACTTCAGCTACGTGAAGTTGCGTATCTAAGATCGATTTTCCTCCCCTAGTCTGGACGAGCTCCAGGAAGAGAGTGGAAAGAGCTTTTTCAAGTGAAGGCCCTTATGTCATACAAGACTATTCTGTTGTTTGGTAACATGTGAAGGAATAACCAGTGGTTTGAACTGTGCTCATTTTGCTTTGGCAGGATGGGCAACCAGAGTCCCAGTGGGTTGAAGAAAGAGTTCAGGCTCATGCAGCACGTGTTCGAGATGTGGAACTTGTAACTGGGCTTGACTTTTACCAGGACAGAGATCAGCCTCTCTCTGAAATTTTACAGCTAAAGACATTTTTGCCGACATTTGAGACTATTATTAACTAAGCATGTGTCAGTAACTTGGACAAATAAATCCAAAGTAAATCAATGTTTCCTGCAAAGAAAAACCTACTGCAGCTTTTCAATTGATCAAGAAAACAAACTTGTAATATAAGAAACATAATTTTATTTGCTTTTTCTCAAATTTTCAGTATTTTGCCAGTGGTTCTTTTACATACCTTACAGGACACCGTGATCAAGACCAAGCAAAATAATCATAGTTATTAACCAAGGCTATGGTTTTTTATTAAAGAAAGGAAAAGAAAACATTAAACAACACAAATGATCAACTGTTTACCTCCATTACAATTTCTTCTTCTGTATGTCTCTCTGGGGAGAGCTTTTAATGGAGATTACACTCCAGAGCGTGAATCATCTCCGGGGGGCACTTTTCTCTTTGGTCTTAACTTACCATTTCGTCAAATTATTATGAATTCATTTTAGTATCTTACTAGATACTTAAAACTGGTCATGTATTGGCAAAAGAATTTAAGGGAAGTGAAGCTTGTCTAGTATTTATTAATAATAATCTAAACTACATACTTTGCCTAACTATAAACTCTTTTAACTAGGTCCTATGAAACTGAAGATAGTTAAATTAGTTACTTAGAAGACGCCATTTAAGGAGCTGTCTGAAAACAGGCCAATTACGGATATGAAGAAACTTGAATCCACATACATCCCACTATTTTTCTGTTTAGCCCCTGTCTCCTCTCCAGGAATACCTGGTCTAACCACCTGATGATTAACTGGAGAAGCTGATAGCTTTTTAAGGCTATGTTGACACTGTGCACGTTACAATGGCGCAGCAGTGCCGCTACGCTTGTAAAGTAAGCAGTGTAGCTGCTCTTTGTTGCTGGGAGGGCTCTCTCTCTCAGTGACAAAATAAAACCACCCCCAAACGAGTGGCAGTAACTTCGTCAACAGGACAGCACCTCCTGCTGACGAAGCGCTGTCCACTACAGCACTTTTCGTCATTAGAACTTTTGTCATTTTTTTCACACCCCTAAGTGACGAAAGTTTTCATGATGGAAGTGCAGTATAGACATGGCCTTAGTTACAACAGCATTTCAATATTCCAACAAAATCATTAGAAGAGTTTTAAACCTAATTCCTTGGCATATTTTAGTGAACTTCCTCTCACCAATTGATTTTCAAGCCTTTGCGGGTGGTTTTCCTTGAGTAGGTTTCTTCTTAAGTCTTCTTATCTCTCTGTGGTGGCTGGCTTGTGGAGTGCTGTTTGAGCAAGGTAGGGGTGGGGGTTGTATCCTTCAGTGTTTCTATATTCTTCTCCTTCCTATGTTAATGAATTATGAGGGAGGAGGGGGCGGGAAACACCTCTTTTGGGTTTGTTTACATTCAGAGTTGGTTGTTGTCATCCTTTCATTGGTCTCATGCCTTCAGTGTTGGCTTAGGGCTTGTCTAAACTGGAAATGTTACAGCTGCAGCCCTGAGGGCTTCTCCTGTAGGTGGAGGTAATTCACCTCCCCAAGAGGCAGTAGCTAGGTTGACAGAAGAATTCTTTCATTGACCTAGACTTGTCTATACCAGGGGTTAGGTTGATTTAACTACATCTCTCAGGGATATGGATTTTTCACACTCCTGAGTAACATAGCTGGGTCAACCTCACTTTTTTGTGCAGGCCAGGCATTAGGTGACACTTCCAGGTCCTGTTTTAATGCATATGCAACCTTTCTTTACTTGCCTTTGTGCTTTTTGTGGCATTACTTTCAAAGCTAGCTTTTACTCTTATTTTTTTATTCAATTCATTCTCTGAGATATTGTTGCAATTTTACTAAAATTTGACAGGAAATGAAATTCTGTTTTCAAAAAAGGCTAAACACTCCTGATCTTTATAAGAATTTTTTAAGACTGTTTTGAGAACTAAAATTAAATAACTTTTAGAAAGTTGTTGATTTTAGCTTAGCTTAAGCTGTTGATGTTAATTTTTGGGATGATGATTTTCTTGTCTTCCTGAATTAGGTGAGGACTTGCTGGTGCACTGTCAGTAACTAATTAATTCCCCATTAATATAAAGATTCTATACTTAAGTGGCTTTTTTCACAGCTTAGTTTAGCTAGGTCATTAGATTCCATGGTGGAACACAAAAACATTTTTACTGTTTACATAGCAAAGACATTAGGGATTTTGCATTTAGCTACATATTTACAAATATGCATTTCACAGAGTTTTGTCATGATAACATTTAAGAAATAAACAAAAGTTTTTCTCTAGTATAATAGTAGGTTTTCTTGCAAGAGGGTGGGTGTTGGTGGAACCCACTTTGCCTAGATTTGTTGCACTGATCACACACCCTACATTCCTTTCATACTCATGTTTCTTTCTAAAACATGAATGTTTACATGCTTGATTTACTTGTTCATAGAAGATAGAAATGGAAACCTTCTAAATTTCTTTGATTCGCTTAACATTTTGTAACTACTAGCTAAACATAAATATTGTTATATATCCAATCATCCTGGCTATGGCATTCGTGTAGCTAATCTTTATATTCAGTAAAAGTGCAAACAACTTTAGAACAACTTAATTTTTTATTGTTATAATAAATGTATTAATTTTGCATCAAAATTGAGGCCTCTCCCCCACATTAGCTTTGATTTGGTTTGTGCAAACTGGATAAGAGCAATTCAAGATAAGTCAAATCTGCCTTTCTGAGCCAGCCTTTTAATATACACCAAATTTTATATTCTTGAGTCTCTTAAAAACTTTAAATGATCTATGTTGTAGGTTTACCACATAAAATGGTTGTGCTATAGAGACCCTGATATTGCCAATCATAAGAAAGAATATTTCTATAATGAAGATCAAGGGAAAACCAGTTTGATAGACTGTTTTTCCACTTGTATATGTCAGTAAATCTGCAGTTTTCTAACACCATTCTGTGATGCTCTGTTATCTTTACTTTCTTCTTCTATGAATTCAGTTGACTTGAATATCTTTTTAATATGTAGCAGCTGCTATTTTGTCATATGATTAAATGCCTCACTTCAGCACTTCAAGGAAAAAATATCTGCTCCAAAATTCAAATAAATGGTCTTTATTATATACCCAAAGAGCTGGTTATACCAGGGTAAGTCTGCACTGTGATTAAAAAAATACCCCAAAAAACAGGGTCTCGATCAGCTGGCTCAGGCTTGTGGGGCTATACAATTGCAGTATGGATATGTGGGCTCAGGTTGGAGCCCTGGCTCTGAGGCCCACTCCCACTGCTGGACCTCAGAGCCTGGACCTCAGTCTGAACCAAAACATGTACACTGCAATTTTATAGCCCAGCAACCCGAATCCTGCAAGACCAAGTCAGCTGACCCAGGCCAGCTGCAGCCATGCCGTGGGTCTTGTATCACAGTGTAGATGTACCCTTTGTGACCATTTTATGCTGGAGGAGATGGGCACCCTTGGAAAAGCCACAGGTATTGTGTGTGGACATTTCGAGTATTCGCAGCTCCCTCCAAATGCTTGGCAATACCTAAAATACTTTTGCGCTATTCTCAAATAATTAAGCATGAGTTGGGAGCACAAAACAGGCAGTAATGTGGAAAAACAGGTAATATATCTTACACTTATATAGTGGCTTTCATTATGAAGGAAACCAAGAGTCAAAATGCATACTGCATATATGGTGCCTTGGAAATGCAGCCAGCTAGAGTACAGTAGTGGAAATGACCAAGGCTCCCAATCTCTGCTGTTACAAATGTTCTGTGTGACAATTACATGGGGGGGTGGGGTTGAGATCCCAGCTGCATGTACAGGTAATTGTAGGTATAAATAATGGCAGGTAGATGACCAGCTGTCTGATTTGTAGGCACAATCAAGCAGTCAGTCATGATTATCAATACTGGAGCCTGTAACTGAGTCTCCAAGTTGCAATGTCTATTTTAAAACCAACTTTCAAGTATACACAGAACAAGTAGGACTTTGTTTTAAGGCCTCTTCTGAGAGGCCCAAACTTACACATAAACAAGCTCGGTGGTATTTAATTTCTGCTTTTCCACAAGGATGAAGGTCTGAGTCAAACCTGCTGGGATTTGAATGTGTGGTCAGACCACAAAGCTATCTTCTTTAACATATAATTATATTTCACTCTGCGACATTTGGGCACCCACATCTTCTTCTGTATCCACGCAAGTGAATAAAAACACCACGCCACTCCTGGTGGCAGAACCGTCTTTCTGAGCACGCAACTTCATGTTCGACATAGAGTGAGATTTACCCTAATCTCACTCCTAACGTAGTCAATGGACATTCATATTCTATTAAAATGATGTAGGCATGCAAATTACTCATGCTAAATCAAAATTAATTTCAAAAGTGAGAATAAATCTATTTTTAGGTACAATTATGCACAAAGCATGGACACTTTAAAAATCTGTATCTATATGTTCATAACTGGCCAAACTATGTTTTTCAAAGATTGCTCAGACTTTGACACATATTTGTAGTATCTGTTATTCCTGAAAATCTCAGACTTAAAAAAAAAAATTATCTAACCCGTGAATGTCTTTTAAAACACACAGACCTGCACAGTGGATACTTAGTTTTCAAACAGATAATGCTTTTGTGATTTATCCTCAGCATGAGAGTTGCCAGCTGATGACTGTTTGGTGGTATGTGTGAAAGAAGCTAGTGACCTTAGTTGTAAGGGTTGGATACCGGGTTGTAAGGTATCCGTATCACAGCTGGCACCTTTGATGGCAGTTTCAGCAGAGGCCGATTATTTGAACTTCCATCTCATGCCTAGAAATGTCCTCTTCAGAGGCTTCTGCATCACTGAGGGGGCATTCATCTGCTCAGCGTATCAGGCCCCAATTTCAAGACTGAAAGAGAGAGAGAGAGAGAGTCAGTGTGGATAAACTTCTTCCGCTGTACATATTTCATTTGTCAAGGAATCTAGGTCTAGGAATGGGAATGTGACACCTGTCATAAGTGCTATGATTCAGGAAAGGAAAACTTCCGTAACTAACCAGCAGCACATGAATGTTGAGTATTACAATCAAACATGCAGTTCTGAACTCACACTGCGTTATTTGAGTTTAAAAATAACTTTTCACATGAGTGTGTGCTAAGAGAGCCTGACTGCTCATATGGTCTCAGAAAGCAAACATGATAGGGTCCTGAGCACATGCAAGCTGAATCTTCTAGTCCAGGGGCTAGGACACTGGCCTAGGACTTAGACCCAGATTCCATTTCCTGCTGTGCCATAGGCTTCTTATGTGACCTTGGGAAAGTCACGTAGGCACTCCATGCCTCAGTTCCCTGTCTATGGGGATAATAACACTTCCCTACCGTATGCAGGTGATGGGAGGATAAATATATTAAATATTGTGACTCACTTGGAGATTTACTGATGAAAAGCATTGTATGAGAGTTAAGGATTATTCTGAATGAATAGGTGTGGAATTCCATTCCCTCCCCCTACCCTCATTATTCATTCTACACTAGTTAAACCCCTACAAAGAGGCTTTTATACAGCACAGTGGAGTCACTAGGGTTGAAGTCAATGGGGTTGCACAGAAATAATGGATTGCAAAATTTGACCTATTATGAGTAAAGAGCTAGAGTCTCATCCCTGCTCCACTCCACTGGCAGTGCAAACCTCCTACCGATCCCTTGCTGTAGGAGAGTCCTCAGCTACCATGGAGCCAATTCTGACAGCTCCAACCCACAGTCCCTGGTACACCCAGTGCACAGAAACTGTGTTGACAGTTGTCCTAACAGTATTTTTTTTCCAAGATTTTTGTTATCAACCTTTTAGTTCTCTGTCTGGTCCATAGACCTTCTGAAAATGAACATTCCTTGCTGTTTACAGAGACAGTTATGGGGAAGATTTTCCTCACTACTAAATTCAATAAGTGAGTCTAGTCATGTATAACTCAAGACATGTCTGGAGTTTGGACTGATTTGGTGGAAAGTCTGTGGGATGGTTTTTCCTTCTTTCTCTTCCTTCCTTCCTACCCAAAGCCAGTGCCTTCATCCCTGGGATCTGGAAACTGGTACTGTAGTTCAACAACTTTAGTGGGCTGCATAGCTGGACAAATCTTGCAGTTTAGTTCAGTGAAACTTTTGATTTTAACAGGGCAGCCAAGAGTGGGTTCGGGCTTCGGTGAAAATTTTTTTCAGGACCCCCAGCAAGGGTGGACCAGCTAAACAGGGCCGACGAAGCCAGGGAAGTCGCCCCCTTCCAGACCACCAGGCTCTGGTAATTTGTACTGGCTTCTCCTCCCTCTTCTCAGCCCTGAATTTTAATGGTGGTTTTATTTACCCCTGTGTCTAGGATCTATAGGTAGATTGTGTGTGAATATATAAACAATATAGTAATGCCAAAATATTCCAACCTGGATGGTTGAAATTAGCCTTTAAAATCCATTTAGTAGGTTTGAAATTCTTGGCTAAAAGGCTGATAAATTATACAGAACTAGCAAAAAGAACAGGAGTACTTGTGGCACCTTAGAGACTAACAAATTTATTTCAGCCTGAGCTTTCATGAGCGACAGCTCACTTCTTTGGATGCATAGAATGGAACACACAGAAAGGAGATATTTGTACATATAGAGAACATGAAAAGGTGAAAGTATGCATACCAACAGGAAGGGTCTAATCAACTGAGATGAGCTATCATCAGCAGGAGGAAAAAAAACCTTTTGAAGTGATAATTGAGATGACCCATAGAAGGTGTGAGGTGAACTTAACATAGGGAAATAGATTCAATTAGTGTAATGACCCAACCATTCCCAGTCTCTGTTTAAGCCTGAGTTAATTGTATCTAATTTGCATATTAATTTGAGTTCAACAGTCTCTCTTTGGAGTCTCTTTTTGAAGTTTTTTTGTTGCAAAATTGCCACCTTCAAGTCTGTCACTGAGTGGTTCAAAAAAACTTCAAAAACAGACTCCAAGGAGAGACTGCTGAACTCGAATTAATATGCAAATTAGATACAATTAACTCAGGCTTAAACAGAGACTGGGAATGGTTGGGTCATTACACTAATTGAATCTATTTCCCTATGTTAAGTTCTCCTCACATCTTCTATGGGTCATCTTAATTATCACTTCAAAAGGTTTTTTTCTCCTTGCTCATCTCAGTTGATTAGACCCTTCCTGTTGGTATGCATACTTCCACCTTTTCATGTTCTCTTATGTATAAATATCTCCTGTCTGTGTGTTCCATTCTATGCATCTGAAGAAGTGAGCTGTAGCTCACGAAAGCTCATGTTGAAATAAATTTGTTAGTCTCTAAGGTACCACAAGTACTCCTGTTCTTTTGCGGATACAGACTAACACGGCTGCTACTTTGAAACAGAACTAGCAGTAAGCTTTGTTTATAGATTTGCATTATTTTTTTCCTATATGCAAGAGGGGTGCTGGAACAATTTGTATAGTGGGGGTGCTGAGAGCCATTGAATTAAACTTTAAACCCTGTATATGATGGAACCCACTTCAAGCCAGGGGGTGTAGGAGCACCCTGAGTTCTAGCACCCATGATATGAAGCAATGATTACTTTGTAATGAAAAATCCGATACTATACCTTCAGGACCAATTGACATAGGCTCTGATCCAAAGCTCACTGAACTCAATGGAAAGACTCCCCTTGACATCAGTGGGCATTCGATCAAGTCCACAGCACAGTCCTAATGGCCACATTCTGTCCTCAGTTACACCCTAGTAAGTTAACCCCATTGAGCACAGTAGGATTGGACAGGTGAAAAAACAAGGGAGGAATTGCCCCAGCCATTCCCTAACCCTGGAATATAGTATAAATGAGTGAAATTCACCACAGTTCAAGCCTCTGAGAGTTTCAATGAGATTTTTAACTGGTGCACAGGCCTTGTGCTTCCCCTCTGTGCACGGGTGAATTTTACTAGGGCTGTCAAGCAATTAAAAAAAATTATTGCAATTAATCACGCTGTTAAACAATAATAGAATACCATTTATTATATAATTTTTGATGTTTTCAACTATATTGATTTCAATTACAACACAGAATAAAACTGTACAGTGCTTTTTTATTACAAGCATTTGAACTGTAAAAACCAAAAGAAATAGCATTTTTCAATTTACCTAATACAAGTACTGTAGTGCAATCTCTTTATCATGAAAGTTGAACTTACAAATGTAGAAATATGTGCAAAAACTGCATTCAAAAATAAAACAATGGAAAACTTTAGAGCTTACAAGTCCACTCAGTCATACTTCAGCCAATTGCTCAGACAAATACGTTTGGTTACAATTTGCAGGATATAATGCTGACTGCTTCTTGTTTACAATGTCCCCTGAAAGTTCTCATGGCACTGTTATAGCCGGCATTGCAAAATATTTGTGTGTCAGGTGCGCTAAAGATTCATATCTCCCTTCATGCTTCAACCACCACTCCAGGGGACATCTGTCCATGCTAATAAGGACTTCTGCTCAATAACAATCCAAAGCAGAGTGGACTAACGCATATTTATTTTCATCATCTGAGTCAGATACCACCAGCAAAAGGTTGATTTTCTTTTTTGGTGGTTCAGGTTCTGTAGTTTCCACATCTGAATGTTGCTTTTTTAAGACTTTTGAAACCATGCTCTACACCTCATTCCTCTTAGATTTTGGACAGCACTTCAGATTCTTAAACCTTGGGTTGAGTGCTGTAGCTATTTTTAGAAATCTCACATTGGTACCTTTTTTGCGTTTTGTCAAATCCGCTGTGAAAGTGTTCTTAAAATGAACTTGTGCTGAGTCATCATCTGAGACTGCTATAACATGAAATATATGGCAGAATGCAGGTAAAACAGAATAGGAAACATACAATTCTCCCCTAAGGAGTTCAGTCACAAATTTAATTAACACATTATTTTTTTTAATGAGCATCATCAACATGGAAGCATGTCCTCTGGAATGGTAGCCAAAGCATGAAGGGGCATACAAATATTTAGCATGTCTAGCATGTAAATGCCTTGCAATGCTGGCTAAAAAGGTGTCATCTGAACGCCTGTTCTCACTTTCAGGTGACGTAAATAAGAAGCAGGCAGCAGTATCTCCCATCAATGTAAAACAAACTTTTTTGTCTTAGCAATTGACTGAACAAAACGTAGGACTGAGTGGACTTGTAGGCTCTAAAGTTTTACGTTGTTTTGCTTTTGAGTTCAGTTATGAAACAAAACAAATCTACATTTGTAAGTTACACTTTCATGATAAACAGATTGAACTACAGTACTTGTATGAGGTAAATTAAAAATATTATTTCTTTTATAAATTTTACAGTGCAAATATTTGTAATAAAAAGTAATAATATAAAGTGAGCACTGTATACTTTGTATTCTGTGTTGTAATAGAAATAAATATATTTGAAAATGTATAAAAACATCCACAAATATTTAATAAATTTCAATTGGTATTCTATTGTTTAATAGTGCAATTAATCATGAATAATTTTTAAAATCACGATTAATTTTTTTCAGTTAATCATGTGAGTTAACTGTGATTAATCAACAGCCCTAAATTTTACCATACAGGAGTAAAGGTAAAATCTTATCTGGTGCTGATAATGTTTTAAAAATATCCTGTGCTACATTATAAGTAAACATCCAGTGCTGATAGCAATATCCTGGAGTTACTGCAATTCCTAAAGGTGTTTTCACAGCTAGCTTTATTTGAAAATGGGACACTGTTTTTGAGTTTATACAGTGTAGAAAACAATTAGCTGTTTCAGACAAAGATTCTACTCTTTTACACCCATAAAACACAGTTGTCATAAACAGATAGTTAAGGGTTAATGTCTCTTTTACCTGTAAAGGGTTACAAGCAGTGAACCTGGACCACCTGACCAGAGGACCAATCAGAAGACAAGATACTTTCAAATCTTGATGGAGGGAAGTCTTTGTTTTGTGTTGTTTGTTTGTCTGTTGTTCTCTCTGGGTTCTGAGAGTGACCAGACGTACCTACAGGGTCTCTAATTTTCTGTTCAAATAGTAAGTACAAGTAGAAAGGCCGTTTAGTCTTTTTGATTGTTTTCTTTATTTGCAAATGTGTATTTTGCTGGAAGGATTTTAATATGTATTTGTTCTGGGGGGAAAGGCTTCCCTCTAGTGTCTATAAGCTGAAAGACCCTGTAACCTTTATCATCTTAATTACAGAGACAACTTTTACTTTTTTCTTTCTTTTATTAAAAGCTTTTCTTTTTAAGACCTGATTGATTTTTTCCCCTTGTTGAGGCTCAAGGGAATTGTCTGGACTCACCAGAGAATTGGTGAGAGACATGGAGAGAGAAGGGAGGTGGGAAGGTGGAATTCCTCTGTTTTAGATTCACAGACCTTGAATCTGTGTTACCTCTTGGGGAGGGGAAAAGAGGAGGGGGGAAGGTGCATTCCTCTCTGTTTTAAGATTCAAAGAGTTTGAATCACAGTGATCTTCCAGGGTAACCCAGGGAGGGAAAGCCTGGGAGAGGCAATGGTGGGGGAAAGGGTTTACTTTCCTTGTGTAAGATCCAGGGGGTCTGGGTCTTGGGGTCCTCTGAGAAGGTTTTGGGGGGACCAGAGTGTACCAGGCACTGCAAGTCCTGGTTGGTGGCAGCACTACAAGATCTAAGCCGGTAATTAAGCTTAGGGGGATTCATGCTAGTACCCCATCTTTTGGACGCTAAGGTTCAGAGTGGGGGTTATACCATGACAACAGTACTAGCATTTTTATCTGCATGACCTGTAAAAAAAAAAATCTTATTTATTCAAATGCTATTTAAATGCATACCTTTGATTCTATGTTAGCTACTAGTTGTGTACTTAGTGCACAACTCCAGAATGTATTAGTAGGGCAAAGAGTGTTTATTCTAAGGTTACATGTACCTTATATAGTGAAAATCAGAAAGCACAGGAAAATTAAAAAGTTTTGGAATACTGGAAAGTGGAAGAGAAAGGATACATGATCCCTTAAAGTCTTAAAAAGGTAAAACTATATGTGATACTGTGCCCACTCTGCTCAGGGTATTAAACCTACCACAGGAAAGTGGCAAGACAAAATAATGTCCCAGAGGAGGAGCAAATAAAAGTGAGGAAGTTTATTATCCAGAAGAAAATAAAGGGTGAAGCATGCAAAGATTTATAGCAATAAAATGAAGACTGATTCCCAGTACCATTTAATAACTAGTTACACAAGCAAGTGGAATTGCAATTTTAAGTCAAAGATTCTCATTTTCTGCTCTATCCCTAGAAATTGGGAAGAGGTTTTCCTTCTTAATGCTGTCAGATTCTTCCTGTTTCCAAGTATACATGAGCCATCAACTAAAGATTCATTCTTTGAAAATGGCAATTGCTTTGGTGCTATATTTCTCAGCCTACCTCAAGAGATCTCTGTATCAAAAAGAGGCAAAATGGAAGTCAGCTTATTTTCCATTTGTAAAAACCAAGTTCCTTGCGTGTTCTCCTCTTTATTTTAGCTGCTCAGACATTCTGTCTTTTTAGCTCACTGACCTATTTACTTAACTTCATCAGACCAAAGTCCTGTTTGTAGCCTGGTGATTCATTTACCTTCCTAATCCTATCTTCCAAAGAATGCGGCCTCCCCCAACACCCATGCGTTTAATTGCTCATGTCAGGCCAAGCCTACCTATCCTTAAATGTGGTATTTTCAATAGGGGATAAAGGATTTAGCCACAAACCTACCATTGAAATTAATGGAGGTTGGAAGGCCTGGATCTTCTAGAGTTGTTGAATATTAGGACCACATCTGAAAATGATTAGGAGGAGGATTGCTAAGGCACTGCTTCCCCTACAACTAGATAAATAAATGAGCTTGCCTTGTCTCTGCCACAGGGAGGGGAGTGACCCTCCAGACCACCTTGGTTCCAGAGATTCAATTTTGTGATCCTAAAGGCAGAACCAGGAAAATCAAGGTGGGTTTGTTAATAAGGGTGACTGCATTTCCCTGGGACCACTTCCTCATCATCAGTGACAACCACCGCTTTTTTGTTAAAGCAAAAAACACTTTCTACTTCATATTTAATAGATGATTGCTGCTGTTGGCAGCAGCTCAAGTAAAGGTCAGTTCCAATGTAATTAAACTGTAGATATTTTTAAAAGGCTCATTATATTTTACCAGCTCCCTGTTCAGGTTTTTTTCTCTAAAAAAAATATTTAAAAAGAGCAATACAAAGATGTGCTTGATCAAATTGCCACCTACCCCACGCCTGCCATATTTGAGTACATGCCAGTTTGTGCACAATAATTTGGGCTTTTGCATGTGCAAAGTGGGTAACTATACATGCAAATGCTGATTTTCCTCCCTAACTGTCAATTTTTATTCAGTGGAAGGTGGTTAAGTGGAAACTGTTCCACTCTCAAATTGTGGGACTGTTTTAATGAAAGATGACTGAAAATTTGGCCCTGAAGCTTCTACACAATGGCATATTTGACTTCTCTAATGAAATAGTGAATGTGAGGCTTGTGATGATTAATGTATGTCAACTGCATTTGTATCAATCTACAACCACCATTTTGTTTTTGTAAGCACTATTTTGATTGTAAAACTGTTCTGTGCCTTCACTGTCATCTTTTTGCCTCCATCATGCACTGTGATTCCAAGAGATGATCTCAGAGGGTGTACAATGCAGAACAATCAGGAATTGTTAACTTGGATGGTCTTCCATTCAAATGGAAGCACCTAGGACAATGAGTTGACTTCTGCGTGAGGAAATAGCTCAGCTCAAGTAGGCTTGTAGCCAAGCAATGGATCACCTAATGAAGACAATGAGGACATGTCTACACTAGAAACACCTCGGTGGCACAGCTGCAGCTGCAGCAGCTGTGCCACTGTAGTTTAGACACTACAGTGATGGAGGGGGTGCTTCCATCAGTGTAGTAAAATCCACCCATCTGAGAGGTGGTAGCTAGATCATTGGAAGAATTCTTCCATTGTCCTGGGGCCCTCTAAACTGGGGCTTTGGTTGGTTTAACTATATCTCTCATAGATGTGACTTTTTCACACCCCTGAGGTATAGCTAGGTTAACCTAAGTTTTAGGTGTAGACCAGCCCTGAGCAGGGTCACCTGATGGTGAGAAAGGCTGGAATCTTATTAAAAAAGACCTTCTCATCAGCCATTTTAGAGACAGACCAGACCCAGAAGACAAGGCTGTGCAGCAGAAGAGGAGGGTCCTAGGACCCTGAAAAGCCTGACCAAACCCCAGTGGACTCTGAGCTAGGGTGTTCACACCACACAGGGCCTGAATGAATTAATAAGGTCCTCTGTGGCCAGTTATGTTATCTGGCTGCACCTGGAGAATAGGACAGTCGTAATTAGAGATGAAGACCAACTGGGGAAGAGCTGTGTAGTGATTACAAAGGCAGGAAGCTGAGAGCAGAAGGGGACTGCAGGGAGAGAGGTTGCAATCACTCTCTGCAGGCACGCAGCAATTCTCCCCAAAAAGGCCATATTTTTGGAGTTTAATATACCCATCCATGCGCACCCACATCATATATCATTTTAAAGCTTGTTATGTATTTTAAGATAAGGTATGATGTAGAGCTCTCAGGCACGGGTGAAAGTAAGCCAGTAAAAAGTGGCCATCAGCACTGCCCTGTACGCAGCTGAACTTAAAGCGCTGCCGTGGGGGAGGGAGGAGCAGCTGCCCGGGCCCTTTAAATCGCTGCTGGAGCCCCGGGAGGTGCGGGCCAGGCAGCGCGGATGGGCTGGCTCAGGGATGCTGACCCCCAGCCCTATCCCTTCTGCCTGAGGCCCCATCCCTTCCGGGGGGCCAGAGCTGGTTCCCGTACTGGTAAGTGTTGAATGTTACTTTCACTCCCTGTGCTCAGGTGGTGCAGTAAGCCTGTAGGTAGGGCCATCCCTAGGGGGGTGCGGGGTCTAGGGCAGAAGTGACATCACTTCCGGGAACAACCATGCTGGGGGTGGATAGGGGAGGCTGGGGGAGGTGGTGTCTCCCCAAAAAACCAGATGTGGCCCCACCCACATTCAGGGCCAGCTCTAGTTTTTTTGCGACCCCAAACAAACAAAACCTCCGGGAGCAACTGCCAAAGCAAAAAATGCCACCCCTGGAATGCTTCCATGCCACCTCTGGAGTTGTGTCGCCCCAAGTGCATGCTTGTTTGCTGGTGCCTAGAGCTGGCCCTGCCCACACTCCACCCTGCCTCCCGCCAGGGCCCCACTTCGGTGGCACGGCTGGGTTCCAGGGGGCTGAGGCCATGTCACCTGCCTTCCTGGGGATGGGGAGGCTGTGGCGGCATCATACGCTCTCCCTCCCGGTGCTCCGGGGCTTGGGAGCCTGCAGTGGCACCACTGCGTGCTCTCCCTCAGATGGAAGGAGCAGGGCTGGGGGGTTGCCTCCCCCCAGCCAGAGTTCACCTGCAGCCTATGTAGCGCTCGGCAGTCACGCCGGTCCACAGGGCCCCCTAGAGCGCAGGGCCCAGAGTGGTTGCCCCGATTCGTCGTCCCCCAAGGATGGCTCTGCCTGTAAGTGAGGTGAAACAATGGTACCCAAAATGAGAAAGTGTCATTTTTTTGCACAGTTCCAGAAACACTGCAATGTGACTATGACTACAGTTTTTACTGTTCACGTTAATTTTAACACCTTAATGTGTTTATTATTGGCCAAAGCTACTAAACAACAATTTACTGAAAGATTTGTATTGGTTGTGACTGGGTAAAGATTTATTTTCAAAATTGATGAAGCTGTTTAACATGTGGCAAAAATGGCAAATATCAACATCGTGTAATATACTAACATGAAATGTTTTCATACTGCATATTCTTCATTATGAAAGTATCTCACAAGTGTTTATAATAGTTTGCTGTATTTTTGGTTGAAGTTTGCTGACCAGATCAATCACATACTGAAGGTTGTGCACAAGTAGCAGCAGATGGAGTCCCCAAAGTTTGTACTGCACAATGGGTAGATATGAATGTACTTGAATTCTTAATGTAATGCTTTTCAATTTGTATGCATCTATACATACAGTGTAGCATCTAGTCTGAGTGCTAGAAGACTTTAATGTGTAATTGCCTATGAATGCAGTAATAGCCTTTGAAATAGAAACTAGCTTTTTAATTCAGAGTGGTAGCCGTGTTAGTCTGTATCAGCAAAAAGAAAGAGGAGAACTTGTGGCACCTTTAGAGACTAACAAATTTATTTGGGTATAAGCTTTCATGGGCTAAAATCCACTTCATCGGACGCATACAGTGGAAAATACAGTAGGAAGATATATATACACATAGAACATGAAAAAATGGGTGTTGCTATACCAACTGTAACTAGAGTGATTAATTAAGGTGAGCTATTAGGTGAGCTACTATCAGCAGGAGAAAAAAAACTTTTGTAGTGATAATCAGGATGACCCATTTCCAACTGTTGTCAAGAAGATGTGAGTAACAGTAGGGGAGAAAAAATTAGCATTTTTACTTTGTATAATGACCCATCCACTCCCAGTCTTTATTCAAACCTAATGTAATGGTGTCTAGTTTGCAAATTAATTCCAATATGATATACCCATTTGACCCTGAATTACATCCAGAGGTGCTTATCAGCATATCTACTGGACTGCATGTAACGACATACGAGAATCTTTATGAAAATAGCAGATGTTTGTGAAGAACAAACTAATGAGCGTTGCTTCACAGCTGTGCATGCAATTTGTGACACACACACTCCTGATTTTGGCAACATACTTCCTGCTGTACATGAATTAACAGGAGGCAACTCTATGTTGTCCCTATTTGGTGTGGTAAAAAATCTTGTGTTTAGTGTTATCAAAACAAAGGCAGCTTACTGCTTCAGAATTCTTGTCAAACTGGGAGACAGTGACAGATAAGCTGAAATTTCTGCAGCAAGGAAGCTGGTAGCTGTGCTGTATGACCAGAGTGAGAAAGAAAAGGAGACCCACAGAGACCTGAGTTGCATGTGCTTCAGTCCAGACATCAAGAAAGGACAAGTCACTGGCCAAACTCCCACCATGTGAGGACAGTTTTGCTAAGCATGTCAAAAGAGCATCTTGGCAAATGAAGATTTGGATGTCTTTGCTCACAAGTCAACGAGGTATTGGATCACCATTGCAACATGGATGGAAAAATGTGGATGATGAACTACTTCCTGTATTCTAAAAAGGCCTGTATTCTAAAAGCATCTTGTAGAATCTCAGAACTCTAGCAGTAGGAGTTGCTGCACAATCAAGTGTCTGTAGCCAGAACAATCTTCCCTGCACAGAACTCTGTACATGCAAAAGGAAAGAAGACTGTGGTAACCCATACACTCTCTACAGAGATCATAGTGCTGAACAAAAAGATAATCATGTTGGCTAGCAATGTCACCAGCGTTACTATGTTTCAATGATACCTGTACAAATTTCTTATTAAATTTTGCTTTACCCTTTAGAGCGTTGTTGTGATGCTTTGAGGTCACAAAGAAATTCAATGTTATGCTTTGAAATAATACAGAGTCATTAAACTAACGGAAACAAATACAAATATTTCATAGTGTTCATTTTAACATGTTGCTGGTGTTGTGGTATATCCCAGTTTCTATGGTCACAGCAGTTTCACATCATCCTTCATCTCAAAGGAGACAGCATAAGCTTTCAAATGATGTATGATATGTGTACAGAAGGTACATTAAGTCAACCAAATCAGTGGTGTCTACCAGTAAACTACTTGGAATAGAAAATAGGCAGACTAGGTGGGGAGTAAGCCCACGGATCCTCACCTGAGTACAGGAGGCTTCCAGGTGGCCAGAGTGGAGCAGGCTCTTCAGGGAAGCCCTGACCAAAGGGAAAAACTGGCTCTCCAAGGAGAGAGCCCTGACAGGCATTTAATTAAGAAGGATGTAAGATCAAGTCCAGGGAGGGTAGGATGGGGGCTTTGTTTATACTTCTATGCTGGGATTTTCTTAGGAAAGTCTAATGGAGAGGCCTGAGAGTCCCGGCCCTGAAACAAAGGAGAATCTAGAGAGGTTGTGGGTGAGAAGTCCCAAGAGAGGCTGGGTAGGAAGAAGCCTCTGATATAAGAAGATCAGGACACTAGAAAGCCCTGAGAGAGGGGTGTGGAAGACTTTTTGGTGATGACATTTGGATGGCTGGATGCTGTTACCTCACAGAAGGGGAATGACTTTAAAGTGACCTGGCCAAAAGGCCAAGTCATGAGAAGAGGGATCACCACAGTGTTGGAGTAACAATTGGCTTGGTGGGAAGCAGGGGTGGCTCTATGTATTTTGCCGCCCCAAGCATGGCAGTCAGGTGGCTTTCGGCAGCGCACCTGTGGGAGGTCCTCTAGTAACATGGATTCGGTAGCATGCTCATGGTGACCGGCAGGCCGCCCCCCACGGCTTGCCGCCCCAGGCACGCGCTTGGTGTGCTGGTGCCTGGAGCCGCCCCTGGTGGGAAGAGAGCCACTACATCACAGGAAGTGCTCTAGTGGTGAGTCAACCCCTTCACAGGCTCTCAGAATGGTGAGGAAATTGGAGAGAGGGTTTTGTGTGCAGGTTTTTATTATATACCTCAGAGCGTAAATACCTCTTATGCTTTGTTTGTGAGTAAAGTGAGATTGTTAGAAATTCCTTTGTGAAGTCTGTGTATCCCTTGCTTTCACCATCACATGGTGCCTGAAAGGGGAGACAGTAAGTCAAAGGGTATAGAGCTTCAGTGGAATGCTGGGAAAATGCAGGAGCTACTGCAGAGGCTTGTGGGAGCTGGCACTGGTTTCAGGGTATAAGGAATTGGACAGTGAAGTCTCATTTCTCAGGAATGGATGCTAGATACAGGATCTGTACACCCAGAGAGTGACTAGTGGCCCAGAGCACCAGATCTAGCAAGTTAAGAGCATGTTGGATCCAGTGTGTCGATCCAAGTACAGTCTGGCAAGTTCACTGTCCACCAGGACAATCAGCAAAGGTTGTAGCAAGGCTAATTACTACATTTGTGTGCAGAGAACACTCCTGTCTTGATTCTCTGTAAGGGTACTCCTTTTGAAGCTATTGGGAGTTCTGTGTAAAAATCCATGGTAATAAATAGCTCCTGTTCTTACACAGAGAACTTGGTTGTTGAAGTCCTGCAGTTCGGATGAACCAGGCTCTTTCTACATGGACTGCAGTTTTCATAAACAAAGGCCTGTGTCCATGGATAAGAGCTCCTCCAGCTTCGTTAGCTGTAAAGTAAAACAGCATTGAACTCGTTCATCTCTCTCTCTAGAAATCCCATTGTTTTCAGTCAGAACTGGAACTAAATTTGACTTCTATATCCTTTAATTCTATGTTACCAGAGGTAAAAACATGTCGTTTGTATCTCTTGGACTTGAGGGTAACTACAAATCTCTGGGAGTGGGAAGAAGCTGGCAGGACAATAGCGGAGAGGAAATATTTCATAAAATACGTTCCTGTGGTCTTACAGAATCCTATCACAGAAGCCAACACAATGAAATGTCCATCACACCAGCTGCTAGGGCTTGTTACAATTACAAAAGAAATGGGAAAGTTGTTTTCCGAAAAAGAGTTGGCAGATTTGTGCCTAGCTATGAAAACTGCATCTGCAAAAAGAGTTTCCATAACTTGGGAAACATCAGCCTTTCCATTTAACTAAATGCTTTGCAAGAATACACAGTATACTTGAAAAATAACAGTTGTTTTAAATTTTTCCTTGCTCAGCATCAGAAACGTAGGATGGCTCTTCTGTGTCTGGAGTCAGTGCTATTACACAACAGCAACAGAAGCTAGGAGGGATACCTCAGTGGTTTGAGCATTGGCCCCCTAAACCCAAGGTTGTGAGTTCAATTTTTAAGAGGACCATCTGGGGCAAAAATCAGTACATAGTCCTGCTAGTGGATACAGAGGGCTAGACTTGATGACCTTTCAAGGTCCGTTCTAGGAGATAGGTATATCTCCAATTATTTTTTTTTATTATAAGCCAAAGAGCATAGTTTACAACACTCTTTCCCTAATGAAAAAGTTTCACCCACACCCTCCCAATCCCAGGGTATCTGTTCCTGGTCGGTGTGAGGAGTAATTTAGGTGTCTTTAGTGGATGCTTGGGTGCCTTATAAAGTCCCTCCCCACAAAATTATCCAGAACCCCATTCTGGAGTTTGGTGATGGCCTCCCTTGTCAAAATTCAGTCCAGCTCCTCAAGGCAGAGGCAGCTGGTGGAAGCATTACTGGAGGTCCAGTTGTTGTCCCTTGTGTTATTCTATCCCTGTCAGAGCTCCTTTGCAATGAGGTGGTGCTGGTCCTTCTCCTGTATTTACTCTACTAACTGTTTGCAGATTTTGGCATTCTGGTGACTTCTGTTCAGATGGGCCTGGACATGCTCCTCTCTCCAGATGTCCAGAAAGTCCAGGACCCTCCTGAAATGCAGGGCATAGCTGCTATAATGGGTATGTGATTTTGGGTGTGTGAACTCGCTAAAAAAGGGCACACCAGGCTGTGTGCCAGCATTTGAATGGAGAGGTGAGATCCACATAAGATTACCCTGTAGCAGTAGATGGCATACACGTAAACTGATCCAGATGAGAAGAAATGCAGGGTGGGATAGCTATGGAATGATAGCCAAAAGTGGCATAGTTAATTCAAAATACAACAGCTGCTGCATATGTCCACACAAACCTTGTCCCCAAAATAACTAATTTCAGTTAGTTATTTGACTTCCAAAGCAAAGAAATGAATATGGGATAACATGCCAGATAATTGGAAAAAGGGACTTTTTTGGGTGGATGCCAGGCAGTTTATCTCCAAAAAGGAAAAATTATTCTGAAAAAACTACCCCTTGTAGACAAGTTCTAATAGGGTGTCCTGTTAGGAGATGAAAGATTATCTCAATATTTCCTTTTAGGAAATAGTGAGAAAGCTAAGCAGTAAGAATTTTGGTAATCAAAGGTGCTTGTGTTTATGATATGTTAAATGAAATACATCTACCCTGGAAAAGGCAAGGTCACAGGGTTTGGGGCTCAGCCCCTCCCCAGTCCCCCATGCCTTATCAGCTCATCCCAGGAGATGGGTTTGTGCTTGGGACTGATGGTTGGGTCAAGTGACCAGGAATCATGTGATGGTAGCCCAAGCGTGGTCCTTCACAGAAGAGAGAACTTGCTCCCTCAAAGAGGAAGAGGCAGGTAAGGGCTAGGAAAGGCATCTCTAGAGGGTCCCAGAATCAGTCTCATAGAGCTCTATGGTTTAGAAAGATTGGAGACATTGAGAGCTGGGGCCCTCACACATGAGTAACTGAGGAGAGATCCTTACAGGGGATCCAGAAGGAAACAGAGTCAGAGAGGAGTGGGGAAGAAGACTTCCATGCCAGCCGCAAGGAAAGGCCCAGTTGAAGCTACCTGCAGTGAGAAGCAGGTGCAAAAATACCTACGAGGGCACTAGGAGCCTGTGAGGAGCATGATGGATTGCTGAGCCTGGAGAAGAAGGCTGTTGAGTTCTGGCTTTGAGTTAAACTGATTTTTATGTTAAGAAACCTTCTCCCAGAAAGGAAAGAACTAGTTGCAATAGTTTGTTTCCCTGAGGAGGGAGGGAAACTCAGGTGGCAGGGAAGACTTTGTTATTGGCAGTAATAAAGGGGTTCTGAGTCCAGAAAAAGGGACATGGATATAGATTTAAATAGTGAAAAAGGCTTGGCTGACTACTGGTTACAGAAAGATTGCTCGGCAGTGCATACCAGGATCCTATCATCATTGGACTAAGAAGTTTATACATTGTTATATTATGAACCCCTAAATGTGTTGAAAGCAGATACTTACAAAGAAATGGCAAGAGAATTAGCTGTTTGTGAAAGAGGTACCTGAAAAGTACTGATTATGAAACTGCAACTTAGAAGTTAAACTAGTATAGGCAAGGACAACACCCCAGTGTTGAGTTACACTCTGGACAGAACAATGAAAGATATCTTGTGAAGGCAAGATGTTCAACAGCTGAAGTGCGTGATCTAAGACAAGCTGGCTCCTCCAGAAAATTTTTGCGAACTACATGGCCCAAGATGTCTTGCACAGCCAGCTCATAGAATTTTCCAGGAAGAAAAGCAGCAGTAAACAGATTGTTTGTTTTCTTTTTGGATAAGATCCATGGACTAAAACTAGGATTCTGGTTGAGTCTCTTCAATTTTTGTAAGAAATATGTTTTGCTTCAATTGACGTCATTAGTTTTTTTAAATAGGAACAGTTCCCTCGAGAATTGGATATGAAGGCCAGTTTTGTTCCTTTGAAAGCCAAAGAAACCTGGATGGGAGACATATGAAGTTTTTAAGCTGGCCACCTGAGGAGAGCTCTTGCAGATACCTATCTTGGATAGGCACTGTTAAATGTCTGTCTTCTTTTCAACTTGTTTAGGGTGCCTCCCAGCACAACTGAAAAAAGACTGTAGCTGTATCCGGCACATGCTTCATGCATCTTTGTATTACTGGAAGTTAAATAAGTCTGATGAATAACCGACTTTCTCCTCAAGTTAATTACTTTCTGGAAGTGGGTACTGAACTGATAATGAAGTGCATGTGCATATGTCACAGTGTCCTAGATGTTGGGTGAAATCCTGGCCCCACTGATGTCAGTTATGTCTTTGATTTAGCTAGGGCCAGGATTTCACCCTTTGTATCCAGATTTCTGTAACAAGTTCCAGTTTAGATACTGAAAGGTAATTTTAAACTAACAAAGTAACCCCCTTGTTGAGCACTGTACACTTATTTACCATAATTAACTTGCAAAGGAATATGAAAACCCTTAATGGGTGTATACGTAGATAAAGTGAAAATAAGGGCTTAATTCTCTTATACTAAGGCCCTTTACACTGCTCTGACATTTACGTTAAGGCCCTTCTCTGCTGCTGAAGTGGTGTAAAGCAACTTTAGTGTATGTGAGAATGGGGATCTAGCAGCTTAAGAGAATTCCTGAGAGTTGCACTCAGTCTTTAGGCTTCATTGTAAGGGTTTGGAGTTGGTGCTAAATAGTCGAGTATTTTTTAAGTCCTTGGGACAGTATAACATTTATGTGAAACTTTAAAATGTTAAAAAGGATCATTACTATGCGTCTATAGTAGGAAAGGTGACCTCAGTGAATTGGCTTGTTAGTAATTAATCAAAATTGTTTGAATATTTAGCCTGTGAATTAATGTTCACTCATTGCTATGTTGTTAAAGTCACCATTCCAGAATGGTACTGAAATAGGAAAGTGGGCATTTACAGTACTCATGTTATGTTGATCCTTGATAACAGTCCAGATATCATTTGGACCTATTAGCTAATGTAACGCCAATATTTAAAAAGGGTTCTAGAGGTGATCCTGGCAATTACAGACCGGTAAGTCTAACGTCAGTACCGGGCAAATTAGTCGAAACAATAGTTAAGAATAAAATTGTCAGCTACATAGAAAAACATAAACTGTTGAGCAATAGTCAACATGGTTTCTTTAAAGAGAAATAGTGTCCTACTAATCTATTAGGGTTCTTTAAAGGGGTTGACAAACATATGGACAAGGGGGATCCCGTGGACATAGTGTACTTAGATTTCCAGAAAGCCTTTGACAAGGTCCCTCACCAAAGGCTCTTACATAAATTAAGCTGTCATTGGATAAAAGGGAAGGTCCTTTCATGGACTGAGAACTGGTTAAAAGACAGGGAACAAAGGGTAGGAATTAATGGTAAATTCTCAGAATGGAGAGGGGTACTTAGTGGTGTTCCCCAAGGGTCAGTCCTAGGACCAATTCTATTTAATTTATTCATAAATGATCTGGAAAAGGGGGTAAACAATGAGGTGGCAAAGTTTGCAGATGATACTAAACTACTCAAGATAGTTAAGACCAAAGCAGATTGTGAAGAACTTCAAAAAGATCGCACAAAACTAAGTGATTGGGCAACAAAATGGCAAATGAAATTTAATGTGGATAAATGTAAAGTAATCCACATTGAAAAAAATAACCCCAACTATACATACAATATGATGGGGGCTAATTTAGCTACAATGAATCAGGAAAAAGATCTGGCGTCATCATGGATAGTTCTCTGAAGATGTCCACACAGTGTGCAGAGGCGGTCAAAAAGCAAACAGGATGTTAGGAATCCTTAAAAAGGGGATAGAGAATAAGACTGAGAATATATTATTGCCCTTATATAAATCCAGGGTACACCCACATCTCGAATACTGTGTACAGATGTGGTCTCCTCACCTCAGAAAAGATATTCTAGCACTAGAAAAGGTTCAGAAAAGGGCAACTAAAATGATTAGGGGTTTGGAGAGGGTCCCATATGAGGAAAGATTAAAGTGGCTAGGCCTCTTCAGGTTGGAAAAGAGGAGACTAAGGGGGGATATGATAGAGGTATATAAAATCATGAGTGATGTGGAGAAAGTGGATAAGGAAAATTTATTTACTTATTCCCATAATACAAGAACTAGGGATCACCAAATGAAATTAATAGGTAGCAGGTTTAAAACAAATAAAAGGAAGTTCTTCTTCACACAGCGCACAGTCAACTTGTGGAACTCCTTACCTGAGGAGGTTGTGAAGGCTGGGACTATAACAATGTTTAAAAGGGAATGGGATAAATTCATGGTGGCTAAGTCCATAAATGGCTATTAGCCAGGAAGGGTAAAGAATGGTGTCCCTAGCCTCTGTTCATCAGAGGATGGAGATAGATGGCAGGAGAGAGAGATCACTTGATCACTGCCTGTTAGCTTCACTCCCTCTGGGGCACCTGGCATTGGCCACTGTTGGTAGACTGATACTGGGCTAGATGCACCTTTGGACTCACCCGGTACGGCCGTTCTTATGTTCTTATGTCAAGTTTGTATTCGTTCTAGCAACAATCCAGTGCTGCGTTATTTTCACTTACCTTACGTCATTAGTTGCTGCTGTTGGGGTAACCAATGAAGCTTTGCAAAACAACTATTGCTCTTGAGTATTTTTCTTTTGCTAAGCAACTGAGATCCAAATAATCCAAAAAAGATGGTATGGGAAACTAGTAAATCAACATTAGAGTATAAAATAAACACTGGCTATTTTTTACAGTGTTTGTGTTAATGCAGTGGTGTTGTAATAGTGATGGTTTTAGGATATTAGAGAGACAAGGTGGATGAGGTGATATCTTGTATTGGACCAACTTCAGTTGGTGAGAGAAACAAGCCTTCAGCCTTGCATAGAGCTCTTCTTCAGGTCACCTTGTCTCTCTCACCAACAAAAGTTGGTGAAATAAAAGATATTGCCTCATCCACTTTGTCTCTCTAAGTGTTTGTCGTTATCAGTTTAGAACAGTCTGACAGGATAGTTGAAATAGGCAAAATAGAATACCAAATTAAATGGAAGATACATTCCAACATGGTAAGAACTCTTCTATTTAATATTCTTCCTCTGCCAAAAGGGATTCTGAGTAGTGTATTTGTGATTTGGGTTTTTAATATAACCCTGAAATCATGTGTGATCAGAATATGTATTGTACTGTACATGGGCCTGTATACCTAATATTTCAACCAGTCTTGGCATTTGAAGTATTTTAATAGAACACAATCAGATAAAGACTCATGTTTGGGGTTCCAAAGGCACAGGACCAATTGGTTTGTTACTCAGGTGTGCTGTAAACCCAGGACTAATGGAATTATTCAGCATTTACATTGTTGTAGCAGGGAGAATTTTACCTATGACCTCTAAAAGTGTATGTGTTTTGTGCCAGTATAACCTATGAGAAATTTTCAAATGCTCTCTGTTCTATCTGATGGAATTGTTTGCTAGATGTACATTACATATATGTACATTGTTAAAGAAAGTGTTGCTTCTTAAGAAGAATTGACATAAATGCTGAGAAGTTATATTGTGCTCTTTTGGAAACTTCAGTTACTGAATTTTGAAATACTTTAGACCCTCAGTCATCCAATTCTTACAGCAAATAATTTTGTTAGTGCGCAATGGTGTAGTTAAGCAATAATCCAAGTGTACTCCATGGGGAAAATACCAAACACATGCTTCATGCTGAATTAGGAGTTCGTCACCTTTCCTGTAACAGTCAAACAAGACCAGAAAAGAGAAATCCTAACGCTGATGAAATCCTTGTCAATTGGACATTCTACCTTTCCTTCATATAATTTGTAACTAAAGGGCATTTTGATGTGTGTTAGACACATGTATTTTTGTCCTTTGGCTGCAATGTTTGCCATGGAAGAGTCTTTGGCTGTCTGAATACAAGTTTGTAATAAAGAATTGTGGCATTTCAAAAGCACCCAAGTGACTTAAACTGACTTTCAAAGCGATTTGTGTTTCTAACTTGTGTTCCTAAGTAACATAAGGCCCAAATTTGAAAGATATCTAGGCATTGCTGCACTCAACATCACAACGGCCAACTGATTTAGGATCTTAAAAGATTTAAATCCTAAATCAGCTAGCCTTTGCGATACTGAGCCCAGCAATTCCTAGAAAGCTTTAAAAATCTGGGCCTTAGGCACTCTTGAAAATCCACTCAAAATATTTCTTCTCAGAAAGATTGATTTGCAGTACACTTTGTCTCTTCTTCCAGCATTTACCTTTTTAACTTTTCCTATGTGTTTTACTTTATCCTGAAGAGTTTATACTCTAAGGGCGTTTTTTTGCCACCTTTACCCACGTTGTCATACTTAACTCGAATTGTCAAACCAATGGGAGTAAGGGAGGATTCAACAGGAGTAAGGATGATAAAATCTGGCCCCAAGAAGACAAGCAACATATCATGGTTCTAAGAGAGTTATAGTCAATGTCAGGGCTGGTGCAACCCATTAGGTGACCTAGACAGTCGCCTAGGGTGCTAGCATTTAGGAGGCGGCATTTTGGGTCCTTCGGCAGCTGGATCTTCAACCGCCCTGGTCGTCATTGGCATTTAGGCGGAGGGACCTGGGCCAGCTCTAATTTATTTTTCTTTTTCTACACAGATCTACTTTCTTATGTGCACAGTATCTGGGGGACAATGGATTTCTTCAGACTTTATTTAATGATGCATTAGAATATGGATTTTTTTCTCATTATCTCCTAATTGGATTTAGAGAGTAGACCTTTACTTGCTAAAGGAGATTGAAATACAAATGATAAATTTGACTTTTGACACTAGCATATTTTGTTTCAGTAAAGGTTGCCCTGGGTAATATTAAAGACTCTCAGATGTTTCCCATGTTTGACTTCTCATGTCATGACTGGTATCTGCTGTAACAGTGGCCAACACAATGCTGTTACTTAAGTGTTTCAGCCATAACTGTTCAAAGGCACCTAAGTGTGTTTCAGGATTAATTGAGAGGCCAACAATATTTCTGTATACTTTAGGAAAATGAAAACTTGCAAAACCAGTGTTCTGTGTTGTTAAAATATAGGTCAGTGCTACTGCCTGACTGTGTCCTTTGCAGCAGTTTGCCATTATCAATACAAATAAACAGTAGCAATAGCCAAAGAGCTTTTATTGACTTGCACCTGCCCAGTCCAGTGGAAAGGCTGAAATCAGTCCAGACTTTGCTAGTTTCCAATTACAGCCAAAGGCTATGACAGAGATTATATGATCAGGCAAGTTACTGTTAGATCCATGTTCTCCTTGAGGATCAGTAAAACACTTGAAAACAAGAGATGGGGTTTGCAAATTTTATTTTTTTCTAGGGTTCTAAAAATAATCTGGTGTTGTACAGCATAAGATTAAGGGCCTGTTAAACAACCAGAGACCTTCTATGGAAAACCAATGGGTTGTTACCAGATCTTGATGTCTCAAATTTCTTAGCTTGGTGGGAGTTCATGACAGTTCCATAATCTAAGTTCTTTAATGTGCAGCTTGGAATTCATCGCACTATCTGAGGCTTGGATCTTTGCCCTACTACATTCTTTCTGGTATGCTGAAAATGGTAATGCTTGGTTTATTGAACATACCTGAGAATAGCTTTAACTCACATACTTCAAGCCATGGTATGCAAAGGGACAATGAATGGCATGGGATTCTTAACTTCTTGGAAAGTAGCTGTCAGATAAAACATTCCTTTCAAATACAGATCTATGAAAAATGTGACAAATCGCAACTGAGCCTTTTCTATTACCTTCTGATCTCATTCTGAATCCTCCTCTCTCAGTTTTTTTTAATCTAGCTGTGGGAAAACTGAGAAGAATCTACAATCCCACTGCACTCCGAAAGTGTTCATCCAACAGCAGGTGGTATATTTCAGGGCTACATTGCTGTGATGGCACTAATAGTTGTCCAAATTTGTGTGTGCTTGATTTTTGTTTTTTTTATGAGCAAGGAAATGTTCAATCTTGGGAAGACATACTGTGGTGGTGTTAGTTTGGGGCTATACAAGGTTCTGTGTACAGGCAGGGATCTTTGGGAAGGGAGCTGTGTGAGCAGCAGAAGAGTTTGCTCTCTGCCTTTGCCTCTGATTAGAGTCAATTCATGAGGCAGAGTTGCTCTCTGGGAGCTGGGCATTAGTGTTCAGCTGGGATTCCTAAAAAAAGGGACTGCCTTGTATACTAGAACAGACCACTTCTGTTCAAGGATTGGTATATGTGTAAAATAAAACAACTTACACTTAAAATATACTTGGAGTCATCACTGATTTCTCCTCCACTGAAAACTGACCTGCAAGGCCCTGGACATCTGCTACCTCTCAGCAGAGGAGCAATACTAGCGTTGGAATAAGGGCCAACAGTTTGATTTTAGTGCAAGGCACCTGGACCCATCTGACAAACACATTGATCTCAATGCTCAGTTCCTGCCCTCCTGAATGAATGCAGATTATTGTGATGGTCTGTATCCCATATGTTCATCCTTTTTATAAGACCATGATACATTTCGTACAAAGTATGCATTGTGGTATTGTTTGAAAACTCGTAATCTCCTGAACATTATTGTCTTGGTAAACTATGTCTGTCAACAGTGTGAGTAAAATTATAAGATTCTACTATATGACATTGCTAAAACATGTGCCAAGTTTAGAAAAGCAGGCACAAATGGGTTCCTGAGAGACAAAAGCTAAACTGACGCCCTAGCCAGATGTCAACATATTCAAGTGAACTATCACCTGATTAAGTGCCTGTTCTTGGGCAAGAAGAAGGGTCTGTGCAAAAAATTTATATATTGGCAAAGAAACAGCTGGGGGTTCCCATCCCCCAGACCTCTTGTCTCCTGAACCACAACTGGAAATGATTTTAAAAGGGAAAAGAGAACTCTCCAGAAATGAGAAGAGAAGCCCTAAAACACTCCTCCCTTTCTCTGCTCGTGGTATCAAGGACACCTGAAGGAACACTAAACTGGGGGAGAGAGTTCAGCCAATAAAGATTAACAAAAGCAGGTGGTGAGAGAAACTTTTGCCTTAAATTAAATTAGTTTGCTAAGTTAGATGTTAATTGTGCTTTACCTTTTTTAAATTTGTAACCAGTTCTGACTCTTATGCCTCATTACTTGTAATCACATAAAATCTTTCTTTCTATAGTTGATAAACTTGTTTTATTGTTTTATCTAAATCACTGCATTTGGATTGAAGTGTTTAGGAACCTCCATTTGATGTAACAGGGTTTGTGCATATCATTTTCTATTATTGAAATGACAGACTTTCTATGAGCTTATACTGTCCAGAGAGCTTCTTCATGAGGCTCTAGCTTGCCATCCTTTGACCCCCAATCCCTTTAGGATCCCTGAACAAGGGAACAGAGCTACTCAGGAGAACAGAGGTTTAAAATGCCAGCTCCTAAGCATCCAGAGAAGCTAACAAACAGGATCAATGAACAGGGGAGTTATGTGAGGGGAGGGACGTATATCTAGCTTTCATGCTCCCTCTCTAACATTCTCTAAACTCAGGCCAATAAACACCAGCTCCAAAATGAAAAACAACAGCAAGAGCAAAAATAATGCCAGCATAAGTCCAGCAGCAGTGTGTGGGCTATCCAGTTTATTGCACTGAATGCAGCATGTACGACTACCTGCCTAATGGGCAGGTGGCTTATTTGTTCATTTGGTGCAAGCAGCTCATGGCCCTGGGACACTGAGTACAGGCTCCAGAGTGACTGAATTGGTGGAGTTAAGGGAGATAGAGAGAGATACCAAGGAGACCTTCTGAGACAGTGTCTGACAGCCTCTGTGCTGTTGAGGAGAATGAAAATCTCAAGGAAAGAGACCATTAAATGGGAGTAGAGGGAAATGTTCCCATAGTTGGGACTTTCCTTCCAGATGATGTCATAGTATCTCTCATACTGAGGATACCCCTCTGGAACAGGGGACCCATTTTTAGGAAAAGACAGGTAATGGTAATGGAGGATTTGATTTTTAGAAATATAGATAGTTGGGTTTGAAATGACCAGGAAAATCGCATGGTGAATTGCCTGCTTGGTGCAAATGTTGTGGATCTTTTGAGACATCTAGTCAGACTTATGAACAGTGCTGAGGAGGAGCCAGGTAGGTATCAATGACATAAAGAAATGTAGGAGAGAGCTCCTGGAGGCCAAATTGAGGCTGCTAGGTAAGAGATTAAAGTTCAGGACCTCCATGGTAGCATTGTCTAAAACGCTTCCAGTTTCACGTGCAGGGTAAGTTAGACAGGCAGAACTGCAGGGTCTCAATACATGGATGAAACGATAGTGTGGGGAGGAGGATTTTATTAGGAACATGATTCCTTTTGGGAAAAGAAGGAAGGATGGGGTCCACCTAAACCAAAAAAGAACCAGACTGCTCTCATTCACTCCCCTGGGACATGCAGGCACAGCCAATATGTTTGCAGTGCATCTGGAACCCTTTTCCACCATAGAATATGCAGGTGACTAGCTCTGCACACAAATAATGATTCTACTTTTAGTGGAGTCAATGGCAAACCTCCTATTCACTGAAATAGGAACAGGATTGAGCCTACGGTGAGTAAGGCGGGCCTGGAAATGGGTAAGACCTTGCTAAACTAATTCAGCCCATCTTTCAAAAAAACTTTGCTGTACAATAAAGCTGCATAGTGGACAGTGGAACACAGCAAGAACATGGAACAGGCAAAACAACTTCTTTCTATAGAATCTTCCATAGATCACAAGTGAGAGATCTCCTTTCTATTGATTCATACTAGAATCATTAGTTTAGGGTTGCCACTAGTCACCTAGTATTTTGCCAGGAGGTTAGTAAGGGGTAGGGGAATGCAGGGAATTAGAAAGTGTTCTGGCAGGGATATAATGAGTCACTGGCCTGTATTATGCAAGTCAAACACTAGACAATCAAATGGCCCCTTCTGGCCTTGAATCTTTCTATAAGTGGGAACTGTATAATGTGGAAAAATGGAGGGGGAAGGGATACAGGCAGAGATGGTGCTGGGAGTGGAAGGGGGGTGAGAAATGGGAATTTTTAGGTAATACAGTGAAAGTGTCATTTAAGTTATCTTAGTCTTGCTGAGGTCAGAATTAAGATTGTTCAGTACAGTGTGACTATGGAGAGTTGGATGTGTGTAACATTACTGGGCTTTCAAGGGAGTTTGTTGAGCAAATGTAGAGCATATGTGAGCACATCTGGATGTCATGGTGTTTACTTGACAGAGTGAGTGGATTGTGATGGGTTGGATCCTAAGTCCTAACTGGTGATTGCCATGCTTTTATAAATCACATTTATGAAATGCCCTTGAGTAATCTTAGTATGCATTAACCATTTTAGGTAGAGTGAATGTGTCTGTCCAGCCAAACAACAAAATTGCAATTAAATACTAAAGTCAAGGGCTGCCTGATTTACGGTAAAGCTGCCCTATGCTATTACTGAATATCTTCCAGGTTTTAAACACTTAATTAGAAAAACCCACCCGGCATTGCCAAGAAATGGAAAAGAAATTAAACACACAGTGGAAAACACATGCACTAAAGTAGCAGTTTGCAAACTTCTTAAGCTGAGCCCTCCTCTTCTCTTTGAGTTACAATTTTTGGTTATGTACACGACCCCCTGATAAATATAGACACATATAAAGTATGCTTGATAGCCCACTCATAAACCTAACAGAGACTTTCACACAAATTAATTACCTACAGCTGTAAGTTTCATATACACAGATACTCACAAATGGCACACCTGAAGTTTGCAGTGCGCTGCTTCTATGTTGAATACCTGTCCCTTCCCTCTCGCGTTCTCAGGGTGGAGGAAGAGGCATGTGAAGATCGCTGGGGGCAGAGCCAGTACTGGGTATGGAGACTGCTGGGAGCGGAAATTAGCATGGCCATGGCAGATGTTGACACTGACCCAGTGGCCTTAGAACAATTTGTATGGCGGGGATGGTGAAAGCCATCGAACAAAACGGTAAACCTTGTACATGATAGGAACCACTTCAAGCTGGTGTTGCTGTGCTGCCGCACCCCTAGTTCCAGCTCTAGGTTGCCTACTGAGGTGAGGCGGGGGTGGAAGTGTCACTCCCTCCCTGCTCCCCCCCCCCAGGGGCTAGCACAGGCCCTGCCATGTGGGGCTGGCATGAGCCACTCGGCTTCGCTGCCCCCTCATCCCCCCAATGTTACTCCCCTAGGGGTGTACACTCTGCAGCTTGAAAGCCTCTGCACTAAAGCTTTACTGGCACTGTAGCAAACTGTTAGCAGAAAATATCCCAGTAGAGGAGCTCCTGGGGAGCGTGGTGCTGCACCCGAGAGCGAAGCAAGGCCAGCTGCAAACACAGCCAAGGAGACAACCTTCCTCTCCTCCTGCTGGGACTGAAACCAGGGAGTAAAGAGTTAACACCGTCACAGGGGGCCCTTTACCAGTGTTAGGCCTGAATAAAGATATAGCAGACAAAACCAGGTATGCCAACCTGACCAAAGTCAGGCTAACAGAGGTTTGTGGGTAATCCCTGAGTGGAAAACACTGAAAAGCAGCAGCATGTCTCACAAGCGGTGGGAAAAAGTGAAATAAAAGAGAAGCTGCATTCCTGGCATAGTACCAGATGTGCTGTCTTCGGGCAGCTCCTTCAAAGAACTGATAAAAGCCCTAGTTTCCC